>NW_016810401.1:18920-32003 GCF_001698545.2 Rhinopithecus bieti
AAAAAAAAAAAAAAAAAAAATTTTTTTTAATTAGCTAGGTACAGTGGCTCAAGCCTATAGCCCTAGCTAGTTGGAAGGGTGAAGCAGCAGGATCACTTAAGCCTGGATGTGGGTCCAGGTTGTAGTAAGCCATGATCGTGCCACTGCTCTCCAGCCTCCGCAACAGAGTGAGACCCCATTTCGAACAAACAGAACAAAACAGGCTGGGCGTGGTGGCTCGTGCCTGTAATCCCAGTACTTTGGGAGGCCAAGGCGGGCGGATCATGAGGTCAGGAGATCGAGACCATCTTGGCCAACATGGTGAAACCCATCTCTACTAAAAATACAAAAATTAGGTGGGTGTGGTGGCACGCACCTATAGTCCCAGCTACTTGGGAGGCTGAGGCAGGAGAATCACTTGAACCCAAGAGGCAGAGTTTGCAGTGAGCCGAGATCGCACCATTGCACTCCAGCCTGGGCAACAGAGCAAGACTCCATCTCAAAAAAAACAAAAAACAAAAAACAAAAAACAAAACCAAATCCTAGTAGTGTCTACTGAGGCAGATAAGTCTCCTAGTAACTTGCTATTTGAGCTTGAACAAGTCCTGACCCCTTGCTTGCCCTCAAGATACAATGCTTTCTTCTTTCTAGCAGAAAGAACAAAGACCCCAAAGGAAAAAATCTCCTAGGAATAGTCCAATACATTCTTCCAATTGAGACATTCAAAACCTTTACTCTTCCATCTCAAATGACAAAGCCCGAAAAGAACTGCACAGAATAGGAGATGCACAAGAAGTTACAGAGGATTCCTGAAACAACTTCTCTCTCACCATTGAAGCGGTCAATGGCCTCTTGCCGCATGTTCCCAGTGATTCCACCATCGATGCGTTCGTATTTATAACCTTCATGTTCCAAGAAATCCTCTAGCAAGTCTAGCATCTTGGTCATCTGTAAAAGGAGCATGGTTTAATTATGGAAGAGTCAGATGGTAATCCCTTTCCTGAGGTCACTGAGGGTTGTCTGTGACTGTTCCCTAAAGCTCCCAGTCCACATGATACCTGGGAAAAGATGAGTACACGATGCCCACCCTCCTTAAGGTTCTTGAGCATTTTCTGCAGCAGCAATAATTTCCCAGATGCTCTGATTAGGGCACTGCCATCATACATGCCATTAGGCATCTTAGGGGCTTCCTGAGAACAAAAGCAAAGAAAAAAATATTAAAAGCAAGCACATATGGAGGAGTCCCAACCCAGGGAAGAACAGGAGGTGGCACTACATACCATTGCAGCCACAGGGAAGAGGTACGGATGGTTGCAGCACTTCTTAAGATCCATCACCACATTTAGCAGAGACACCTGGTTGCCACCACCTCGGGCATTGAGTGCTTCAAAATTTCGAGTGAGGATGTACTTGTAGTATTTCCTACATGGCCAAGGTAGAAAGACAGGTTAGACTTGAGAGGCTTTCAATGACTAATAATGCAGGCCCAACAACTGAGATCTTTCTTCCAACACATCCCACTTTGGCACTAAGAACACCTAACGCACAAGCACTACCACCACCACTTTAAATACGGAAAGGTATCACTTAAAATAAGTCAGAACCATGCGCTCCAGCGCCCTAGCATCAGGTTTCTTTAGGCCTTGCTTGCTCCTGTCGCCAGATGCCTTGAAGCTTGAGTGGGGGAGGAATAGGAAACACTCTGCAGACTGGCAGATGTCTAAATGGAGTCTGTTTCTGTCCCTCCCAACTCACTTCTGCATAGGGCTCAGCTCCACACGCACAATTAGTTCTGTCTTGGAGGGCATATTCTTGAACACATCAGCTTTGAGCCGCCGCAACATGTGCGGCCCCAGCATGTCATGCAGTTTTTTTATCTGGTCCTCCTTGGCAATGTCAGCAAACTCCTCCAAAAAACCTTCCAAATTGCTTCAGAAAGAAAAAGGAAAAAGTCATTGGAGAAGGAGAAGGGAAGAAAAGTGATACAGGAAATGGACAACAGGAAGAATGAGAAGGACAATTATGAGCCGATTACAGATAAACACATACTTACTGGAACCTCTCGGGGGTGAGAAAGTTGAGCAGATGAAACAACTCTTCGAGATTGTTTTGTAATGGAGTCCCAGTCAGCAACAGCTTGTGCTGGAGTGAGTAACCATTCAAGACCCGGAAGAACTGGTGAAGCAGATGGAAAAAAGTGAAATCCAATGAAAACACAGCTCTGGTAAATCTCTACCAAATTTCAAGTTTTTCACTGCCCAATAGTTACGCATCCCACTCCTCACATTCTTTTTAAAGGCCTGGCCACCAAGGGCTGTCACATACAAGGAAAGAAGGCAGAGACAATTTTTCTCTCTCCTCTCCACCTGCAAGTCTTCCCCTTAACGAATTGGGAGTACTAGAAAAAACTCAAAGTCGAGGCTCCAACATCCCTCCCTCAGCCCTCACCTTAGACTGATTGTTCTTCAGCCTATGGGCTTCATCCACGATGAGGCAGGCCCAATCAATAGAGCCCAAGATAGCCATGTCAATGGTGATCAATTCATAGGATGTCAGCAGCACATGGAATTTCACAGATGCCTCTTTCTGCACATGAAGGCAACTTGGTCACTACTAGTCACCTCCTCTGGTGTAATCACAACCCGGGGACTGACGGAATGTTTTCCTCCTCCCAGGATTACCCTTTTGCCTCACCAAGGACCAGATCACAAGGAGGTAAACTAAGCCAGAAGCCGCAACTCTTTCTCTAGGGTGGCTTCCCTGCCCTGAGATACCTTCATGCGGGAGGCCTTCTTGCCACCACGAATAGCATTGTCTTCAAAGGAGAACTCATTCTCTCGGATGATGGCACGGCTGTCCTTGTCACCCACATACGTTACAACATACATGTCTGGAGCCCACATTTCAAACTCCCGCTCCCAGTTGATGATGGTAGAAAGAGGGGCACTCACTAGGAAGGGGCCTTTGGAATGACCCTTTGAGGAAGAAGAGGAGAGTCAGGACTAAGGGCCCCAGCACACTGCAACCCCAGTGAACACCCAGCACCCTGATGTCCCCTAAAGCCGAGCCAAGGACTGACACCTGAGCTCCTGCTCCTGCTCTCACCTTCCTCCATACACATGCCCAGCCCATGCCTTTCCAAAACGCCAAGGTCCCACCATAACTACAAGTCTTATCTCTCCCATTAAGTCTTTCTATACTTTTTTCCTGAGACGGAGTTTCACTCTTGTTGCCCAGGCTAGAGTGCAGTGGCGCAATCTCAGCTCACTGCAACCTCCGCCTCCCGGGTTTAAGTGATTCTCCTGCCTCAGCCTCCCACGTAGCTGGGATTACAGGCGTGCGCCACCAGGCCTGACTAACTTTGTATTTTTAGTAGAGACGGGGTTTCACCATGTTGGTCAGACTGGTCTCAAACTCCCGACCTCAGGCTCCCAGTACTGGGATTACAGGTGTGAGCCACTGCGTACAGCCAAGTCTTTCTATACTAATTCTACTCGTAATTCTACTTCCCTCAACACGTAATCATTCCCCTAGAACTGAGACTCTACGGACCCATTGCTAATCCTACCCAGGGCTCCATGCCCTCAAATCTTCCGCTGCGTACGTATGTTTATCCACTATCACATTTATCTACTATCTACTAAACACATGTGTACATGTGTTTATCTATTATCCACAGTGTTCTTGAAGGTCAGAGACCAATTTTTTTATTCTCTTATCTCTCTACTCAGAGTGTAAGTAAAGGCTTCAAACACAAAATATCCACACAAAAAAACTATCAGCCCCAGATTTCCTTACCTCCTTGTAAAGGGAATAGAGGAAGACTGCTGTCTGTACAGTTTTCCCAAGGCCCATCTCATCAGCCAAGATGGTGTCAGTGCCCTGAGCCCAGGAGAAACGCAACCAATTCAGACCCTCCATCTGATAGGGGTGCAGGGTTCCACCTGTAGCATCCAGGTACTCTGGCTGTCGCTCATACTTCACTGTTGGCTGAAGGATGAAACAGAGAAGTCAAGAGCTGGCAAGGAACTCCCTTCCTCCCCTAATACAGCAGCTGCTTCCTCCTCTCTCGTCTTCACGGATCCTCCTGGGGAAGAGCTACAAAAAATTCTGAGGGAAGAGATCCCCTATAATTACTGCAATTTCATGTTCACTTTAGGGTCCTCCAGGAAACAGGGCTTAACCAGACAGATCTGATTTTGGTCCTACATATCATTGAGGAAAAACACATCACAGACTCCCTACCAATACAATAATTCTGCTAGTCAGGATCTACCAGGTAAATAATGTATGTCCCTGTTAGATGCATCTTTTTAACTTCAATCACCCTCAAATTACACTGTACAAACAAAACCCAGAGGAACTGAGCCTGAATTAAGCCAGATTCCAATGTAAGTTCATAAAAGCTAGGCTATGTGACCCCTCCCCCAGATAACACTTCTTAAATCATTCAAAATACACCTCCTTTTTTTTTTTCTGATGACAAAAGAAGAAAGTAATCCTAGTGCTTTCTGATAATAGAGATGTGGAGAAGTGGGGAAGCAGACTTGAAGTGATCTTTTCATTACCTAAGAGTACCATCGTTAGACTGCAGCAAAGATACATTGTCCTACCCAACAACGACTCTACAGTCCCTTCCACCCCGACTCACATCAACTGTTGGCGTTTCTGGAGGTCTCTCCAACTTCCGAAGCTTCACCTTCTTGAGCTTCTTGCCTGGTCGCCCTTCCTCACCCCTCATTAACTCCCTAAAGAGGAAAGACATCACACAGCTGCCCAAAGTCCTTTTCTATAGAAGAAACAACTCGCCCAGGCACAGAGGCTCACACCTGTAATCCCAGCACTTTGGGAGGCTGAGGCAGGCGGGTCACCTGAGGTCAGGAGATTGAGACCAGCCTGGCCAACATGGTGAAACCCTGTCCCTACTAAAAATACAAAAATTAGCCAGGCGTGGTGGCAGACGCCTGTAATCTCAGCTATGAGGTAGGAGAATTGCTTGAACCCGGGAGGCGGAGGTTGCAGTGAACCGAGATCGCACCATTGCACTCCAGCCTGGGGGACAAGAGCAAGATTTCATCTCAAAAAAAAAAAAAAAAAAAAAAATTAGCTGGTATGGTGGAGTATGCATATAATCCCAGCTACTCAGGAGGCTAAGGCAGAAGAATCGTTTGAACCAGGGAGTCAAAGGCTGTAGTCAGCCAAGATCATGCCACTGCGCTATAGCCTCGTGACAAAGCGAGACTCCGTATAAAAAAAAAAAAAAAAAAAAAGAAAAAAAGAAAGAACTCTATTCCTCACCCCAAATCACTCACCTGTGATTCCAATAGCTCTGCTTGAACAGGTCGTAATCCTGGATCTCCACATCCTCACTCTCCCAAGAAGCCTGATCGTAAGGTAAGTCCCGCCACTTGATCAAGTAGTGGACGTGGCCCTTCTTGTCCACACTGCAAGTCAAGGAGAAAAAACCCTCAGAGCCAGAAAAAGCAACCCTCCTCACTTGCTCTCAAAAACTGGCAATACCGTATGTTCCACACCAGGCCTCTAGGTATGCCACAGATCACATGTTTTCAGAGCCTCTACTATACCAGTCTTTGACCAAAAATTATCTCTAATTTATACTCTCCTAGTTATACTCAAACACCAGAATTCAGTCAGTTAATAATTAACATAGAGTGTTGGCCGGATGCAGTGGCTGACACCTGTAATCCCAGCACTTTGGGAAGCCCAGGCAGGCAGATCACTTGAGGCCAGGAGATCAAGACCAGCCAGGCCAACATGGCGAAACCCCGTCTCTACTAAAAAAAAAATTAGCCAGGCATCAAGCCAGGTGCGGTGGCTCATGCCTGTAATCCCAGCACTTTGGGAGGCTGAGGCAGGTGGATCACGAGGTCAGGAGTTCAAGATCAGCCTGGCCAATACGATAAAACCCCGTCTGTACTAAAAATACAAAAATTAGCAAGGCGTGGTGGTACGTGCCTGTAATCCCAGCTACTCAGGAGGCTGAGGCAGAAGAATTGCTTGAACCCAGGAGGTGGAGGTTGCATCAAGCTGAGATTGCACCGCTGCACTCCAACCTGGGTGACAGAGAGAGACTCCGTCTCAAAAAAAAAAAAAAAAATTAGCCAGGCATGGTGGTACATGCCTGTAATCAGAGCTACTCCGGACACTGAGGCAGAGAATCACTTGAGCCTGAGAGGCGGAGGTTGCAGTGAGCTTAGATCATGTCACTGCACTCCAGGCTGGGCCACAGAGCAAGACTCTGTCTCAAAAAATAAATAAATAGGCCACGCGCGGTGTCTCATGCCTGTAATCCCAGCACTTTGGGAGGATGAGGTGGGCAGATCACGAGGTCAGGAAATTGAGACCATCCTGGCTAACACAGTGAAACCCCGTCTCTACTAAAAAAAATAAAAAAATAAAAAATTAGCCGGGCGTGGTGGCAATTGCCTGTAGTCCCAGCTACTTGGGAGGCTGAGGCATGAGAATGGCGTGAACGCGGGAGGCGGAGCTTGCAGTGAGCTGAGATCGCACCACTGCACTCCAGCCTGGGCAACATGTCCGTCTCAAAAAAAAACACAATAATAAAATAAATAAACAACAACATAAAGTGTCAGGCGCAGTAGCTCCCGCCTGTAATCCCAACGTTTTGGGAAATTGAGGCAGGTAGATTGCTTGAGCCCAGGAGTTTGGGACTGCTGTGAGCAGTGATCACGACACTGCACTCAAACCTGGGCAACAGAGCTAGTCTTTGTCTCAAAATAAAGCGCGGTGGCTCATGCGTTGTTAATCCCAGAATTTAGGGAGGCCAAGTTAATCCCAGAACTCAGGGAGATCACCTGAGGTTAGGAGTTCAAGACCAGCCTGGCCAACATAGTGAAACCCTGTCTCTACTAAAAATACAAAAATTAGCTGGGTATGGTGGCAGGTGCCTATGCCTAGCTACTAGGGAGGCTGAAGCAGGAGATTCACATGAGCCCAGGAGACCGAGGTTGCAGCAAGCCAAGGTTGCAACACTACACTCCCGCCTGGGTAACAGAGCCAGACTCCATCTCAAAAACACAACCAGGTGTGGTGGCTCACGCCTGTAATCCCAGCACTTTCACCTGAGGTCAAGAGATCCAGACCATCCTGGCCAACACAGTGAAACGCCGTCTCTACTAAAAATACAAAAAAATTAGCTGGGCGTGATGGCACGTGCCTGTAGTCCCAGCTTCTCAGGAGGCTGAGGCAGGAGAATCACTTGAACCTGGGAGGCAGAGGTTGCAGTGAGCCGAGATCACACCACTGCACTCCAGCCTGGGCGACTGAGACTCTGTCTCAAAAAAAAAAAACCAGTGTCTTCCAAGTCTAAGTTGCTGGTGACATCCATTTTCCCAATCCCTTCAGCGGGAATCTCCCATGGAGACTGCCTATCTCCCATGTGCCCAGCTGGTACCTGTGGTTGAGGATTCGGTGGATCATCATCCACTCAGGTTTTATCCCATAGCGATAGAAGCGTTCCTCCATCTCTGCAAATTTAGGGTCCTTGTTTTTTCGTTTTCGGCTTTTTTCTTCATCACCACCAAAGTCCCCAGAAGGTGGCTCATCCATATCATTCTTCCGCTGATAGTTTCGGAACATCACCTGACAGTGCAGCTCCAGCTTGGAGCGGAAAGAAAATCAGCCACCAAGAAGCTGTGCTCATTCCTTCTATCCACAAGCCTCTTTTATCACTATCCTATTCATCGTAGCCCCTACATCTCCAGCCTATCCTAAACTTACCTGCAGTTCAGAAACCCAGGAGCAGTGCCAGTAAGACATGCCTTGCCATTTCACAAAGAACTGCCGCTCTGGCCGCCCCTCCAAGGGCTTTGGGGAGGGCGTGTTGGGATCAGCATCTGGAGGCCGAGGCACTGGTGTGGGAGATGGTGGCTGACCCCACTTCCAGATTAGGATCTTCTGCACTTTGCCCTTCAGAGCTGGACACTGAGGGAAAAAGAGACAACTTAATCTCAAATCATAACCATGGGAGAAGCGACAGCCCACAGTCTCAACTTTATCAAAGGACGATTAAGATCTCATTTCAGGCCTGGAGCTGTGGCTCATGCCTGTAATCCCAGCACTTCGGGAGGCCGAGGTGGGCAGATCACAAGGTCAAGAGATCGAGACCATCCTGGCTAACGTGGTGAAACCCCGTCTCTACTAAAAATACAAAAATTAGCTGGGCATTTTGGCACGCGCCTGTAGTTCCAGCTACTCGGAGGGCTAAGGCAGGATAATCACTTGAACCTGGGAGGCAGAGGTTGTAGTGAGCCAAGATTGCCCCACTGCACTCCAGCCTAGGGGACAGGGGACAGAGACTCCGTCTCAAAAAAAAAAAAAAAGATCTCATTTCAAATAAAATGTAATCCCAGGACTCCTCCAGGGAGAGAATACAGGTTGAGGACCTCTCATGTGAAATGCTTGGGACCAGAAGTATTCTGGATTTCCCACTTCCGGATTAGGGTGCTCAACCTGTGATACAATTCCCTCTCCATTTCTGGACATCATCCAGGATTTCCGTGCCACCATCACTCCTATCTGCTTAACAAAGCCAGTAGTTAGACTTCAACAGCAAGCCAGAAGAATCAGGAAATCGACAGACTTAAAGCACAGAATTCCTCCCTTAAGCAATCTAAAAGCAGTAAGTGGCCCTATTAAAACATTCTAAACTGGCTGGCATGGTGGTACACACCTGTAATGCCAGCACTTAGGGAGGACAAGGGAGCAGAATAGTTTCAGAGCAGGAGTTCAAGACCAGCCTAGGCAACATAGTGAGACCCTGTCTCTACAAAGATTTTTTTTTTTTAATTAGCTGGACACGGTGGCATGCACCAGTACTCCTAGCTACTCAGCAAGAGGCTGAGATAGGAGGACCACTTGAGCTCAAGAGTTGGAGGTTGCAATGAGCTATGACTGCACTACTGCACTCTAGAGTGGATGACAGAGTGAGACCCTGTCTCCCAAAAAAAAAGTTTTTTAACAAAAAAATTAAAAACATTGTAAGCTACCAAGACCCTGAGGCAGGGTGTCAACACAGGGACAAATGTTCTCAGCTAGAAGAACACTGCTTCATCTCCTCTTAAGAGAGCTGGCAAAACATCAACTCCTCTGTTTGAAGTTAGTCCTACATTTTCCCAGGACAAAAGTATCCCAACACTAAAAGATAAAGGAAAATACCTTTCTCAGGGCTGAAAAGCTCACCGTTCCTCTCCCACACTCCAGCTTCACAATACCCTACATAGAAAAGACTGCACTTTCCACATCTTTTGCCCTGGCTGAGATCAGTCACTCACCGTACAACGGGGACAGAGCCATTCACCGTTGGGGATCTCTGGAAGTGGGGGGTTCAGGCAGTGGATATGGTAGGAAGAAGGACAGGTATCACAGCAGAGCAGCTCCCCACCATCCTTGCAGACCCGACAGAATTCCATATGGTGGTCATCCTCCTCTTCGAGGTCTCCCCCAACCTCTTCCAGGATCTCCTCACCCTCCGAATTGTCCTCTTTAGCTTCCCACTGGATGCCTTCTTTCTCCTGCAGTAAAGGACCACAGATTCAGATTACTACCCCCACCCACCCACCAAAGTCTGAAGCCAGTACCCATCATTCCTTTGAATGCTTCCCAAAGCTCACACCCCGCAGCACCAGCACTTCGATTTCCATCCAGGCCCCAGAGAGCTTTACTGTCCCACCCTTCTTCTCATGAGTTCCAAGGGGACACAATGGCCAGACACTCACGCAGTGTGGGCAGCTCCACTTGCCCTCAGGAGCCTTCTCCATGTCGGGATCCAGGCAAACCATGTGGTAAGCTCGGGGACAGGTATCACACAGGATGATCTCACCGCCTTGCTGGCACACCTCGCAATAGTCCTGGTGGTCTGTCTCATAACCATCCACAGCAGTCACCTCCTCCTCGCCTGGGCAAGGAAGAGGGAAAGCCCAGTTATTAGAAAAAAACTACCTCCCCCCACCCCCAACCCCTATCTCCTTAGGGAGATTCTTCCCCAATCACTCCCACCTCATCCCATCACAAATATACAGAAGAGAAACACACCTTTCTTTTTCTTTTTAGTGGTTCGGAGTTTCTTGCGGCTGCGGCTACTACGGCTGGTGGAACCATCAGAAACAGAATAGCTATTGATACTGGCATCATCGAAGTCAGATTCCACATCTAAGTCATCATCCTCACTCTGACAGGATGAAAAAGAATAAGGTTAGACATTCAAGCCAAGGGGAAGGAAAGAGCGGCAGACAAGGGAGTACTCTCTCACTGAGGATACCAGAATCCCAGCAAGCACCGTTATACAGGGAGCCTAGTCTCATCTTGTTCTGTGGGCAACTCCACACATTTTTATGTGCTCACTATGAAGGACAGGTCCTGATATAAGGTCACATCCTTTCTAGTATACATAGCACCCTCCCTAAAGCGATGGGCTGGGCTCTCACCGAGGATCTCTTACGCTTGGAACCAAAACCTCCCAGCTTGATTTTCAGGGGAGCTACTTTCTTGGGTTTAGGCTTCTTGGCATCGGGTACACGAGGGCTGCCCTTGGGCTTCCTCCGAGCATTGGGACCTAAAATCAGGATACATCCAAATATATAAAATACCACACCACCAAAAATGGGGAAAAGATCTTCTCCACCTAAGCTTGCTTCCCCACAGTCAGATGCCCCAACTTCCCTCCAAAATCCAAGACTCACTCCTCCCTCCTCTCTCCTACCTTAGGGCTGACAGAACAGCATTCCCATGCTCTGTCTTTGACATCTTAAGCCCACACTAGACACCCCCACTCCCATTTGAACCCCATTTCACCTTTGCCCTCCTTGGTCTTGGCCTTGCGGATAGGCACCTCCACAGGGGGAGGAGGTGGTGCAACCTCAGTGGCTGTCACCATGCTCTCCACCACAGCCACCGCTGCTGCTGCCGCAGCTGCCACTGAGGCCCCAGAACTTCCTTTGAAGGGATTATTGGTACTGAACTCCCGCCATTTTGCACCCAAAACCATCATCATCTTGGAGACAGCAATCTTGGGATTTTTTGCAGCAATGAGGGGTCTGGTGGAGAAATAGACAAGAGCAGAGGAAAATGTTTAAGAATAAAAGAAAGAAAGAGAAGTAAGAAGAGATAATAGAAAGACTCTCCTACCCCTTCCGCAAGCCCCTCCTGTTTTACCTGACAAACTGGCTGAAGGCCTTGTAGTTGGTGAGGGTTCGATAATCCTCCTCTGAGAACACGTGGTCAATGTCTTCCATGCCCCAGTCTTCCAGGAGCTGAGCAGATGATTTAGGCTCCTGCAGAAAGAGCAAAGTCAAGCACCTGCCACCTAGTGCCCACACTTGCTAAGCAAATTTGTACTGAAAAACCAGAGTAACAGAGTTAAAAGAAAAAGAAAAAAAAGTGTTCTAAAGGGCAGTAGGGTGTCTAAGAAACAAAAGGACAAAAGTTTAACAGCACAAAGAAGAGGATGCAGGTCCAGGCACCTTTGAATCATCATCATCGTCATCCTCCTCCTCCTCCTCCTTCCGCTTGGATTTGCTCTTCTTCTCTTTCTTAGGTCCGAGCTTCTTCTTCTTCTTCTTACCAGGGGTATAGTCGCTGCCCTCACTGTCTGAGCGCAGAGCCACCTCTTCCTCCTCCTCCACAAACTCTGGCCCCTCCCCAGAGCTGTCCCCCAGCTGCCGGCATAAGAGCATACGCTGGAGCAGGGAAAGGGGGGGAGAGGGAGACAGACACACACATGCTACACACATGCTGACCTCAGGACAGCCCTGAGGCTCATCCCCAGAACCTGGCCCACCACTCCTAAGAAAGAAACAAATGCCCTCAGCCCTTCAACCCTTCTCAGAGCTCCTCCCTTCTTCTTCTGGTTCCCCGTAACATTCAGTCACCCACTCACCTCCTTTTTTTGGCGCTTGCTCTTAGGGATTTTAGGGTCCCGAGGTTTCTTAGGCTTTTTCTTCTTCTTGAGCTTTGGAGTCTCTGTTTCTGACAAATCCTCCTCTGGGTCCTCTTCATTTTCTACATGTATTTGGCAAAGAGTGGTAGGCAGGGAAAAAGATCAATAGCAAAAGGTTAGGCCCTAATCCAGAGGCTTTAGACTTTATTCCCCACCTCTTGTCCCAGATTCCTCTGAAGAGAACTGCTATACTCTGTACAGAAGGAAGCTGATACCCAGGACAAAAACAGACAAAGACAGAGCTGTATATACCCAAAATAGGCCTGCCAGGCCAGATCAGGCCCACCTCGGGCAGCTGTCCAGACCCCTGCCTCCTCTCTCCCATTCCTACCAGCAATCCTCTAGATGTTCACCAGTACAGCTGAACTGAGCTGCTTAGAGTTCACCACGTAAAAGAACTAGATTTAGGCCTTCTATAGCTGGCCACCAAGTATTCTATAAACCAGGGAATGAGAATGAAAGATCCTACTCAGAAGGCAAAAACTATAGAATATACCTTCCCAGAACAGGATCAGTTCAGGGGTCTCGGAAACCACATCCTTCTCCAACCACTTTGAAATCATCACTGCTCAAATTAACCAGAACCTCTAAGTCCTAGGTTCAGGTGCCAGACCATCTCATGCCCACTCCTAAAACACAATTTCCTTTCCCCATCTCCAACCCTAATGTTCCTCCTCAGCTTCTCCTGGGTCAGCAGCCTCTTCTCCCTAGGGGCCCAAACCAGCCCAGCTGTCACCATCTCCCCCTGCACCCGCCCCC
Organism: Rhinopithecus bieti; assembly: GCF_001698545.2. Classification (NCBI taxonomy): domain Eukaryota; kingdom Metazoa; phylum Chordata; class Mammalia; order Primates; family Cercopithecidae; genus Rhinopithecus; species Rhinopithecus bieti. The sequence continues at coordinate 31,636 of NW_016810401.1, forward strand.
CAGCAATCCGCCTCCTATCTGGCTCCACCTCCTCCCCTGGCTGGAAGCACACACAAAGCCTGGGGTAATACTGAAAGCTCCTGGGCAAGGATAGGTGGGAAGGGGCACACAGAAGGCCAGGAGGCAGCTTCCTTTGTAACAGACATTCACACCAGACTCCCTCCTCCCTCCTCTCGCTCCCTCTTTCCAAGCCACCCCCGCCCAAGTTGGGGGGGGGGGTAGAGAAAGGAGTGGAGAGAAGAAGGGAGTGCCTCACCCACTGAGGAGAGGGAAAATGGCTCCTGACCGCAGAAGCCAGTCCAGGGCACCCAGCTGCCAACATAGGACAGACAGGAAGTGGCAGGGGAGGGGGCGGGGTTGAGAGACGT
>NW_016810401.1:32437-35519 GCF_001698545.2 Rhinopithecus bieti
AGGTGGGGCGGGGCGGGGGGGAGACTGCCCTCATAGAAGCCTCCCCAAATTATTATCTGGCCCCAAGTCCAAATGCCACCTACTCTGGGATGACATGGTTCACAAGAGGCCACCCTAATGTCCTAAGCAAGGAAACCCAAGGAAAGCGAGACAAACATGAAGGTAATACCAAGGGAAGAACTCGATTACTCCCTCAATCACAATTATTTTTTCAATCATCAGAGCTGAGATTTAACAAAGGCTCAGTGGACCTGTGGTCAGCACATACAACCTTCTCCCCAAATTTCTGATACCCAAAAGATTTAGTTTGAGGAATGGAGGCCCACAAGAAGTCTCTGAAGCTCAGCTTCCTCACCACCCCCACCCAGAGTCCTATCCAACATATATGGGAATGTCTGCACAGAAAAAAGCAGCAGGACCTAGACAGTGGTAGAAGATAACATCCCGGCCGGGTGCAGTGGCTCATGCCTGTAATCCCAGCACTTTGGGAGGCCGAGGCGGGCAGATCATTTGAGGTCAGGAGTTTGAAACTAGCTTGGCCAACATGGTGAAACCCTATTTCTACTAAAAACACAAAAATTAGTCGGACATGGTGGTGGGTGCCTGTAATCCCAGCTACTCAGGAGGCTGAAGCAAGAGAATCGCATGAGCCAGGGAGGTGGGGGTTGCAGTGAGCCAAGATCGTGCCACTGCACTCCAACCTGGGTGACAGAGTGAGACCCCGTCTCAAAAATAAAAAAGAAAGTAATATCCCTCCTTCAATCCCTGACATGCTCTTAGCTCTTAACCCCCAAAATTAGCCCTAAAATGTCTCTGGCTCCCCACTTCCTAAGCTAGACAGGTACTACGGAATGAGACATTAGGCTGGACAAAGCACCATCAGCCTCCCTGCTTCTCAGCCCAGAGTAAGACCAGGCACAAGAAAGCCCCTCCCATTCCCCCTTGGGAATGGAACACCAGCCTGGATTTCACCAGAAAGAATCATTTTCTTCAGGGCTTTTCCCCAACAATCCCCAAGTCAACCCCCAATCCCCATCAGCTAGCTACATCTCACCACCCCCATGAAAGCTGGAAGTGGAGACAAAGAGAACCCACAGAGGCAAAGGGGACATCCTTCCATGCACATGGAGCCCCCAAACTTCTCAGGCAAATAATATGCTGAAATGGCAAACAGCAAACTGACTGAGATATAGAGGAAGATTTGGGAAAGGGACAGGAATGGGGTGTGGCAACTGGAAAAAATGGGTCATGCTACAGCTCAGGACAGAGTTCATAGCTCCTGCGCAGCTCCCAATCAACATGAAAGGCAGCCCCAGCCCAAGGGGCCAATGGGAGGCCACGATGTGGAACCCACAATGTCTAGGCAGCACTACTGTTTCTCATGCCCCTCTCAAAAGGACAGGGTCCCCTTACCAGCACCACCACCCTGCCCTCACCTTGGGCAAGGGCATGGAAATCTGCCCCTCTACCCTACACAAGAATGAAACCAAGTTTCTCATCCCAACAGCCGAGGACTCCATGACAACACTAACCCCTCTCCTAAATGGCCTTAGATTGAAGTGAAGACTTCCAACTTAAAAAGTAGCAAATGTGAAAGCATCTCTCCCAGACCACTTAACTTCCACTGAAGCTAAGAAGAAAGAAGGCAGAAGTGAATGATGCCGGATGAGAAACAAAAACAGGATCAGCAGGCTCCAGAATGAGAAGAAAAGTAGAAGCAGAAGGAATGAATGACACGTAGGGAAAAAAAAATTAAACTAGAAAACATGAAGGTCAAGGAAACAAGGAGATGACTTAGCCAGGGGCTCTGAAAAAGGACACGGAAGAGAAAGACATCTGCTTAGGAACATGACATCAACCATCATTTGAGGACAGACAAGGGCTCCCCCAATCAGGCAATGTAGTTATAACCATACGGGTTCGGCCAGTTCATGGAGCCACCCCAAAACACAGATAGAGCAACCCCTAGCACACCTACACAGACGCTTCACACTGCTGGCCGAAACCCCAGGCTACCTCATAGACGCAGAAGCCACTAGGAAAAGAGCCAAAATTATGTCCACTCACCAAGAGAAGAGGGATGCCCTCCCTTCTTTTGCCCCTCTTCACTAGGCTATTACATCCTCCCCGAGCCCCCATCACTTCCCCACTCAAAACATTCCAGCAATCTGCCTAGCTCAAAGCACTCCAGATCCTGCTGAGGAGCGCGATTCAAACTTCACACAGCTGAGACAGCACAGAAAACCGGTAACTGATCAGAAGCTAAAAATAATCAGATAGAGTGTAACCAGCACTCCCTCGTTCCTTTCCACAGCGGCAACCACAGGATCCTACTAGCACAGATGCTGGGCTGGTCTTTCAAATAGAATCCTCAATGACCCCCTCCACCACCACCACAAGCCTCCAGGGGTCCCAGCTACCTGCATTCCTCCGAGGACCCACACACAAGGTAATGCCTGCCAGCCCAGAGAGCTCCCTCAACTGGGAACTGCAGAGCATTCCTCAAGACAGAGTGCAGCAAGCTGGCATCTCCGTCCGCGGTGCCCAGGAGGCACATGGCTTCCACCCCCCTCACACCAGAGCTCCGCAGAAGGGAACCACTCCCTTAGGATGTCCTCCACCTCCGGCAACACAGTCCTGCCTCACCAGAGCAGTCACTGGGGAGAGCCCCAGATGCCTCCTTCCCGCCCTGGGCCCTTGGGAAAGATGTTACCTGGGTGGGGTGGGGGCAGACTGTTGTTCAAAAGTGCATCCATATCCTCCTCCTCACTGCCCGCCGAGCAGGGGGACGGGGAGCCCAGGCCCGACGCCATCCCCTTCCGCTCCCGGCCAGGGAATTGGCCCAGCTGCTCCTGCCGGCGGCCTGGGGCCCTCTACACTGGCCCGAGTCACTGTGCGGGGGAGGGGGGAGAAACAGAGAACAGTCAGTGACGCGCACTGTCCCCTCCCCACACCCACCCGCTCTTTCCGCCCCCCCACCCCAGCCACCCTAGCAGGGCACCCGAACCGCTCAGGCTGAACTTAGTTCCACACTCCTTGGGGCAGCCCGGAAGCCGGCTCCCCGGCAGGCGCCCCACGGAGC
>NW_016810401.1:37148-44114 GCF_001698545.2 Rhinopithecus bieti
GCTGCTCCTGCCGGCGGCCTGGGGCCCTCTACACTGGCCCGAGTCACTGTGCGGGGGAGGGGGGAGAAACAGAGAACAGTCAGTGACGCGCACTGTCCCCCTCCCCCACACCCACCCGCTCTTTCCGCCCCCCCACCCCAGCCACCCTAGCAGGGCACCCGAACCGCTCAGGCTGAACTTAGTTCCACACTCCTTGGGGGCAGCCCGGAAGCCGGCTCCCCGGCAGGCGCCCCCACGGAGCGAAGGAGCGACGCCTCCGAGGGCAGGCTGGTGCAAGCGCGGGGAGGGGAGACGCCGGGCTGGACCGAGCGGGGTGTGACGGGGGAGGGGGTCCGAGTGGCAGCGGCACGGGGGGGCCAGGGGAGGCGGCAGGCGGCGAAGCGCTCGGGGACACAAGGTCACTTGGGGGTGGGGGGGGGCCTCCCTGCGCCCGGGGAGGGGCCAGTCCCCAGACAGGGCAGCTCTCCAAAGGCTGTCCTCTGGGACAACTCAGGTTCTCCTCAAGAGCTGCGAGGACGAGGGGGCGTGGAGGCTCGGGCGCTGCGGGGGGCCGGAGGCAGGGACGCGGGGGGCGAAAGCGTCCCACCAGGAAGGGGGCCGGGCCACGTGTCCCGGGGGGCAAGTGATCAAAGGACGAGGGGGTGGGCGCCGAGCATTGTGGGAGACCAAACCGGAGGCGGGGGTCGCGGGGAGCAAGACTCCGGCAGGGTTAGGGCGGGTGCTGGGAAGGAGGCCGGGCGCCCTGCAGGCCAGGAAAGGAAGGGTCGGCTCCTCTGGGCAAGGGGCGGTCCGCGGGTCCGGAGACGCCAGAGGAAGGGGTGGGTGACGGGATGACCCTCGGGGCTAGTCGGGCCGTGAGGGGCGTCTCTTTGGGAACCCCGCGCTATCCTCACCCCGGAGCCGCCGCAGGTCGCGCTGGGTCCGGCTTGGTGTCACTCCCGCTCCAGCTCCTCCTCGCCGCGGCCGAAGGGGGGAAAATGGCTCCGGCTCCGGCGTCGCCTCTTAAAGGGCCTGAAACACCGGCCGGGAAATCCCACCGCACAGGCCCCGCCCCCCCACGGACAGCCCATAATAACCTCAACCAACTCCAACCCCCCCCTTCCACTACCGCCACCCTCCTCCCCAGGTCTCCCGGGCAACCCCGCCCCCTCGTCGCTCAGGCAACCACTGGCCACGCCCCCTTCGAGCGCGCGCGCGCGCGTGTCACCTGGGCAACCGCCCACCTCCTGGCCATCCCATAATACACACGGACACACCCCCCCCCCCCCCCACGCCCCCCCCCCACCACACCCCCACCACAACACCCCCCCCCCCCCAACACACACACACACACACAAACACACAACACACACACCCTGCCCCCCCACATTTCATACATATATGCCAGGGGCTGCTGACATCTCATAATATTGCAGACCTTTTGCAACTAACCCTCTTAGACATCCCATAATAGCCATCCTTTGCCAACTTCTTCACTCTTGGCCCTAATGCTAACATCCCATAATAATTCACCCCTCCCTCCCCGTGGCCATCCCATAATAAGCACCCCTCCCAGCACTTATGCCTCATATCCCATAATACTCAGCCCCATCCCCCACAGACATCCCATAATAACATCCTTCATCCACCCCCAGTTTGACATCCCATAATAGTCTGAAACTCACCCCCCCCATACTACAACAACGGACACTCGGCCTCCTCCCACACGCATCCCATAATAATCAGTCTCCCACTTTCTATACTGACATCCCGTAATAACTAACCCCCTAGGGCTGCCCTCAGTCCCTATAGGCTAGGGTCTAGAAGCTCACGTCACCCCCAGCCTTCCCTCTTCTAGCTCCACAGCCTATAATAAGTACCCCTCCTCTATCAAAAAGATAACCCATAATGATCAACAGCCCTACTGTCGCCCCACAGATGGACATCTAATCTCTTTTCCTCTGACACTGGAAAGCTATCCCATAATAATTTTACTCTCCTACCCACATCCTGACATCCCATAATAATTGCAAGGAGCCCGTGGTCAACCAAACATACCATAATACTCCCAACACAACCCAGTGTCACATCCCATAATGCTTCATCTCCACTCCACCACCCCTATACCCTTTGAGCCAGGCATCCCATAATATTCATATTCTTCCCACCCCCATCTCCAGGCGCTGTCAGTCTATTCTAACACCCAAAGCAGGGAGGGCCAGGCAGGCTACCCACGCTTCCCTGTCCCCGCCCCCACTTGCACACACCTTAATCCCTTTCTGGGCCAAAGCAGTATCCTGGCAAAAAGCCTCCTCATGTCTGGGACCCCAGCTTCCCTCATACCATCATTTCCAGACACTTGGGGGCTAGAAGCCCACCTAGGGCCCCATGTAGTCCCACCAAAATCCAAGTATTTTCCAGATGCTTACCTCCAGCTCCTAAGTTTTGAGGAACACCAACCAACCAAAATACCAAGCTGACAGATGAAATATTTACATGAAGTCTAATTCACCCTACAACATCCCATAATAATTACCAACTCCCATCCAAAGACTTATCTCTCAACATTCTAGCAATCCTCTCCCTCACCACACCCCCAGGTCAGGGACCTTTCACCAACACCCGCAGGCCACTCCTGCGAATGGACATCGCATCATGATGTGAACTCAGGATCCTGCTCTATACACACCGAGAGTGGAGGCCTGCCCTCCCCCTACTCACCACTGCTCATGTTCATTCAACCTATGTTGACAGAGTACCTAGCAATGCGGAGCTGCGCACCATGGAGAAACAAGGAAGACCAGGGGGCCTCACTTCAAAAACCATAAGCAACCAAGCAAACTATGATACACGACAGACAGAATGGTGCCAAGGGAGAACTGCTGAGGACTATTTCCCAATTTCCTGTTACAGAAAATAAAATCCCCCTGGTCCCAAGAGAGAACATATCCCAGTAAGATTTATCATGGTCCTTCCAGAGGCTGGAAGATGATACTTAAAGGATTTATGGATATAGACCATAATCAACATGATCTCCTATCTGTTCCCTACTTACTAGGGGATTTTTATTGGAAGCAACGTTCATCCATCCAGTGTTCCTAATACTGAAATCCTATAATATGTTCATGTCCTTCCTTCTTAAGAGACTCCACAATATGCCAGCATTGTTTCTCCCATTCTTGAACACCAAATCCTGCTTATCCTCGATGTCCCATATTTTTCAGGCACTTTCCCATTTTATATCCTGAAATCTCATAATACCTCCAATGGCCTCCATCCTCATGTTGTTGGGGCCCCATTCTCCACCTCAAAAAAAAAATATCTTTAGTTGTGTAATGTTCCCCATCTTCCCGCCTATATAGAAGTCAATATTCCAGCGGGGCATGGTGGCTCATGCCTGTAATTCCAGCACTTTGGGAGGCCAAGGCAGGTGGATCACAAGGTCAGGAGTTCAAGACCAACCTGGCCAAAATGGTGAAACCCCCATCTCTACTAAACATGTAAAAATTAGCCTGATGTGGTGGCACATGCCTGTAATCGTAACTACTCAAGGGCTGAGGCAGGAGAGTTGCTTGAACCCAGGAGGTGGAAGTTGCAGGGAGCTGAGATTGTACCATTGCACTACAGCCTGGGCAACAGGCGAGACTGTCTCAGAAAAAAAAAGTCAACATTCCAGGAGGCCTACATTGAATTATGCCCCAAGGTAGCCCTCCAGCATATACCATCCCCTTCCCTTATTATGCCTACCCTCCAGCCACCCTATGGATGCAAACCTAGAAGTTGAAAAAAACCAATTTTGTTTTGTTTTGTTTTGAGAGACAGGGTCTTGGTGGCGCAATCACAGCTCACTGCAGCCTCAACCTCCTGGGCTCAAGTAATCCTCCCACCTCAGCCTCCCACCTGTTGCTGGAACCACAGGCACACACCTCTACACCCAGCTAAATTTTAAATTTATTGTAGAGACGGGGTTTCACTGTGAACTCCTGGACTCCAGTGATCTTCCCACCTCAGGAAAGAGCCCAGTCTGAAAACCCTTTGGCCCTCAGAAAACCTGGGCCCATCAGCCTGTCACTTTTCCCTCTTCCTGATGCCCAGGGATTCAGGCCTGAGCGAAAACCAATGTCCCAGCACCACTGCCTTGCTGCCCTGACCCCAGGCCAAGGATAATGTCTCCCTCTGCTCATTTGCCTTTTTTGCATGGGTTCAAGACCTATGGAAGTGGGACGAGTTGAAAAGAAACTGGAACTTCCTTGTAGAAAGGCCCTTCCCAACCAGTAGTGAGTGGGGTGAACCTCATGCCATCTCTGCATTACCCTTCTCATCTCATTTCCCTAGACGAAGGCCTGGCCAAATGGCTCTCCCCTTCTCTAGGATCCACAGGACTGGAGAACTGGCACAAAGAAACGAGTTCAGGGAAGGCAAGAGCTTGCCTCAGGGAATTACAATCCCTCTGCTCCTGAGCAGAACACCAGAGACGCAGACAGGTCTTCTGCTAGCTCCTGGCTGACTTTGTAAACCCACTAGCCTTCCACATTTAACTCTCATCTTAGGACTGGAGTTTTCGGCATCAAAGACATCAGGTCCTGTCAAAAGCTCCCTCTGTCACCTTTGAAGTAGGTGTTTTCTTTTTCCAACCTTCCCTTCAGCTCCCTGGCCCACCCTCTTACTGCACTCATTGTGGCGAGCGGGCCACTCTCCCCCGTTCTGCAAGTCTTCCAGTTTCCCTCGTTAAATGCTCTTGACATCAAGACTGGGCCCCATTTACTTACCCAAGCCCTCTCCCATACTTATTCTGAGCACTAAGAATGAAACTTGTGTTCCACAATGGGCAGTGAGGAGGCAGCTCTTTTCAGATATCATGATGTGGGGACATCTCCTTTCAGGGAAGTTTCTCCTTCCTACAGAGGGCTGCCAGATGCCTCTTGTGCCCTCTTCTACCCTCATTTCTCCAGCGGATTCAGCCTGTCTCTGGGCCTCAAATTTCCCTCTGCAATATCTCCATCTGCCCATACCCATACGCTCATTTCCAGTCATCTGTCCATATAAACCAGTAAGAGAGTGTTTAACTGGGTAGTCACAGCCTCCTGCCCATGACTAAAAATATCCACATTTTATTTATCCATATATCCTTTGTCCACTACTCACCCTGTGTCCCTATTCCTGTAGGTTCTACCCACTTCGTCCTTTGCTGCTCTTGTTCCCCACCTCTCCCTGACACCACAACAAGGAGAAAGTTAAAATTCCTTCCTCTCTTCTTGAGTTCCAGAAAGGGTTCGGAGGTGTGTGCTGGTGCGTTGCTTTGCAGTCCTTATGCTTCTATGCTTCCCCTCCCTCCTCTAGCCCCATGCTACCCTCCCAGATAAATTATAAATAAACCACTAGCATGATTGGCCCAGGGAGACTAAGGGTGGGATAATCTCCTAATTAACGTACCCAGGAGGGCAGCCTCTCCAGCCAGTTACCTTAGAGTTCTGTTTTCATCCCATGATACAGAACCTAGAATAACACTCAGAGTGGGTTGTTCACGGAGTTTTTAGCATTTGCTGCTCTATAACTCCTCTCCTTACACCTCTGTTTTGCGTGAACCTGAAAAACTCTGTTTATAAGAGGTCCAAGGGGCCACAGTGTTCTCCTGCTCTGTCAGAAGAGGGGATTTTGGGAGACAACAGAGGGAAGAAAAGCCACAGTGACAGTGCACTCCAAAGGCTAGACAGGATGCAGATCACGTGGGGCTTGGGGGTGACATGCCAGGTGTTTGTATCTCAGGAGGCAACCTAGCCTCTGTTCTTTGGGTGTGACTGCAAGGTAGCAAAGCGCCCCGTGCACAACCCCCCAACCTGAGCTATGGCCTCCGGGCTCAAACCCAGTAAGACAAAGATGGAAGGGAGATGGGTACTATGGCCATCCAGGAGTACTACTCCCTTTGGTATGCCACCTGGCCAGAACATCTCAGTTCTCACTTGCAGCGCAGCACTGCAGGCGCCGGACTCACAGGGCAACCCTGTATTGCACAAGCTGTTCAACGGACCCAGGTGTCCAGGGTTCAGATTTGGCTCGCTGGAGCCTGCCTCAGGGGCCCCTTCAAACAGCTGTCACCAAAGAAACCTCTCCAGCCAGTTACTCCTGCCAGGCCTCAGGTCCGACTCCACGGCTCACCCTACCCTCCCCAGCTCCTTCCCTCCCTCTTCCTTCCCTCCCCCTCCCCACCCCTCCCTAGAGCTTCACCTCTCCTGGACAGCCCCACCCAGCTGTGCAGGGAACATCCCATAATAATCCTCCTCGCTAGCCTTACCCCCCCCAAAAAAAGAGAGGCGGCCATCCCATAATAGCCACCCACAAGAGACATTCCGCGGTGACCGCCCCCTCCCTGCAGAGCTGCTGGGAGCAGCCATCCCATAATAGCTGGCCGCCTGTTTTACTGGTTACGGCTGTGGAGGGAGCTGGAGAGGAAATGGAGGGGAGGGGGGAGGGGAGAAGGATCCAGGGCCCCCACTTCGTGGGATGCAGGGAGAAGGGGAAGGAGGGTGTTATAAGGGGCTAGGGTGCAGAGGAGGCCGTTGTGCAGGTGGGAGGTGTGATCCACTGACCACCACCACCCTGCTTTAGGGCTTTCTCCCCCATTCGCCAGGGGCTACTTTTCCCCTCAGCACCCCGGAGGTGTCTGCTAGTTAGGGGAGATGCCTGGGATGGGTTGAGGTGCCCAAACTCTGTGTGTGTAGGGAGATGGGTTTCAGGTGTTCCCCTTGGGGCGTTTGAGAGAGGAGGGTGACCTTAGAAAGGATGGTAGGCGAGTAAGGGTTGAGGAGGTGGGGGGGCTGGAGAAGAGCTCTTCAGGCCCTCCCCATTCTGCACCACCATCCCATAATAATCCCCCCAGCCCCAGTCCCCCTCCCACACACGACATCCCATAATATCTTCTGGAGAAGCAGTCCCCGCAGTAGGTACAAAGAGCTATCCCATAATAAGCTCCCCCACCCCCACTCACTA
>NW_016810401.1:44537-53262 GCF_001698545.2 Rhinopithecus bieti
CTTGGCCCCCCCTCAGTCACATGCAGCCGGTGCCATCCCCCGCTGCTCCCCCCTCTGGCCACCGAAGGCCTTGCCAGCCCATAATACTCTTGCCTCTGGTCGCAGGAGGCCTCCAGCCCATAATACTCCCTTCCACCACCACCCCCCCTTCCCGCCCCGCACCCCTTCCTCCCGCCTCCAGTTGGAGCCGGGCCTCACCAGCCCATAATATTCCCCAGTCTCCTAAGGCTGTTCCAGCCCATAATACTCTCCCTGTCTCCTAAGGCCTCTCCATCCCATAATACTGCCAGACGCCTGACCTGTGGGCCAAACCCCAGCCCGTTCCACACATCGAGGCTGTGTCAGCGCCGCCGGCCTCCTTCCCTGTCCCTCCTCCCTCCCTGGTCGCGCTTTCCCTCCCAGGCTTTCTCCCGCCCTCCTGCCCTGGGCCCCTCTCCCAGCCCCACCCCGTGCCTGCCTGGGCCCTCGCTTCCCCTCCAGCCTCCTCCCTTGCCCTTTCTCCATTGCTTGGTTCTCCAGCCAGCTTCTCCCTGTCTTGCACTTTTCCACCTCCTCCTTGGTGTATGGGATGGACATGGGCCTAGTGGGGAGAGAGTGCCCCCAGAGGGCAACAGGCCAGTCGCTGCCCCTAAAGACTGCCTGCTTGACCTAGCACCGTGGAAACCTGCCCAGCCTGCCTTGTTCACCACCTCCCGTGGTCCTAGTTCTGATTGCTGGCAGAGCTCTGTCTGGGTGAGGATTCACCTGGAGCCCTTCACGTCTTCCGGAAACACTCGCCTTGGGCATTACTGGCAGAGTTTATCAATGGCCTTGCCTCCCCATGCTCATGTTGGAAAGAAGGCGTTCCCACTTATGGGGCCTCTAGAGTACCTTTCAAAGGTGGGCTCCTTGACCCTCACAATAACCCGGTAAGTGGATATTATGAGCCCCATTTCACAGAGAAATAGGAGAAAACAGGCTCAGAGAAGTCAAGAAATCTGTTGAAGCCACATTGCCAAGAAGTGAGAGAGTTGAAATTTATGCCCAGATTTGTTTGATTCCAAAGTTCTGGAGCCTTTGGGATTCCCCAAACCCTGAGTGAGAAAGTTCACCTTCCAGTACTTTCCATGCTCCTCTGTCAAGGACAACATGATGAGAATTACCCCAGCTTGTCCAGGGCCTTCCTGTGTGAAATTAACCTTCCCTTCCCCATTTCTTCCATGGGACCCCAGATGGCAGCCTCGAGGGAATTCCATCCTCAAGATGGTTGAGGACCAAGAAGGAAGAATGTCTGCCCTCCTTTGGTATCCCTTACCTCTGCCCTGGCGCTCCTAAATTTCTTTTAATATTAATGATTGTGGCTGGGTGTGGTAGCTCACACCTGTAATCCCAGCACTTTAGGAGGCAGAGGCAGGAGGATCACATGAGGCCAGGAGTTCAAAACCAGCCTGGCCAACATGGTGAAACCCCGTCTCAAAGTACGAAAATTAGCTGGTTGTGGTGGCGCACGCCTGTAATCCCAGCTACTCAGGAGGCTAAGGCAGGAGAATCACTTGAACTTGGGAGGTGGAGGTTGCAGTGACCCGAGATAGCACCACTGCACTCCAGCACGGATGACAGAGCAAGACCTTGTCTCAAAAAATAAAATAAAATTAATGCTTGTTACTCTTCCCAGCTACTCTCACCATGTGGAGGGACCATCCTACAGAGGAAACAGACTTTGAGGAAGGACGAACCAAAGAATAGTCTCTGCTCAGTGTAGACAGTCAGGAGTGCTGCCTTGGAGATGTAGGGTCCATCACAAGCTGGGGGAGGGGAGTCATGGCCAACTGCATGAAGTCTTAAGGCATCTTGCTTGTGTGTGGCCCCTCGATGGGGTGTATTTTAGGGTCCAACACAATTGGAACCTTGAGTGAGGCAGCTCTCAACCCCCCCAACCCCTGCAGCCACATGGTGTTCAATAAGCAGGGGGCTGAGACAAACGGAGAGTGAAGGGGTGGGTGTGCTGTAGGGCAAGTGGATTAGGAGCATGGAGGAAGAACTGGGAAGAGGAAGGCCAAGACGATGCAGCACATTGAAGGCAAGCCAGGCAGTTGAAAGAGGTGGCTACATGAGGAAGGGAGGAGAAAGAAGGAAACCCGGGCGATCTGTAACAGGAAAGAAAGTCCCAGGAACAAGAGGTGTACTGCAAAAAGCAGCAGTTTGGGAGCCAGATACAGATCCAACCACTTCCTGGTTGTGTGACCTTAAGACCTCAGATTCTCCAGGGTGTTTCTTCTGTAAAAGGGATGAACATCGTCTCTAACTCAGATTATATTATTATTTAATATAATAAAGAAGATAATGCATCTTGAACACTAACTTGAAATCTTGGCATACAGAAGAGTATTTTTTAAATCTGCTAAAAGTCGGGGCGCAGTGGCTCACGCCTGTAATCCCAGCACTTTGGGAGACCAAGGTGGGCGGATCACCTGAGATCAGGAGTTCAAGACCAGCCAGGTCAACATGGTGAAACCCTGTCTCTACTAAAAATACAAAAATTAGCCAGGCATGGTGGCGGGCGCTTGTAATCCCAGCCACTTGGGAGGCTGAAGCACGAGAATAGCTGGAACCTGGGAGGCGGAGGTTGCAGTGAACCGAGACCATGCCACTGCACTCCAGTCTGGGCAACAAGAATGAAACTCCATTTCAAAAACAACAACAAAAAACTGCTAATGCTCATTCCCTTCCATCTAAGATTTTCCTCTTCTCTGTCTTTGGATTTTCCTAGACTTTAAATGGAGCAGCTCCAGGGCATGGGGTGAGGGTTCTGGACTTCACACTGCTCTCTTAGCCTTGGTGAACCCTATGAAAATGGCTTAATCTATTCTTGCCTCTCTGTTCTCTTGATGGAAAGCCTTTGGATATCTGAATGGGGGAAAATAGTCCACCAGGGCTTTGACACCAGAGATTTCACATCAGAGACAATGTGTTGCCATCTAGCTCTTCCACAGGCCATGGTCACACTTGTCCTCGGCTATTTTTTTATTTTTTATTTTTTTCAGACGGAATTTTGCTCTTGTTGCCGAGGCTGGAGTGCAATGGTACAATCTCGGCTCACTGCAACCTCCGCCTCCCAGGTTCCAGCTATTCTCCTGCCTCAGCCTCCCTAGTAGCTGGGATTACAGGCATGTGCCACCATGCCCAGCTAATTTTGTATTTTTAGTAGAGATGGGGTTTCTCCATGTTGGTCAGGCTGGTCTTGAGCTCCCGACCTCAGGTGATCCCCCCGCCTTGGCCTCCCAAAGTGCTGGGATTACAGGCATGAGCCACCGCGCCCAGCCGTCCTCGGCTGTTGTAATGGCTCCCTGACCAGTCTTTCTTTTCCTTAGACTCTCCCCACCAATCATTTTCCTCCAGCTTATTCCACACACTTTGTCAGTGTGAGCAAAATTTCACTCAGGAGCCTCCGTGGGCTTCTCATTGCCCACTAAACCAACTGCCAATACCTTACCCTGCATTCTTGTGTTTTCTGCCTGGCATTATAGTTTTTGTTTACTTGTTCTATGGTTCCCACTAGATTGTAAACTACTTCACAGCGAGATCTGACTGTTCATTCATTCAACAAATATTTATTGAGCACTTTCTCTGTGCCAGGCACTGTGTTAGATGCTGGGGATCATCAGAGAATCGAAGAAAAATCCATGCCCCCACGGAACTTACATTCTACCTAGGATATAGGACGGGGTGGCGGAGATGATAAACTATAAAAATTAGAATAAATAAATTATATGGTATGTTGGAAAGTGATACATCCCGTGAGTTGTAATTACTTTGGAACTCATATACCTGCCTATAAAAGTACTCAAGTAATCTTTAAAAATTGTGTTTGATTCTGTTTGAATAGGGCAAAGTGCTAAGATTTTGGACTACGAGGTTTTGTGCTGCCGGTGCTCTCAGGACAGGAAGGGCACAGGTCTTGAACCCTGAAGATGAAGAGAGATGGAGCAGGTGCTAATCACTAGGCCTCTTCCAGAGTGGCTGGAGATAAGAGCCGGGCTCCAGACTCCAATCTCCATCCAGATGGAGAAAGGACCAGATTTCATGGCTATCCCTGAGGAATCTGGGTCAGTTCTCTGATTTGGCCACCAGGGGTCATTTTACCCCTGTAAATCACCGTCTGGAGCACTTGGCATAAAGGCACACACAAAAGGCTACCCTGGACTAAAACACACAGACACAAACGGAGAACCCTGACACACACACACTCTCTCTCTCTCTCTCTCTCGCTCTCACACACACACACACAGTGCACGCACACACATAAAAATACAGTATTGAGACATAGGGTCAGAAATGCTGTAGGATGCACACAGGGCAACAACTCCCTCAGTAATGTCAGGGTCTGAAGATGTCCACAAGTGCCAACTCTGCAGCCCCTCCGAGCCCCCAACTTGGGTAAAGAGGGAAGGAATAGCCGGGCGCAGTGGTTCATGCCTGTAATCCCAGCACTTTGGGAGGCGGGCAGATTCACCTGAGGTCGGGAGCTCGAGACCAGTCTGGCCAACATAGTGAAACCCCATCACTACTAAAAATACAAAAAATTAGCCGGGTTTGGTGGTGTGCACCTGTAATCCCAGTTACTTGGGAGGCTGAGGCAGGAGAATTGCATGAACCCGGGAGGCGAAGGTTGCAGTGAGCTGAGATCGCACCATTGCACTCCAGCCCAGGCCACAGCGTTAGACCCCATCTCAAAAAAAAAAAAAAGGAAGGAATAGTAGATGGCCCATTTCCCTTGCTTCCAGTGTGCTGAGAATGGACAGCCTATTCCTGTCCTTCCATCTCACTCTTAACTTCCCCATAAACTCTTCTCTCCTGGCTATGGCACAGTTCCCTTAGTTCCCTTTTCCCTTCCCCAGAGAAGCCCCATTCCCTCCCCCTGAGCGTATGACTAGTTCCACCCCAGTCTCCATCCCTGCCCCAGGGCTGCTGCTCTGATATGCCCAGGGTAGTCTTCCATTGTATGTACTACTCCTAGGGCCGCAGGAAGACCCCAAGACATGAAGACTATCAGAATTGATTAATTTATTTAGCACTGCCCTCTCCCCACAATAATAGAAAGCACTGTACATAATGCCCTGGGAAGAAGTTAGACATGAACTCTAATACTTCAGGACAAGTGTGGTTCTCAAAGTGTGATCCAGGGACCAACCCTTTGAGGGAGTCCACGAGGTCAAACTATTTTCATAATACTGCTACACAGATATTATTTGTCCCTTTCACTCTCATTCTCTCACAAGTATACTGTAGAGTTTTCCAGAGGTTTCATGAAGTGTGTGTGGTGACATTATTGCTCTCGTGGCTAACGGAATGTGTGCATGTGTATTTATTTTAAAAATGTATTCGCTTTAATTTCTAGTATGGTAAGTATCAAAAGAACAAAAGATAAGCAAAGCTGTTTGAGATCCTCAGTTTCTAAGAGTGGCGTCTGAGACCAAAAAGTTTGAGAACCAATGCTTTAGTAGAAAGAATTTTCTCCTTACTCTGGACAAAGCAGAGAGAGAGAGAGAATATTAAGAACCTAAAATGGAGGAGGCCTGGAAAAGGGGGTGTGATGGAAGAAAGGATAACCTAAAAAGGGGTTGGACTTGGATTTTGGCGAGGAGGAAACTCTAAGCCAGTTTTGCCTTGCCCCAACTGTCCCATGCTGGGTGCCAAGTCTAAATTGTCACAAGTCACTATGCGAGAAAGAACCTAGTTCTGTCCATATGGAACTCTTCTATTAGGCCTCAATGGTGAGCAGGGGAAGCCTAGGCCGAAATGAAAGTGGGTGGCATCCATGACAGAAGTCAGCAGATGAACAGGCATCTCAGTAGCATGGTCCACCAAACCTGGGGCTCTTCAGCTCTCAGGCCCCTGTGGCGGTTTAAATCCAGAATGCTCATTTTCTGTTCCATCTAACCAGCTTTTAGCAGTTTAATGCCCCGCCCACCCAAAGGCATTTCGTCCCCTTCTGCCCTCTGCACGGGTGGGCTCTCTGCATCACTTCCCACCACTGGAGACGAGGTCCTCTGCGTGCTCACAGTTTAAAGAAGCCATTTCCAGCAGCAATGCCTTCCTCGGGCCCCGGCTTCCACACTTTGTACTCTTCTGCGTTGCTAAGCTGGAGTTGCCACCCAAAGACCCAAGTGCCCAGCCCACCTTCTTGTGTGCACACCCTGCAAGCCTCCCAGAACGAGAGGCGCTGGGAGTCGGGCACAGACGGCGCTGTGGCATGATGTGCGTTCAGAGGGCGGAATCCTGGGGACTCTGTGTGAAGGAAGACAGAGGGTGGGAGTTGGAGGGTAGGAGCAGCCCCTGACTGGCGGCATCCGGCCTGGTGGCGTCGGTGGTGACGGCGGACCTTTCGGATTGCGTGAGCGCCGCCTGCGTCCCGTTGGTGGCCAAGGTCCTGACCCGGTGCGGAGTGCCCAGGCCGCGCAGGGTGTTGCGGAAGCCCTCGGCGCTAAAGTAGTACACCAGCGGGTCCAGCACGCAGTTGGCGCCGGCCAGCAGCACCATCACCATCAGTATCCCGCGCACGCGATCCCGGGCAGGCACGCTGGCCGCCACCAGCTTGCTTCGCTGCAGGCCGTAGACCGCCAGCGTGGCGTTGTAGGGCACGAAGCACAGCAAGAAGATGACGAGGTTGGCCAGCAGGAGGCGCACCGTCTTCAGCCGCCGCTGGCTCCGCGTGGCGTCGGGGCGCGCCAGCGTCCAGAAGACTCGGCCCGACGAGTAGACCACCGCCGCCAGGGGCAGCAGGAAGCCCAGAGCCTCGGCCAGCAGCACGAGGGGCAGCAGCCTGCCCTTCCACAGCTCGTCGCTGAAACTCTCGAAGCATAGGCGCACCTCGAGGTCCCGGTAGCGGCAGCGCGAGGGCCTGTGCACGCGGGCGGCGGGCACGGCAAACACCAGGATGAACGCCCACACGCCCAGGCAGAGCAGCCGCGCCACGCGGGGCCGTCGCAGGTGGCGCAGTCGCAGCGGGTGCACGATGGCAGCGTAGCGGTCCACGTTGATGAGCATCAGGAAGATGCAGCTGCCGTACATGTTCATCTGGAAGATGGCGCCCGCCGTCTGGCACAGGAGGTCGGGGAAGGGCCAGTGGTGCAGTGCGTAGTAGGAGAGACGAAGGGGCAGCGAGAGGGAGAAGAGCAGGTCGCTGGCCGCTAGGTTACACATGTACACGCTCACCACCGAGTGCACGCGCAGCGCGCGCAGAAAGACCCAGAGGGCCAGCGCGTTGAGGGGTAGCCCGGCAGCCAGCACCAAGCTGTAGACCACCAAGTGCAGGCGGTGGGTAGGTCGGTAGTCAGGACACGGGAGAACAGAACTGTTGGTTGAGGAGCTGTTGGCCAACATTGTGCCAAAGTGGGAATGGGAGCTAGGCTGGGGATGCCATGGGGCACACCAGAGTCATGGCGTGGCATTCACCTCCGGGGCTGGGGCCTGGAGGCTGTACAGACATGGTCCCAAAACAAGCAGAGGGAGGGTATGGGAATGCGGGCTATGGCTGCAGGGACAGATGGCTGCCAAGGGTTGGGTGCGTTTGGTCACAGCTTCGTCAGCAGCAGAGACCTGAAATAGGAAGGCAAGCCAGAAGTTACACAGAGACAGGGCTGCACACACAAATGTTCAGCTACACTGGCAGGCCTTCTGAATCTTTTCTCAGCCTCAAGTCTGCCATTGGGCCAGAATAGGTTCCTACAGCAGGACTATATAGTATAGTGTTAAACACCCAGGCTTGAAGGCAGGGACTCGGATACCTAGGTTTAACTCTTGGTTTTGCTAACTTACCTAGTTGTGTGACTTCAGAAAAATTAATCTGGGCTGGGTGCAGTGGCCTACACCTGTAATCCTGGCACTTTGGGAGGCCAAGGCAGATCAATCGCTTGAACCTAGGGGTTGGGGACCAGCCTGGGCAACATGGCAAAACCCTGTCTCTACAAAAATATACAGGGCCAGGTGCAGTGGCTCACACCTGTAATCCCAGCACTTTGGGAGGCCGAGGCAGGTGGATCACCTGAGGTCAGGAGTTTGAGACCAACCTGTCCAATATGGTGAAACCCCCATCTCTACTAAAAGTACAAAAATGAGCTGGGTGTGGTGGTGCTCACCTGTAATCCCAGCTACTCGGGAGGCTGAGACAGGAGAATCGCTTGAAACGGGGAGGCAGAGGTTGCAGTGAGCTGAGACCGTGCCATTGTACTCCAGCCTGGACAACAGAAGTGAAACTCTGTCTCAAAAAATAAAAATAGCTGCGCTTGGTGGCTTACGCCTGTAATTCCAGCACTTTGGGAGGCCGAGGCAGGTGTACCGCCTGAGGTCAGGAGTTTGAGACCAGCCTGGCCAATATGGTGAAACCCTATCTCTACTAAAAAAATACCAAAAATTAGTCTGGCGTAGTGGCGGGCACCTGTAATCCCAGCTACTCAGGAGACTAAGACAGAGGAATTGCTTGAACCCGAGGGGCGGAGGTTGCAGTGAGCCAAGATCGCGCCATTGCACTCCAGCCTGGGCAACAAGAGCGAAACTCTGTCTCAAAAATAAATAAATGAATAAAATTAAAAATAAAATAAATAAAAATAAGGCTGGGTGCAGTGGCTCATACCTGTAATCCCAGCACTTTGGGAGGCTGAGGTGGGCGGATCACCTGAGGTCAGGAGTTCAAGATCATCCTGGCCAATATGGCGAAATCCTGTCTCTACTAAAAAAAAAAAAAAAA
>NW_016810401.1:54244-60778 GCF_001698545.2 Rhinopithecus bieti
GAAACTCTGTCTCAAAATAAATAAATGAATAAAATTAAAATAAAATAAATAAAATAAGGCTGGGTGCAGTGGCTCATACCTGTAATCCCAGCACTTTGGGAGGCTGAGGTGGGCGGATCACCTGAGGTCAGGAGTTCAAGATCATCCTGGCCAATATGGCGAAATCCTGTCTCTACTAAAAAAAAAAAAAAAATTAGCCGGTGTGGTGGCAGGCGCCTGTAATCCCTGCTACTTGGGAGGCTGAGGCAGGAGAATGGCGTAAACCCGGGAGGCGGAGCTTGCAGTGAGCTGAGATCCGGCCACTGCACTCCAGTCCGGGCGACAGAGCGAGACTCCGCCTCAAAAAAAAAAAAAATTAAAAAATTAGCCGGGCATGGTGGCACATGCCCATAGTCCCAGCTACTTGTGAGGCTGAAGTGAGAGAATCACTTGACTCCAGGGAGGTGGAGGATGCAGTGCAGTGAGCCTCAAGTGCACCATTGCATGCTGGCGTAGTGGCTCACGCCTGTAATCCAGTACTTTGGGAGACTGAGGCGGGCAGATCACCTGAGGTCAGGAGTTCGAGATTAGCCTGGCAACACGGCAAAACGCTGTCTATATTAAAAATACAAAAATTACCCAGATGTGGTGGCATGTGCCTGTAGTCCCAGCTACTTAGGAGGCTGAGGCAGGAGAATCACTTGAACCCAGGAGGTGGAGGCTGCAGTGAGCTGACATTGTACCACTGCCCTCGAACCTGGGTGACAAAACGAGACTCTATCTCAAAAAAAAAGAAGAAGAAAGGGGGCCGCACGTTAGCTTATGCCTGTGATCTCAGCACTTTGGGAGACTGATGTGGATGGATTACTTGAGGCCAGGAGTTCAAGACCAACCTGGCCAATATGACAAAATCTTGCCTCTACTAAAAATACGAAGATTAGCCGGGTGTGGTGGTGTGCATTTGTAATCCCAGCTATTCGGGGGGCTGAGGCATGAGAATTGCTTGAATCTGGGAGGCAGAAGTTGCAGTGAGCCAAGATCACGCCACTGCACTCCAGCCTGGATGACAGAGCAAGACTCTGTCTCAGAAAATGAGAGAGAGAGAGAGACAGCAAATTCATGAGGTTGTTTGGAGATTAAGATGATGTGTGTAAAATGCTTAGGTTGCTGTTACTATCTCAAGATCTCTTCCTTCCTTCTTTCCTTGCTTACTGAGCTCATAGAAGGTTCCAGGCATGTTCACAGCAGGGAACAAAATAAAAAGCCCGTGCCCCCACCTCCTTTACATTCCATTGGAGGGAGACAGATAATAAGCACAAATCAATAGGTCGTCTTATGGAACACCTCCTAGGACCAGGTGCTAGGCTAGCTCCTCATTATCCAAAGAATAAAGATCAAACTCCTGAGTATATGGGAGGCTGAGGCAGGAGAATCATTTGAACCCAGGAGGCGGAGGTTGCAGTGAGCCAAGATCACGCCACTGTACTCCAGCCTGGGTGACAGAGTGAGACTCCATCTCAAACAAGCAAACAAAACTCCCAAATACAGAACAAAATCCCAGCCTTTTTTTTTTTTTTTTTTTGAGACAGAGTCTTGCTCTGTGGCCCAGGCGGGAGTGCAGTGGCGGATCTTCGCTCACTGCAAGCTCCACCTCCCGGGTTTCACGCCATTCTCCTGCTCAGTCCTCCCTTCAGCCTTACATCATCAACATCCATCATTGCCTATGGTGGGCTGGTTTGTGGTCAAAGGGCAAACTGGTTCAGGCTAATGGTTTGACTCTCAGTTTCTGGTAAATGGGAATAATAACATAACAGTGACCGCGGCCGGCCTGTGGCTCAAGCCTGTTAATCCAGCACTTGGGAGGCCGGAGATGGGCGGATCAGCGAGGCTCAGGAGATCGAGACCATCCTGGCTAACATGGTGAAACCCCGGTCTCTTACTAAAAATACAAAACTAGCGGGCGAGGTGCGGGAGCTGTAAGTCCCAGCTACTTGGGAGGCTGAGGGCAGGAAGATTGCTGGAACCTTGGAGGCAGAGGTTGCAGTGGAGCCAAAGATTGTTGCCACATGCACTCGGGCCTGGAGACAGAGGAGAGTTCCGTCTCAAAAACAAAACAACAACAACGAAAAAAGACCAAGACATTGTGCTTAACAATCACCACTGTCTTTTCCAGAAATAGAACTTTTTCATTCCAACCAGCAACGACTCTGCCAGTCATTAAACGGTACTACCACCGCACCCAACTCAGCTCCTGGTTCTAAGTCTTTCTGTTCAATGAATTTGCCTATCTTGGATATCTCATATGAATGGAATCATACAATATTTGTCTTTGTGCTGTTTTTTGTTTGTTTTTTTACTTAGCATAATGTCCACGATTCATGTCATATTGTACGTATGTAAAGGAATTTTTTTTTCCTTTACCTTTTTTTTTTTTTTTTTTTTTTGAGACCCAGTTTTGCTTTTGTTGCCCAGGCTCGAGTGCGATGGTGCGATCTCAGCTCACCGTAACCTCTGCCTCCGGGATTCAAGCAATTCTCGTGCCTCGGCCTCCGAAGTAGCTGGGATTACAGGCATGCGCCACCACACCTGCCTAATTTTGTATTTTTTTTTTTTTTTTTTTTTGGAGACGAAGTCTTGCTCTGTTGCCCAGGCTGGGGTGCAGTGGCCAGATCTCAGCTCACTGCAAGCTCCGCCTCCCGGGTTCACGCCATTCTCCTGCCTCAGCCTCCCAAGTAGCTGGGACTACAGGCGCCTGCCACCTCGCCCGGCTAGTTTTTTGTATTTTAGTAGAGACGGGGTTTCACCGTGTTAGCCAGGATGGTCTCGATCTCCTGACCTCGTGATCCGCCCGTCTCGGCCTCCCAAAGTGCTGGGATTACAGGCTTGAGCCACCACGCCCGGCCTAATTTTGTATTTTTAGTAGAGACAAGGTCTCTCCCTGTTGGTCAGGCTGGTCTTGAACTCCTGACCTCAGGTGATCCGCCTGCCTCGGCCTCCCAAAATTCTGGGATTACAGACGTGAGCAACCGTGCCTGGCCTGGAATTTCATTTTTATAGCTGGATAATGTATTTCGCTGCATAATATTTTGCTCATCCATTCATCTGTCAGTGAATACTTGGATTCTTTCCACCTTTTGGCTATTGTGAATAATGCCACTGTGAACATGGGTGTCTAGATGTCATCTAAGGGAAAGAAGTTGTCTGAGACCCTGAGCAATTATCCCAAGACACCGAGCTTATTCCTTTCAAAAGGAACTGTTTAGGCAGGGCGTGGTGGCTCACACCTGTAATCCCAGCACTTTGGGAGGCCGAGGCAGGCGGATCACGAGGTCAGGAGATCGAGACCATCCTGGCTAACACGGTGAAACCCCGTCTCTACTAAAAATACAAAAAATTAACCGGGTGTGGTGGCAGGTGCCTGTAGGCCCAGCTACTCGGGAGGCTGAGGCAGGAGAATGGCGTGAACCCGGGAGGCAGAGCTTACAATGAGCCGAGACTGAGCCACTGCACTCCAGCCTGGGCGACAGAGCGAGACTCCATCTCAAAAAGAAAAAAAAAGGGCCAGGCATGGTGGCTCTCGCCTGTAATCCTAGCACTTTGGGAGGCTGAGGCGGGCAGATCACAAGGTCAGGAGATCGAGACCATCCTGGCTAACCTGGTGAAACCCCGTCTCTACTAAAAATACAAAAAAAATGAGCCAGGCGTTGTGACGGGCGCCTGTACTCCCAGTTACTCAGGAGACTGGCGTTAACCTGGGAGGTGGAGATTGCAGTGAGTCAAGTTTGCACCACTGCACTCCAGCCTGGGTGACAGAGGGAGACTCTATCTCAATTAAAAAAAAAAAAAAAAAAAAAGGAACTTTTTAATTTTTTGCAAAAAAAAAAGTCATAAACCTGACTAAAACAAGTTTTTTTGTTTTTTTTTTTATTTTTTTTGTTTTTTTTTTTTGGGACAGGGTCTCACTCCGTGGTCTAGGCTGGAAAGCAGAGGCTTGATCTTGGTCCACTGCAGTCCTGACCTCCCAGATTCAAGGGATCCTCTTACCTCAGTCTCTGAGTAGTTGGACCTACACAGGTGTGTGCCACCATCCCTGGCTAATTTTTAATTTTTTTGTAGATGGCCGGGAGCAGTGGCTCATGCCTGTAATCCTTTGGGAGGCTGAGGTGGGTAGATCACTTGAGGTCAGGAGTTCGAAACCAGCCTGACCAACATGGTGAAACCCCATCTCTACTAAAAATACAAAAAATTAGCCAGGCATGGTGGCGGGTGCCTGTAATCCCAGCTCCTCAGGAGACTGAGTCAGGAGAATCGCTTGAATCCAGGAGGCAGAGGTTGCAGTGAGCTAAGATCGTGCCACTGCACTCCAGCCTGGGCTACAGAGCAAGACTCCATCTCAAAAAAAGAAAAAGAAAAATGTTTTTTGTAGAAACGGGGTCTGATTGTGTTGCCCGGACTGGTCGTAAACTCATAGGCTCAAGCAATCCTTATGCCCTGGGGCTCTGAAAGTCCTAGGATTACAGGCATGAGCCACTGTACCCGGCCACAAGTTTTTCTTGTATTTGGTCTTGTTCTGCCTCCAACCACCACCATCAACAGTTTGAGACTTGTAAGAGAAACAGTAAAACAGTTAAAGGGAATAAAGAAATACTTCCTCTGCAAAATACCAATCTCAACAACGAAAATAATACCAAATGGGACTTAAACATGCTGAAAGGCAAGTAAAAGCAGGCTCATTTCTGATACACTCCCCTGGCCCATGCTCCTTTGCTCCATTCACACCAAACTAATACTCATTGTGGACATACCTTAAGTTTTCAGGACTCTGCCTTGGTATGTGGCGTTTTTTCACCTTGGAATGCCCTGCCTCCCGCTCTCCAACTGGCAAGCCTAGTATTTTCTCCAGACTCTGCAAAGCCGTCCCTGACCGCCCCGGGCAACACAGGCAGATGTTGTATCCTTGTGCCTCCGCTGCAGTGCGGAGCTTTCTCAGCGCTCTCCACATGCGTGGTAGTCAGCTATTCCTGGTCTGCCCCTCCCATTAGACTGTGAGCTCTTAGAGGGAGGGGCTGTGGACCATGGCTTATTCATCTTTGTGTATTCCCAGCACCTACCTCTGTAAATGTTAAAAATAATAGCTATCATTTACTGATCATCACCATATCACAATGTGCATATGTAACATCCAACATAGATACATTATTTCACTTCCTCGTTTGTCCAACTGAAATGTATAAAGTGGGTTATTCTGGCAGGGCGCGGTGGCTCAAGCCTGTAATCCCAGCACTTTGGGAGGCCGAGGCGGGCGGATCACGAGGTCAGGAGATCGAGACCATCCTGGCTAACACGGTGAAACCCCGTCTCTACTAAAAGTACAAAAAACTAGCCGGGCGAGGTGGCGGGCGCCTGTAGTCCCAGCTACTTGGGAGGCTGAGGCAGGAGAGTGGCGTGAACCCGGGAGGCGGAGCTTGCAGTGAGCTGAGATCTGGCCACTGCACTCCAGCTTGGGCGACAGAGCGAGACTCCGTCTCAAAAAAAAAGAAAAGTGGGTTATTCTAATAATATTTTTAATAACCCACTTCCAAAAGTGGTGACATAAACTCATGTTTCACACATGCACATAAATATGCCTCATTGAATCACCTGAAACCAAGAGGTGGAGCTTGGCGGTGAACCAAGATCACACCACTGCACTCCATTCTGGGCAACAGAGTGAGACTCCGTCTCAATGAAAAGAAACAAACAGGCTGGGGTGCGGTGGCTCACGCCTGTAATCCCAGCACTTTGGGAGGCCAAGGCGGGCAGATCATGAAGTCAGGAGTTTGAGACCAGCCTGGCCAACATGATGAAACCCTGTCTCTACTAAAAATACAAATTAGCTGGGCGTGGTGGTGCATGCCTGTAGTCCCAGCTACTTGGGAGGCTGAGGCAGGAGGATTGCTTGAACCCGAGGGGCAGAGGTTGCAGTGAGCAGAGATCGTGCCACTGCACTCCAGTTTGAGTGACAAAAGCGAAATTCCATCTCAAAAAAATAAATAAGCCTCCTTACAATTCCCCCTTAAGTGCATACATAAGCACTTAGGCACTTAGTTTGCTGTTTTGAGCCCCTCAATCGTTCTATGTGTATTTGTTCTATTTCCCTAACTAGATGGTAAGTTCCTAGGGTGGGAGCGCACCTTGCAGACACATTTCACTCTGTGCATTTAGCAGGCCCTGAGTGACACTTACTGGCTGCTTAATAGGAAATTCAACCTCCCCACCCCATACACCCATCCTGCCCCCAACTGTCCCCACCCACGCTCTAATTCTGTGATAATAGTTCTTATATCAATTTTGTCCAAATGTATAACTCAGCAAAAGACCACTTCCCTTAAAAGACCTGTTTGGAAACAGCTTGCAATTAAGATTTCAGTAACAGTTTACACTATAATTACAGTATCACTTGATCATTCTTAACCATGACTTGGAGAACCAGTAGATACTTCCAATTAGAAAGCATATACTAGACACTGAATGTGTGGATGGATTATTTTCAAAGAATCTCAAGGCAGCCCTTCT
>NW_016810401.1:61172-90263 GCF_001698545.2 Rhinopithecus bieti
TCCCCTCCCCTCCCCTCCCTTCACTCTCCTCCCCTTCTCTTCCTGAGAGGGAGTTTCACATGCTGTATCACCCGGGCTGCAGCAAACAGGCACAATCTCGGCTCACTGCAACCTCTGCCTCCTGGTTCAAGTGATTCTCCTGCCTCAGCCTCCCGAGTAGCTGGGATTATAGGCGCTCACCACCACCCCTGGCTAATTTCTGTTTTTTTTTTTTTTTTTTTGGTTTTTTTGAGACAGAGTTTCACTCTTGTTGCCCAGAGTGGAGTGCAATGGCACGATCTCGGCTCCCGGCAACCTCCGCCTCCAAGGTTTAAGCGATTCTCCTGCCTCAGCCTCCCTGGTAGCTGGGATTAGAGGCACGTGCCACCATGCACGGCTAATTTTGTATTTTTAGTAGAGATGGGGTTTCTCCCTGTTGGTGAGGCTGGTCTCGAACTGCTGACCTCAGGTGATCCACCCGCCTCGGCCTCCCAAAATGCTGGAATTATAGGTGTGAGCCACCACGCCTGGACAATTTCTGTATTTTTAGTAGAGAAGACTGGGTTTCACCATGTTGGCCAGGCTGGTCTCGAACTCCTGACCTCAGGCGATCCTCCACCTTCGGCCTCCCAGAGTGCTGGGATTACACGGTGCCTGGCTGATCTCAAGTCTTTCTGTTGAAAAAGTTACAACATGCCAGACGCAGTGGCTCACGCCTGTAATCCCAGCACTTTGGTAGGTCAAGGCAGGTGGATCACCTGAGGTTAGGAATTCGAGACTAGCCTGGCCAACGTGGTGAAACCTCATCTCTACTAAAAATACAAAAATTAGCCAGGCGTGGTGGCACACGCCTGTAATCCCAGCTACTCCAGTGGCTGAGGCGGGAGATTTGCTTGAGCTCGGGGGAGACAGAGGTTGCAGTGAGCCAAGATTGTGCCACTGCACTCCAGCCTGGCGGACAGAGCGAGACTCTGTCTCAAAAAAAAAAAAAGAAAATAAAAAAAAGAGGCCGGGCACGGTGGCTCAAACCTGTAATCCCAGCACTTTGGGAGGCCGAGATGGGCGGATCACGAGGTCAGGAGATCGAGACCTTCCTGGCTAACACGGTGAAACCCCGTCTCTACTAAAAAATACAAAAAAATTAGCCAGGCGAGGTGGCGGGCGCCTGTAGTCCCAGCTACTCGGGAGGCTGAGGCAGGAGAATGGCGTAAACCCGGGAGGCGGAGCTTGCAGTGAGCTGAGATCCGGTCATTGCACTCCAGCCTGGGCGACAGAGTGAGACTCCGTCTCAAAAAACAAAAAATAAAAAAGAAAGGGCCGAGCACGGTGGCTTACACCTGTAATCCCAGCACTTTAGGAGGCCGAGGCAGGCGGATCACGAGGTCGGGAGATCGGACCATCCTGGCTAACACAGTGAAACTCCATCTCTACTACAAAAAATTAGCCAGGTTTGGTGGCACATGCCTATAATCCCACCTACTCGGGAGGCTGAGGCAGGAGACTTGCTTGAACCCAGGAGGCAGAGGTTGCAGTGAGCCAAGATTGCGCCACTGCACTCCAGTCTGGGCGGCAGAGTGAGACTCCGTTTTTTAAAAAAAAAAAGAAAAAAAAATTACAGTGTTAAATAGAACAAGATATTTAGTTGAGCAGCTACTTAAAGGTAAAGTTAGGCCAAGTGGTGGCTCACGCCTGTAATTCCAGCACTTTGGGAGGCTGAGGTGGGCAGATCACCTGAGGTAAGGCATTCAAGACCAGTCTGGCCAACATGGCAAAACCCCATATCTACCAAAAATACAAAAATTAGCTGGGCGTGGTGGTGGCACCTGTAATCCCAGCTACCCGGGAGGCTGAGGCAGGAGAATCGCTTGAGCCCAGGAGTTGGAGGTTGTAGTGAGCTGAGATCAGGCCACTGCACTCCAGCCTGGGCGACAAGAGTGAAACTCTGTCTCAAAAACATTAATAAATAAATATAAAGGTAAAGTTAGGAATGTTTTAGAAAGGAAATGGTGATGCTCTCTTGTTACTCTGTTCCAAAGGGGAGAAGTTCTTGGGTTTCTTTTTTTTGGATACAGAGTCTCACTTTGTTTGGAGGCTGGAGTGCAGTAGCACCATCTTGGCTCACTGCAACCTCCACCTCTTAGGTTCAAGCAATTCTCGTGCCTTAGCCACCCGAGTAGCTGGGATCATGGCTCACACCACCACACCTGCCTAACCTTTTGTGTTTTCGGTAGAAACAGGGTTTCACCATGTTGGCCAGGTTAGGCTGGTCTCCTGACCTCGAGTGATCCGCAGACCTCGGCCTCCCAAATTGCTGGGTGCTGGGATTACAAACGTGAGCCACTGCACCCAGCCCTTTTTTTTTTTTTTTTTTGAGATGGAGTCTCCCTCCGTCGCCTAGGCTGGAGTGCAGTGGTGCAATCTCAGCTCACTGCAACCTTCGCCTCCCCGGTTCAAGCAATTCTCTTGTCTCAGCCTCCTGAGTAGCTGGGACTACAGGCGCATGCCACCATGCCTGGCTAATTTTTGTATTTTTAGTAGATATGAAGTTTCTCCTGACCTCAGGTGATCCACCCGCCTCGGCCTCCCAAAGTGCTGAGATTATAGGCATGAGCCACCGCACCCGGCCCCAGCCCATCTTGGGTTTCTTTATAAAGGAGCCTGGTTGTCAAAAAGCCACCTCTTTCTGACAGTCACACAGAATGGCCCAAGCTGAGCACTGAGAGCTGCCAGGCCCCTGGCCTGGTCCCCATCCCACACTCCTGCTTCCCGAGCCCTGCGGCTCCCTTCAGGAGCAGAATAGGCACAGTGCCAGGCCAGATGGCGAAGATGGAAAAAACTGCCAAAAAGGAGGCTAACAGGAAGTAGAAGGAGGGAATCTAGGTGTGGGGGAGGGGCAGCACAGACCCTCTCCCCCAGTCCTGCCTTGAAGAAGAGGTTAGGCTGTGGGAGAGATGCAGGAATCAAAGAAATGGCAACTGCCCCAGAAAAGAAGGAACACCAGGAAGGAGGGACATGGAGGCCCCTGTAGGAGGATAAATCTCTCCTTACTGATGTCAGGTAAGTATACCACTCATTACACATGTGTGTGCACAGACACATAGACATACACACACGCTAAGAGATGTGCACACAAGATCCCTAGTAACAGAAATCAGTGTCTATACACATCCTGTAATATACATGTATGTGCACAGACAACTGGGCTGGGGAGGAAGAGAAAGAAGGCCCTGCCTTAGGGACAGTATCCTTACACAGACATAGAACCAGGCAGCTTCACAAGCACGGGTGATCTCAACCCCAAGGCACTGAGGAGCAAAGAGACGGCGATACAGAGGCCCCAAGACTGCTCCTCCTATATCACCCAACCCAACACCGCTCACACACCAGAGGGTGTGCAGCCACCTTCCTTCTCCCTGTGTCTCTGTCCTTCAGCTTCCCACATACATATCCGGGGCCCAGGTTCCTTACCTCCTCAGGGCCTCTGGGATCTGTCCCATTGCCCTCTGAGCTGGGCTGGGCACTGCTTTTTGCTGAGATAAGCCAGAGGGGCAGGGCTACTTTCTGCCAGAGGCAGGAAGTGAGAACAGGAGTGTAAAAGTGAGCAGGAGGTGCAGTCATGATCATTCCCTCACTCTCCTCCACACACCCTGCCCCAGTATCCAGCCTCTCTGGTGAGCGATGTTGAGGGGGGCTGAAGAGAAAGGACCAGTGGGTTGGGAACAATGAGAAGGGCAGGGGGAGGGGAATGCCTCCTCTCTGCCCAGTTCCTCCCCCATGCTCTTCCTGTGTTACCCACCTCCCCACAAGCACCACATGCCTTGCTCTGTCTTTGCCTCCTCTTTCTTTCTTTCTGGATTTTTGTTTTTTTTTTTTTTTAAGACGGAGTCTCGCACTGTCACCTGAGCTGGAAAGCAGTGGCGCGATCTCAGCTCACTGCAACCTCTGCCTCCTGGATTCATGCGATTCTCCTGCCTCAGCCCCCCGAGTAGCTGGGATTACAGGCGTGCACCACCACACCCAGCTAATTTTTTGTATTTTTAGTAGAGACGGGGTTTCACCATGTTGGCCAGACTGGTCTCAAACTCCTGACCTTGTGGTCTGCCTGCCTCGGCCACCCAGAGTGCTGGGATTACAGGCGTGAGTCACCGCACCTGGCCTGCCTCCTCTTCCAAATAATTCACATCCTGGGTCCCCCGACTCCAGTTCCTAGGGTCAGAGGTCTGAAAAGAAGGTTCTTACATCTCCCCATCCCCCTTGCCCCTGAGGATCAGCTCTGGAATAGGCCCACCCTCATTTTAGAGTCTCGTGGCCCATCAGTGTCTCAGCCCCAACACAGGAAGTCCCTCTTTAGTACGTGCTCTAACCCATTCGCTGAATTGGCGAAGCCTACTTCCTCTGCTTTTGTGTTCAGGCGGCGTTGGGAGGATGCACCCTTTCCCCACAGACAGGCTTCATCGTGAAGACTTAGTATCTCTGTATCCAGGCCCTCCCAACAGACCCCAGCTGTGCTGAGCCTCCAGCAGAAGCTTGGCTTGGTCTAAAGCCTTTGTGAAAAGCTCTGTCCCAGAGCTGTTTTGGGGGCACAAATGAATCCTTTTCTTCTGCTTATCCTGGGCCTGAGGGGCAGGGATGAGATGGAACACTAAATGGAACAGGAGGATAAATCCTCATCCTGGAGGTTTGGAGACAATACCAAGTCCCCAGGGTGAGTGGGGAGGCCTCCTTCTGCCCCAGGGGCCACATTCTTCCTCAGAGAGGAGTCTCTGGCACGGTCCTGCGTGTCAGGTCGTGTCTTCCCTCCTCCCTGGCCCAAGCCTGCCTGCTTCTCCAGCCAAAATTCCTGCTCCTGCCTCTCCCCACCCTTCTCTACTGAAGCCTGTCTCTTCCTGCATTTCCAGCATCATCCTCGGCCCTGGCTTCTCCCTCCCTGAGTACTCTGACCTCATCCCTCCTGACATTTGTCTGGGAAAAGGCAGAAAGTAAAGGTGGTCTACAGCTCAATAATTAGTTTCCCTGATGTGTGGATATCACCTTGCCATTGTGCCTCTCTCTTTACCCTGCTTTCGAGAGCTGGAAAAGCAAGAAAGTCAGTCCCAAGAGAAGCCACGGAGGCAGGCCCAGTCCCCTGACATGTGCCCTCAGGTGGTCTGTGTGCATCTGACCCTTGCTTGTAGCCTGGCAAGTCCTGCTTCCTCAGGGAAATCCGCTAGAGCCTGTGGGCCTTGCTGACCTCACTTGACCTTAGTGTGCACTGGCTTCAGGCCTCCCCCTTCTTGCCGGCTCCTTCTCCTGGGTTAGTTTTTTTCTTTTTCTTTTTTTTTTTTTCTGAGATGGAGTCTCGCTTGCTGTGTCACCCAGGCTGGAGTACAGTGGTGCAATCTCAGGTCACTGCGACCTCCGCCTCCCAGGTTCAAGCAATTCTCCTGCCTCAGTCTCCCAAGTAGCTGGGATCACAGGCACCTGCCACCACGCCCGGCTAATTTTTGTATTTTTAGTAGAGACGGGTTTTCACTATGTTGGCCAGGCTGGTCTTGAACGCCTGACCTCAGGTGATCCGCCCTCCTCAGCCTCCCAAAGTGCTGGGATTACAGGCATGAGCCACTGTGCCCAGCCATTCTCCTGGGCTTTTTTCAATGCCCCTGGGCATAAAAGATTTCTGTCAGTAGGTATGTCCTGGGGCATGCAGCAGAGTGGGGAGAGCAGATGGCATCAGACAGATGGAGTTGGGCTCTAGTGCCTCTGAGTAGCCGGGAGGTGAGGCCTACATATACTGCATGCGAGGAAGTTTCTGTGTCACCTCAGTCCCTGCCTCCGTGTCCCACGAGGTCTGCAACTTTAGCTTACCCTAAAAGGAGGATTTCTGCTGGCCTGGGCAACACAGTGGGACCCCATCTCTAAAAAAAAAAATTTTTTTTTTTTTTTCAGATGGAGTCTCGCTCTGTTGCCAGGCTGGAGTGCAGTGGTGTGATCTCAGCGCACTGCAACCTCCACCTCCCAGGTTCAAGCGATTCTCCTGCCTCAGCCTCCCGAGTAGCTGGGACTACAGGTGCATGCCACCATGCCCAACTAATTTTTGTATTTTCAGTAGAGATGGGGTATCGCAGCATGTTGACCAGTATGGACTCAATCTCTTGACCTCGTGATCCACCCGCCTCAGCCTCCCAAAGTGCTGGAATTACAGGCGTGAGCCACCGTGCCCAGCTCTACAAAAATATGTCAAAAAATGAGCAGAGGCCGGGTGTGTGGCTCGTGCCTGTAATCCCAGCACTTTGGGAGGCAGAGGCGAATGGATCGCTTTAGCGCAGGAGTTCAAGACCAGCCTGGGCAACATGGCGAAACCCTGTCTCTACAAAAAAAAAAAAAAAAAAAACAAAATTAGCTGGTCGTGGTGGCTCAAGCCTGTATTTCCAGCTACTCTGGAGGCTGAGGCAGGATAGTAGCTTGAACCCAGGAGGTGAAGTTTGCAGTGAGTCTAGATCGCGCCACTGCACTCCAGCCTGGATGACAGAGCGAGACTCCATCTCAAAAAATAAATAAATAAATTAGCCGGGCATGTCCTGCTTCCTCAGGGAAATCCACTAGATTTCCTGCTTGTAGTCCCAGGTACTCAAGAGGCTGAAGTGGGAGGATCGCTTGAACCCAGGAGTTTGAGGCTGCAGTGAGCCATGTTCATGCCCCTGCACTCCAGCCTGGGCAACAGAGTGAGATCCTGTCTTAAAAAAAAAAAAATGGCTGGGGGCAGTGGCTCATGCCTGTAATCCCAGCACTTTGGGAGGCCGAGGCAGGTGGATCATGAGGTCAGGAGTTCAAGACCAGCCTGGCCAAGATGGTAAAACCCTGTCTCTACTAAAAATGCAAAAATTAGCCAGGCATGGTGGTGCATGCCTGTAATCCCAGCTATTCGGGAGGCTGAGGCAGAGAACTGCTTGAACCCAGGAGGCAGAAGTTGTAGTGAGCTGAGATTGCACCACTACACTCCAGCCTGGGTGACAAAGGGAGACTGTGTCTCAAAATAAAAAAAAGAAAGGGAAAAAGAACAAAAGGAGTAGTTCTGGAGATACAATCTGGTGGAGGTCCCCTTCTTGTCATGGGAGCCCCACAACCATGGGTAATAGGTAGGCCCCATCCTCATGGTGTGATGCAAAGGTATCATAAAGCCCTGCTGACCTCCAAATATGTCCCCCACCTCCAAAATTCCATCCCCTCAAACCACAATCTATCAGAGCCATAGGGACATCAGAGACCATCAGTCTAATCTCCTTATATAGATGCACCTTTTGGGTTAAGGCGGCACCTCCTGAAGACCCCGTGCAGTGCACCTTGGCTAGTTGGGAGGGAGAACACTGAGAACACGTCTGTGCCAGTCAACCCGTTAACAAGTTTGATTAGATCAGCCCATTGGCATCTGCCTGGCCCTGGGGGATGAATGGTGTAGGGGTTGAGGTTTAACTGGAAGTGGAAAAAGGGTGTAAACAGTCCCCAGAGGGTCCTCCCTGGGAAGCCCAGGGCTCAGTACCACAGTGGGGGCCTAGAAAGGGAGGGGAGGACACAGCCTCTGCGAGATCCCCAGAGTGGGGTCTTCAAGCGTCAAAAGGGGCACCCCCGGGGTGTAGCAGGCATGTTAGCTGTTTGTCCAGCTCCATCTGAAAAGATCTATTTGAGGCAATTCCTTTCGGCTTTTTACTCTGTTCAGAAGGGTTTTCCAGGGCCCATGCCCACCCTCATCTCTGTCCCCACCCAAGTCCCCATTTCTCCAGGGGATGCTTCCCCTTGTGCTCCCTGTGCAGTTCAATTCATGACACCCCCATACCTGTGCTCCGTGTTGCTCTGCGCTGCCCCAAGCTGGATTCCGCTGCCTGCTCTGGGCTGGGCTGGGCTGGTAGGACCTGCTCTCCGGGTGGGAGGGGACACACCCACCTCAGCAGATCTCAGCACATCCCTCCCAGCTCAGTGCACTCACCCAACCCCACAGGGGCCAAGGACAGAGTGAAGAGGAACACTTGTCCTCAGAGGCCTTCACAGACTGGCCAGAGAAAAAACCCCAGCAGCTAAGGATACTTAATTCAGCCCCGACTCTTGCTGACTAGGAACTGCCCCCACCCATCGTTCAGATATTCCTGCTGTGTCTGGGAACTCTTCCTGGCACACCTACTGTCTGATGCCAGATGACTAACCCACCAGCCTCTCGTTGTCCTCACCGGTTCCCCCTGGGTGTCTCTCTTCCTTTCCTGGGTCTGCCAGGTGGTTTAGCCCATGCCACTCGTGGCTTGTGCCCCACCCTGCCCGGGGCCCTCTGCATGACAGTGCTCTGCTAGGTCCTGCTTCCCACTGAGCACACTTGGATCCTGCATCGAGCAGTCACTAGGCAGGATGGTTCCTCTTTGCTTAGGTCTGTTTCCACTCAGCCCCTTGTCTCTGTGTCTTTGGGACAGGGGACACAGAGACAAGGGGCCCTGTAGGCACGGGGCTGGGCATGTTGTCCATGCTCAATAAACAGAAACAAGTTCAAGTGTGGTGGCAGGTGGAAAAGGGATTGTGGTGAAGTGAGTTTGGGCAGCTCGGTTACACGTTTCTCTATTACCAAGCTCTAGAGGGCCTTTAACATGCTGTGAAATGACAGGCCTCGTGTTGACAATGGAAACTGGGTGAAGGGTACAAGAGGGTGCATTATACTTTTCTATTTTTGTGCATGTTTGAACTCTCATAGTAAGTGAGCTTTAACAAAATGCTGTTAATTACCATGAAGCTACAGAAGGGAGAGAGACTCTGCAGTGTCCCCGGCACATACTTTGGGATATTTCAAGTTATTAAAGGCCAGTGCTGGAGTCATACCTCAATGTAGGTTGTTCAGATGCAACCACTTAAACATCCGGATCATCTGGCAAATTCCTGGACGCTAAGGGTTTCCTTCCTGTAATCCCAACACTTTGGGAGGCCGAGATGGGAAAATTGCGTGCGCCCAGGAGTTTGAGACCAACCTGGGCAACATGGAGAGACCCAATCTTTACAAAAAATTTTAAGAATTAGCCACGCATAGTGACACATTCCTGTGGTCACAGGTAACTGAGAGGCTGAGGTAGGAGTATGGCTGGAGCCTAGGAGGTGGAGACTGCAGTGGGTGGTGATCACGCCACTGCACTCCAGCCTGGGTGACAGAGCGAAACCCTGTCTCAAAAACAAAAACAAATCAACAACAACAACAACAACAAAACAACCCCAAGCTCTCCTTGATCGAGGCTGTAGTTCCTGGTTTTTCCCTTCCTCATAAAGTGCAAGCTACACCCTCCCTATAACCTGGGATTGGTCCCTTTGGACAAGGTCTCATCAGGCTTTGGCCTTTACCCTACAGAGGAACAATACTACACTTGCATCTGACATCATGGGGCTTAGGGCTTCAGAAATGAAGGCACACACCGGCCTTCATGCCCACATCATCCTCAGGGCCCCAGCCTTCTTGGCCTTCCTTAGTTCACCTCTCCGGGTTCTCAGGTCTTCTGCTTCTCCTGGCAGATGGCTGCTTCCCTCAGTACCATTCCTATGAGATTCTCTCACCGGCAAGTGGATCCATAAAACCGGGGGCTGGGGACTGACTGCCACGGAGCAGGGTAGCAGTGCTGAGGATGGGGATCCCAACCAAAATAGGCCACACAGGCTGAAGATCAACACTTTATGTAAAGTCATCTTTGAAGGAGCGCGCAGCTCCCGCTGTGGCCCTCTCTGGGACTGCTGCTCCAACCCAAGGAAATGTGACCCAGAAGGCACAGCCTGAAAGCAAACCGACAGATGGGGTCTAAAAACAATAGAGAATGTGGACAGGTTGGGCTGGGGTGCAGACAGACGAGATGCCAGCTCATCCAAACTGGCCTAGAGTCAAGGTGCTGAACTCCTGGCTCCATCGAAGCACAACTTCCTCACTTTTGCCAGGGCTCAGCACACTGTAAGTCTCGTTCTGCAGACATCTCATGCGGGACACCTACACAGGGATTCAGGGCAGACAGTCTGTATCACAGAGCCAGGCGCCAGGAGTGGGGAGGAGGGGAGGTGTCACAAACCCAAAAGAGAGAGGTGGGCAGGTATGGGCACAGGGCAGAAGAGGGAAGGAGGAAACTCAAATGTGGGTTTTTAAGGCCAGAGGAGACATCAAGCAGCCCAACCCCTTTCCTGCAGAAACAGGCAGCTGAGGCTTAGCGGGGGAAGTGCCTCATCCCAGGCTACTTGGTGAGTAAGAACAGGAGACAGACCGAGACCGAGACCTCAACGTCCAATTCCCGGCCCAGCGGAGGGTTCTTCCTGTGGTGCTCTCAGGGCCCTCCTCTGTTATCCACCACCTGCCTGGGAGGGCCTTGCTTCCTCCAGGACTGGAGGAATGGAGGAGAGCCTGCTGGTGGAGGCCTCTGCCCCAAAGATGCAAGCAGGGAACCGCTTTCCACATCCTAGCTGCTTGCAGAGGGGGCCTCAGAATAGACCAATTGTGGTGACTGATTGAGGGGGTGCTGGGAGAAGGAGGGGCAAGGTAGAGGTGCTCACCTTCCGATTCCGGTTTCTCATCAGACACTGCTGGCTTTTGAAGGAACAGTAGTTTGGGTACTGGATATAGTCTGTGTCACAAATCTAAGCCAAGAGCCAGGGAGAGGGAAGGGGATATCAGAAGCCTCACGGGACAGCAGTACTCCAGGGGGTATCTGCTAGGACAGAGCCAGGGGCAGGGTGTGACCCAAGACCCAGGCCTTCCACACACAGGTGGCCCCTCACTCTGCTTTCCCTCTGCCTTTCCCCTCCCATTCTGTCACAGGTTGCTGGGAAGAAGCCAGGAGCCTGGGAGAGTACGAGGCTGCTGGTCAGCTTACTGCGAAAGTGGCTGAGGAAGTGGGAATGGGGCAGGACGGGGCAGATAAGGGTCCAGAACATGGGACAGGGACCCAATTAGTGGCCTGATGTCAAGGATTTTTCTGGTAATGGTAGATGAGGGAAGGAGGAAGAGAATCTCCAATGTGTGATGGTGGTGAGTCACTTCCTTCTTTGGACCTCGACTCCCCATTCCAGATCAAGGCGCCTAGGGACAAGAGCTGGATGGACATGGGCCCCTCAGCTCAGCTACTTGCTTCAGCTGCCCTTACTTTTCCTTGCGTTGGTTTTCCCTGCTAACTACAGAAGGAGAGGCCTGGCTCTTGGCAACAACAGGTCATGCCACAGGGAAGGTAACTCAGGGGAATGGGGAGCCAAGTTGATTTTACTGAGCAGGGAAGGCACTGGAAGAGCTGGGAAGAGCCCGTCAGGCTGAGGCCAGGAAGTCCTGGATTACAGGGTTGGGCAGTGGTGCAAGTGTCAGTCATTTCTTGTAGAGATGACTAACTTTGGTTGAGTGGAAGTGACTTGATCACCGCCACTCAGCAAGCAACTGGCAAAGCTGGGACCAGAACCTCTAGCTCCTGTGCTTTCTCAGCCCTCCAGGTCCCCACTCCTTTGCCTGCTCTATTGGTGGAGGGTGGGTGGGGTGCAATGGTCTGTTGGAGAGAGGCAGGACGTTCAGTGAGGACTGGTTCTCAGAAGCCAGGGGCCCAAGCCCCCTTCCACAAACTAGGGCTACCCACAGCAAGTAATTGCAAGGAATGGGGTGAGGGTGGGGATGGGGCTGAGCTTTGGGGAAAGGCTCTGACCTTGGTGGGGAAATCCCCATCCTGGAAACTAAGGAACTCAGTCTGGAGCCATCCAGAGACTCGAATGTCTTCACAGCCCTTCGTGGCAAGCCGGGCACACCAGAAGTCCATGCGGAGCCCACCGTACAAATCCAGCCCGTAAAAGCGGCCTGATTCTGGGGACCCTACCTGTGGCACAGGAGATAGGGGAGAGGAGCATGCCCCTCCCCTCCTGCTGGCCTCCTCCCACCCCACTCCCACCACCCAGTTCTGCCTTTCCCACTGCAGGCTGCCACGCTAGGTACCTGGTTGCCAATGGACAGGCTCTGGGAGGCAAGCAAGGGGCTGACAAAGGGTGTCTTGTGGGAGGTGTCACATTGTTGCCGCTGCAGGCTGGCCTCTGAGTGGCATTGCTCCAGCTTCAGGGAGCAGAAGTCACAGAGGGCACAGGTAGACAAGTGTCGCCGCCCAAGGCTGTCACAGACCTGGGGCAGGAGAATGGGTGAGGCTGAAGCTGAGAGTCAGCGGCCTGCCTTCTCCCATGTCTCAGCCCTCCAGGGTGGCCCTGCAGAATGTCTTTGCATTTAGCCTCTTCCAAAAGCTTGTCTGGTTTTCTACTTGTCCTCCTCCTCAAGGGTGCCCCAAGGACCTTGCCTTAGCTATTCCTTCACCTGCTTCCTGGATGATTGATCTACTCCTAGGTAATCATCTGTCTGCCGGTGACACCCAAATCTTTAGCGCCAGCTCTCTTTCCTGGGCTCCAAATCCTCATTGCCAGTGCCTGACAGATGCCTGTGATCTGGTGATCTTACAGTTACCCCAACTTAGCCTATCTGAAAAGAACTCATAACCCTCCCCTGCCACCCGCTAATGATAATGCTAATATTTACAAAGAGGTGACATGGTGCCAGCACTATGGATACGCATGCTCTCATTTCCTTTAGTCTTTACGAGAACCCTATAATAGCAGAGGTATTAATATTACTCTCATTTACTGACAAGGAAACTGACTCTCAGTGAGGTTGAGTAAGTTGCTCAAAGCCACCTATCTATCAGATGGGGAAGCTGGGACATGGGTCCAGGTCCTTCCAACTCTAAAACCTATGCTCTACCCAAGTACCGGGCTTGGAAACCTCCAAGTTCTTGGAAGCTATTCTTCAGAGTGGAGTTGCCAACCTCCCAGCTGGATCCTGCCCCCAGCTTCCTCAGCACTAGCAGGAGACCTTGCTAAGCAGCATGTTTAGTCAATCCCACGGTCCTCCTTCCTCCCCTATGGGCACAGCTTGTCATAGTGCATGAAATCTCCTACAGCACCTTGCCTGCTCCTCCAACATAAGGGAGGTATCACGTTCCTGACCAGAAATCTTGATTGGATTCCCCTTTCCTATCAAATTAAGTGCAAATGCTCATGCTGCCATTCAAGAGTTTTCGCATCATGACCCTGTTGATCTCTTTGACTCTGTCTCCTGCTGCTCTGCTCCAGGTAAAAGGGACGCACTCCTTACTGTCCTCTTACCTACGCCATCAAATCCAGTGAGCTCCCTCCATAAAACCCCGAACTTCTTACATTTTGTTTAAGAACCTCACCTACCACACTCCTTTTGTAATATTACTGTATCCATATTAAGCCCCTCATGGGTTCTTGGCCCCTTAAGAGCAGAAACAGTGTGCTCATTGTTAGCATACTAATTTCACTCATGAAATTTCTACTCTTCTTTGGGCCAGGCACGGGGGCTCATGCCTGTAATTCCAGTGGAGTGGAAGTGGCTGAGACGGATTCCTTGAGCCCAGGAGTTTGAGATCAGCCTGGGCAACATGGTGAGACCCTGTCTCTACAAAAAAATACAAAAAATTAGCCAGGTGTAGTGGCGCATGCCACTAGTCCCAGCTACTGGAGAGGCTGAGGTAGGAGAATCACCTGAGCCTGGGAGGTCAAGGATGCAGTGAGCTGTGATCACACCACTGCACTCCAGCCCGGGTGACGGAGTGAGACATTATCTCAAAAAAAAAAAAAGAAAAAAAAAAAGAAAAAGAAATTTATACTCTTCTTTGCATCAGACCCTTTGCACATACTCTTCCCTCTATCAGGAATCTTCTACCAAGCAGGAATCTTCTACCAAGCCCCTTCTTTTGCCTGGATTCACTTCTTTTATCTTCAGGTCTCGGTTTAAACATCAGCTCTTCTTGGAAGCGCCTCTGATCCTCCCAAACATGGAGAGTTGTCCCCAACCCACCCCATCTGCTCTCTCTGTACTCATCTGCTCTCTCTGTACTTTGTGCATATCCCTGCTACAGCACTGATCCCATCGCACCATCCTGCATATTTCCTTGTCTCTCTCCTGCCCTAGATTCCAAGAGGACAGAGGACTGGCTCTATTGCACGTCCTGCTAACATCTTAAATATCTAGTAGAGTTTGTCCCCAATCAGTGTTTGTTGAACAAACAGATGAATGGATGGTATCTGAGCTCTCCAGAAATATTTGCTAAATTGTATTATTTGTGAAAATCTAAAGTATATTTTCCTGGGAATAGACTTGCTGGTTGTTGAGGATACATTGAGACTGGAATCACTTTACAGATTCCCTGGAATGGGTTCTATGAACTCTCTGGAAAGAAG
This sequence comes from Rhinopithecus bieti, assembly GCF_001698545.2. Taxonomy (NCBI): domain Eukaryota; kingdom Metazoa; phylum Chordata; class Mammalia; order Primates; family Cercopithecidae; genus Rhinopithecus; species Rhinopithecus bieti. The sequence continues at coordinate 75,405 of NW_016810401.1, forward strand.
AAGAGCTGCATCTAAGGCAAAGCTAGGAAGATGGTGAACTGGATCAAGAATCAAAAGTTGACTCAGGGCTGGGCATGGTGGCTCATGCCTGTAATCCCAGCATTTTGGGAGGCTGAGGCAGGAGGATTGGTTGAGCCCAGGAGTTCTAGACCAACACAGGCAACAAAGCGAGACCCCATCTCTACAAAATAGAAAAATAATTAGCCAGGCACGGTGACACATGCCTGTAGTCCCAGCTACTTGAGAGGCTGAGATGAGAGGATCACTTGAGCCCAGATTGTCAAGGCTACAGTGAGCCATGATCGCACCACTTCCATCCAGCCTTATAGAGTGAGACCCTGTCTCAAAAAAAAAAAAAAAAAAAAAGGCCGAGCGCGGGGCTCAAGCCCGTAATCCCAGCACTTTGGGAGGCCGAGACGGACGGATCACGAGGTCAGGAGATCGAGACCATCCTGGCTAACACGATGAAACCCCATCTCTACTAAAAAATACAAAAAACTAGCCGAGTGAGGTGGCGGGCGCCTGTAGTCCCAGCTACTCCGGAGGCTGAGGCAAGAGAATGGCGTAAACCCGGGAGGCGGAGCTTGCAGTGAGCTGAGATCCGGCCACTGCACTCCAGCCTGGGCGACAGAGCCAGACTCCGTCTCAAAAAAAAAAAAAGAGTGAAATCTGGAAGCCTGGCAACTCAGGGAGGTGAAGAATGAATTCTGGACTGGAGTGGATTCCAGACTGGGTCTTGAGCCTTCCTCCTTTAAGGTGGACTGGTAATGTCCTTCCTAAGAAAAGAGTCCCACTTGGAGAGAATCTCTCCAGCTATGTCTCATGCTTCTCCTGCCCATCCTCCACTCCCATAGCCCAGCACAGTGCCTGGCCAAGAGGATGCCCAGTGGCATGTATCCATTAGAGAGTATGGCAGGCATACCGACTTCCCGAAACCAAGGATCTCCTCCTCCATGTACTTCCAGGCCTTGGCTGTGGGGGTTATGATGCAGGTATTCTCCACAATCGAATAGCACAGCACCAGCAAGGCCTCTGTGTGGGGCAGCTGCAGGAGGCTGCAAGACAGCACTGAGGGTGGGGCTGGGCCAGGTGGCTGGGGCAGGAAACTACATCTGGTCTCCTCCCCTTCCCTTAGTGTCTGCTTTGGTCACACACATTCAGTATGCTCAGCATGGGGCCTTAGAGGCCTCTGGACAAATCACCTACTTTTACAAATGAGGAACTGAGGACCCGAAAGGAGAAATAACTTTCTCAGGATTGCAATGCTAAACAGAGCAGAACCCAAGTCAGGATTGCAATGCTAAACAGGGCAGAGACAAGACCAGAACCCAAGTCTAGCAGTTCCAGGTACAAGGCGTACATGGAGAATAAGCATTTGAGCAGTGCTTAAGGCAACAATGGGCACAGAATGGGTGAGGCAGGAAGTTGCTAGCTGTGCCTGAAGCCCAGACAGGTCTGAGTGGATCTGGAGGCTGAAGCCAGGAAAATGGGCTTCTCATTCCCAAGGAAGGCAGAAGGGAGGGCAGGGTGGATGACAGAGTCAAAACTTCCTATACCTGCCAGGGTTTTGGTTTCTCCAGTAGGAGTTCTCATCATATATTTCATTCATTTCATCCATTTCCTGGGCTGACCGAATGAGCTCCTGGATGTTCTCCATCATCATAGGAGTAGACTCTACTTCTCGTACCCGGGGAGTGAAGGAGGAAGGGTTAGAAGATAAAGATTCAGAGTGAAACTTGGGCTCTGAGTCTGTCTGAACCTGAGACACAGCCTCCAGTCCCTCCTTAGTCCCCTGTCCTTCTTCCTGTTTTCCCTCCTCTTCCTGTTCCTCTTCTTGCTCTTCTTGTTCCCGCCCCTCTTCCTGCTTGTGTTCTTGGATCGGCTCCTGCCTGTGCTCCACTCCTTGCTCTTGCCTGTGCTCTGGCGCTTGCTCCTGGCCTCCCAGGGACAAGGAGGATTGCAGGAGCTCTTCCACGTTGTTGCTAAGCCTCTCAGGCCAGGGCTGGAAGGCCTGGTGTTCTGTCACTATAGCAGGGTTTAGAGATGGGAAAGAGACAGTCAGGCTTCTGGCCCCTGAGTGTCTTTGTTCACAGAGGGACATACACATAAACAAAGCAGACCAAGTCACACTTACACACACAGAAAAACACAGAAAAAAATGTAAGTATCAAACTAAAAGAACATTACCATGGCAATTGTAAAGTTGGTGGTATGCGTCACCTTCCCACCTCCCTAGCAAGCACTCCTCCTTCCCTAACTTCCACCTCAAATACCACCTTTTGTCCCTCTCCCTTAGGAAACACCAAGTATGCTGAGTAGCTCGCAGCAAATCCTTTCTCAAGTGAAGAGGTTAGCTTATAAAGGGCCCAGAGTCTTCCAATGCAACAATGTCTTTGGAATTGGGAAAAATGGATTCAGAGCAAAATCGTAAGTAATGGCAGAAGAGATTCTGGTCCAGGAGAGCCCTAACTTGCATTCATAAAAAGCTGACACTCCTTCGAGTAAACAGCTGTCTGCCGGCGTCCCCTTCCCACCCAACATGCTTCCCATTTCCCTGCCTTGGATGCCTTACCTTGTGGGCTCTGGGAATTGTGGGAGGAGTAGCTGGTGGTCTCCCAGCTGCTGAGAGGGTCTCACCTGTGAAGTGGGGTGAGATGGGGGAGGTCATCGTGGTGGGCGAGACTTCAGCTGGAGCGTCTGTCTCCTTGAGAGTGTTAGGTGAGAGAACAGAGACTGGCTGGGAGCACAGGACTCTCTGCAGGAAGAGAAGGAAAATGGGAAAGGCTTTCCCAAAGGGCAGACTTCTGCTCTGGCTGGTTCTTCCACCTCTTTTCCAGCATGTCTTCTCTCTCACAGTTTCTAGGCAGGGATAAAGGGACATGGTCCCTGCTGGAACCCTCTAGACCTGAGCAAGGGTCCTTTCAGAAGATGAACCTCTGTTTGTCTGGGCCACAACCCTGCCGTCACTTTTGCATTTGACTCAAAATCACTGACCTGTTTGAAGAAACAGGAGAGCTTATCTCTTTGCCTCTTTCCATCCCTCTTCCCTACTTTTTTTTTTTTGATGGAGTCTCGCTCTGTCACCCAGGCTGGAGTGCAATGGTGTAATCTTGGCTCACTGCAAGCTCTGCCTCCCAGGTTCACGCCATTCTCCTGCCTCAGCTTCCTGAGTAGCTGGGACTACAGGTGCCCGCCACCACGCCCGGCTAATTTTTGGTATTTTTAGTAGAGACGGGGTTTCACCATGTTAGCCAGGATGGTCTCGATCTCCTGACCTCATGATCAGCCTGCTTCGGCTTCCCAAAGTGCTGGGATTACAGGTGTGAACCACCGCGCCCGGCCCTGTTTTTTTTTGTTTGAGACAGAGTCTCGCTCTGCCACCCAGGATAGGGTGCAGTGGCATGATCTCGGCTTACTGCAACCTCTGCCTCCCTGGTTCAAGCAATTCTCCTGCCTCAGCCTCCCGAGTAGCTAGGATGACAGTCGCCCATCACCAAGCCCGGCTAATTTTTTTTTATTTTATTTTATTTTAGTAGAGACAGGGTTTCACCATGTTGGCCAGGCTCTTCTCGAACTCCTGACTTCAGGTGATCTGCCCACCTTGGGCTCCCAAAGTGCTGAGATTATAGGGATGAACCACCATGCCCGGTCTCTTCTCTACTTTTCTTGCAGTAACAGAATTGTTCAATCTGAATGTCCAAGGTGAGACTGTATTCATATATAATCTGGGTAAATGACTGGCAAAATGGCAGGGAAGGAGGAGCTAAGGATGACTCTCCTGGAACCTTCCTCAACTCCCCACTGCTGCCGCCTCTCCCTTGGCCCTGGGGCACCAAATCCAACCTTTGTCCTGGACCTCACCTTGGCATAGTAGATGTGGTTGGAGCAACGGTACTGAGTAAACTGGCAGAAAGATTCAAACCAGGAGGCATAAGGGAGGTTGGAGCAGACAGCACCTGAGAAAGGGCAGGGGTGGAGAAGATGAACCCACGGGGAGCTTGGGGTGGGGCTGCGGGCCATGGACTCCACGCCACGGGGAGGGTGGACACGGGGAGAGTGGAGAGTACGAGCTCACGGTGAGGTGCCAGCCATGCCCTTCCCCGCCTCACATGAGCACAGGGGTTTTTGCCCTGCGTTTTGGGTGAACACTCGGGTGCCTCAGTTTCCCCCCTAGCCTGGCCCTCACCATCGGGCACTAAGCCGTGGTTTTCATATTGGTCCAGCTGGACGAGTGTGGGATTCCGGCAGCCATGGGTTGCACGGAGACGGCAGGTAGTCTCTGCCTTCCAGGTTGGAGTCAGCAGTGCGAAGAAGTGCTCGTATTCGGTGGGAGAGAGAGGGCTGCCTGGAGTGGAGGCCCGAGTCGAATCCTGGGCTGGGGCAGGTGCCAGAGGCAGGAGCAGCACTGCGGAGCGGGCGAACGGACGATGGAAGGACAGAACCCCAAAACCCGCTCCGAGACCAGGGCAGACAGACCCAGACTGGAAAATTAGGAACGGGGTGCGGGTTATCCCTGCTGACGAGGGTGGGGGGATTCTAGAGACAGAGGCAAAGGTCCGGCCGCTGGCGGGGGGAGATGGGAGGATCCCAGGAGCTAGGGAGCCGACCCAGCGCGACCACCACGAGGAAGCGTTCCAGAAACCGTAAAAGCAGAGCTCTCGGGAGGGAGAGGACTGAGCCCGGGGAGAGTCTGTTGGAGCAGGTGGAAACCTCTCACCGTTCAAGAGTGAGGGAAGGAAGCCAGCGGCTGGCTTCCTCATGGCCGCAGAGGATCCGCCCGGTTCCGCGGACCCAAGCTGCCTCCAACGGGCCGAGCCGCAGAGAGAGCAGCAGGCGCGGGGCGGGGCGCACGCGGGCACCGCCCACGCGTCACAAAGAGCGGGCCAGGGCGGGGCCTCGACAGCCGGGTTCTCAGGGCCCTCAAGTGGCCTGAGCCCATCGAGATGGTAGGGATGGCAAAAGCTATCTTCACTTAGCGTCTATTTCTCTCTCTCTCTTCACTTAGCGTCTATTTCTCTCTCTCTCTCTCTCTTTTTTTTTTTGAGACGGAGTCCTACTCTGTCGCCCAGGCTGGAGTGCAGTGGCGCGATCTCGGCTCAGTGCAACCTCAGTGTCCCAGGTTCAAGTGATTCTCCTGCCTCAGCCTCCCAAGTAGCTGGGACCACAGGTGCGCGCCACCACGCCTGTTTTTTTTTTTTTTTTTTTTTTTTTTTTTTTTTTTTTTTTTTTTTTTTTTTTGAGACGAAGTCTTGCTCTGTCGCCCAGGCTGGAGTGCAGTGGCGCGATCTCAGCTCACTGCAACATCTGCCTCCCAAGTTCAAGCAATTTTCCTGCCTCAGCCTCCCAAGTAGCTGGGACTACAGGTGTGCGCCACCATGCCCGGCCTAAGTTTTGTATTTTTAGTAGAGACTGGGGTTCACCATGTTGGCCAGGCTGGTCCTGAACTCCTGACCTCAAGTGATCTGCCCACCTCAGCCTCCCAAAGTGCTGGGATTATAGGTGTGAGCCACCGTGGCCAGCCACTTAGCCTCTTTACATGGACTACCTTACTTAATTGCCATAGGAATCCCATAAGGTGGATACACTATCATTCGTTTTACAGATGAGAAATCGGGGCTTAGGGAAGCAAGCGGCCCAACAGGTCATGAGGTCTAGAGCTAAGCACAGGCAGAGATGGAATGTGCAAAACTAAGTCAAGGCCTATCTGGGCAGGAAATAGGTAGGGCGCCTCCAAGAGCAAAATGGGTCCCGGGGAAAACAAGAGGGTGGCTCAATGGTCTACGAAAGTGGTTTCTGAGGGGTAATTAAGACAATCCACTGAGGTGTGGGAGGAGAACTTTTGTTTTTGTATCTGTTTTGTGTTTAAAATGAGAAATTACACCTGGGCAACAGGGCGAAACCTCATCTCTACAAAAATACAAAAAATTAGCCAAGCGTGGTGGCACGTGCCTGTAGTCCCAGCTTCTTGGGGAGCTAAGGTGGGAGGATTGCTTGAGCCCATGAGGTCAAGGCTGCAGTGAGGTGCAGTCGGGCCACTGCTCTCCAGCCTGGGTGACAAAGTGAGACCCTATCCCCACCCCCTCAAAAAAAAGTAAAAAAGAAAAATAAAACAAGAAATTGTCTTGGGCCAGACTTGGTGGCTCACGCCTGTAATCCCAGCATTCGGGAGGTCAAGGTGGGTGGATTCCTTGAGCTCAGGAGTTCCAGACCAGCCTGGGCAACATGGCAAAACCCTGTCTCTACAAAAAATGCAAAAACTGTCAGGTGTGGTGGTGTACACCTGTTGTCCCACTTACTAGTTGGGGAGGCTGAGGCAGAAGGATCACCTGAGTCTTCAGAGGTCAAGGCTGCAGTAAGCTGAGATCTCACCACTGTGCTCCAGCCTGGGTGACAGAGTGAGACCCTGTCTTACAAAAAATAAAATAAAATAAATTAATAAAATAGAGACCTGGCACTGTGGCTCATTCCTGGAATTCCAGCACTTTGGGAGGCCAAGGAGGGTGGAGCTCTTGAGGTCAGGAGTTCAAGACCAGACTGGCCAAAATGGTGAAACTCGGCCAGTGCGATGGCTCACGCCTGTAATCCCAGCACTTTGGGAGGCTGAGGTGTGCAGATCACCAGGTAAGGAGATCGAGACCATCCTAGCTAACACGGTGAAACCCTGTCTCTACTAGAAATAAAACAAATTAGCCAGGCGTGGTGACATGTGCCTGTAGTCCCAGCTACTCGGGAAGCTGAGGCAGCAGAATTGCTCAAACCCGGGAGACGGAGGTTGCAGTGAGCTAAGATCATGCCATTGCACTCCGGCCTGCATGACAGAGTAAGACTCCATCTTAAAAAAACAAAAAGGTGAAACCCAGTCTCTACTAAAAATACAAAACTTACGGCTGCTCTCAGCTCAGTGCAGTGGCTGGGACTACACGCACGTGCCACCATGCCCAGCTAATTTTTGTATTTTTAGTAGAGATGGGGTTTCACCATGTTGGCCAGGAGGGTCTCCATCTCTTGACCTCGTGATCTGCCTGCCTTGGCCTCCCAAAGTGCTGGGATTACAGGCGTGAGCCACGGCGCCCAGGCTGATTTCTTTAAAAAAAAAAAAAAAAGGTAGGCCAGGCCCAGTGGCTCACGCCTGTAATCCCAACACTTTAGGAGGCCAAGGCAGGTGGATCACCTGAGGTCAGGAGTTCAAGACTAGCCTGGCCAACATGGCGAAACCCCATCTCTACCAAAAATACAAAAATTAGCTGGGCATGGTTGTGGATGCCTGTAATCCCAGCTACTCGAGAGGGTGAGGCAGGAGAACCACTTGAACCTGGGAGGCAGAGGTTGCAGTGAGCTGAGACCGCACCACTGCACTCCAGCCTGGGAGATAGAGTGACACTCCCTCTCAAAAAAATAAACAGGCTGGGTGCGGTGGCTCACACCTGTAATCCCAGCATTCTGGGTGGCTGAGGTGGGCGGATCACCTGAGGTTCAGAGTTCGAGACCAGCCTGGCCAACATGTTAAAACCCTGTCTCTACTAAAAATACAAAAATTAGCCAGATGTGGTGGCACATGCCTATAATCCTAGGTACTTAGGAGGTTGAGGCAGGAGAATCACTTGAACCTGGGAGGCGGAGACTGCAGTGAGCCGAGATCACGCCACTGCACTCCAGGCTGGCAACAGAGTGAGACTTTGCATCAAAGAAAAAAAAAAAAAAGTCAAGCTAATGTATAGTATAGCAGTACACATGTATAGCACAAATACATCATTTATTGGAAATTAAGTGAAAGATGTTTTACGGAGAAAAGATGCACAATTTACAAAGTTTTGGAGACCCCTGGTCTGAGGCCCACCCTCCAGCACCTCTGTCTTTCCCAAGTTGAGAACTTGTGGGTTCTCGGACAGAGGCACCACTCTGGTTTCATGTGGTGCCCTAATTCTGGCATGCCGTCCTCTCACATCGTATCCAACCCAGAGGATGCAAAAAGAATGCTCAGCACGTTTACTAAAACAGCGTCTCTACAATAAACACAGCAGGCCAACATGTATAGCTTTTATTTACCTACCCAAGTTCCTTTTACATGTGAGTTATCTGCATTCCACCTTGCCCCCTCTCCCATTCACAAGGCCAGGATGAATCCTCTTGGCACAGAGGAAGGGGTGCCCCTTCAACTAGGGCCAGAGCCTAGATGACCTGGTGGATCCCCCACCATGAAAAAAGCAGGAAGGGAATGGAGAAGAAAAGTGTTGATCACACCTAGCCCTCACCACAGGAGGAGGGGGAGTGAAGGGGTCTGGGGGCTGCCCCCATGCTATGCCCCAGTCCTTAAATACAAAGCAAGGGGAATGAAAAGGACCCTCCCTCTGAAATACAGCACCAACCTCAGCATGGAGGCAAAAGGGCAGTGGGCAAGACCACGTCCCTCCGAAGGGAGAGGGCTGAAGGAGAGCACATACCGTCAGTGGCTGCGGCACCCCTCCCTACCAGGGTTTGATGCAGCCTCAGCACCGGGAGTAGGGAGAGGGGAGGAGAAGGGATGACAGTACTGTGCCATCCACTTCTCCCTGAACCCCTGGCCCCAGCACAGGCATTCCTCTGCCCACTAGCCCAAGTCAGGGGATGTGGAAGAAACTGTGTTGGAATCCAAGGCCTTTATCTATTTCTTCTTCCGTTCTTGGGAGCAGCGTGGGCAAAACCTGGAGAAGGGGAGAGAAAAGTGAGCGAAAGGGAGAACGCCCTCGACCACTCAACTTAGGGACCCTCCCACTCCTGCCACTTACCATTTCCCCCGAGGCTTGGTCGTCAGCCCCACACAGGCAAAATGAAACCACTCAATGGAACACTGGAAGAGGAAGAAAGAAGTAGTAGTTAGGGGCCAGGATGGGCCAGAGGAAGGAGAGAAAGCCCCTCCAGATTCCTTAGGAACATCCTGTCCTTGACTCCATCCTTTTGGAGAATTCTTGGAAGTCCCAAGGTCAACCATCTTCCTCCTATTCTTTTTTTCTTTTTGAGACAGAGTCTCACTCTGTTGCCCAGGCTGGAGTGCAATGACATGATCTTAGCTCACCGTGACCTCTGCCTCCCGAGTTCAAGCGATTCTCCTGCCCCAGCCTCCCGAGCAGCTGAGATTACAGGCACACGCTACCATGCCTGGCTAATTTTTGTATTTTTAGTAGAGATGGGGTTTCACTGTGTTGGCCAGGCCGGTCTCAAACTCCTGATCTTAAGTGATCCGCTCACCTTGGCCTCCCAACGTGCTGGGATTACAGGCATGAGCCACAGCGCCAGGCTTTCAGGCATTTTTTTTTTCTTTTTTTTTTTTTGAGACAGTCTTGCTCTGTCGCCCAGGCTGGAGTGCAGTGGCATGATCTCAGCTCACTGCAACCTGTGCCTCCAAGGTTCAAGCAATTTTCCTGCCTCTTGCCTCAGCCTCCCGAGTAGCTGGGATTACAGTCGTGTGCCACTATGCTCAGCTAATTTTTGTATTTTTAGTTAGAGAAGGGGTTTCACTATGTTAGCCAGGGTGGTCTCAAACTCCTGACCTCACGTGATCTGCCTGCCTCAGCCTCCCAAAGTGCTGGGATTTCAGGCAAGAGCTACCATGCCCAGCCCATCTTTCTTCTACTCTGAAGTCCCAGTACTCAGCTGTGGGATTTTTCCTCTTGTACCCACTCCCTTCATGCCCCTCACAACCCCCCATCCTGAGGCAAAATGTTTCTCACATCAGGGTTGTCACAGCCAATCATCTCTCCATAGGAGACCTGGTGACAAAGGCAATAGGTGGGTTCGTTGGGATCCACAGGCATATCCAACACATCAGAGGGGTGGACACTGCCAAAGGTCACTGAGGGCATCCCATACTCAGGACTTCTGCATGCCAAGAGGAAGAGAAAGTGTCATCTGCAGAAAGGGAAGCTAAAGCCTGAGGCTTTCGGAGGTGGCAGGAGATCCTGGTAGGGCACACGATTTGTGGCTTCTCCAGCAGATACCAAAATGGTAAGAAGAGTTCTTGGCGCAGAGATATAGAAAACGGCAGGGGGCGGTGCAGGCTGGGAGAGGGGCACCGGGAGAGAGGAGGATGTCGTCTAGCAAAGGGCTCCCTGATACACTCACGTGCGCACGAGCTTTAACTTCTTCTGGGCAGTCTTGGGGGCTTCTTCATCTGAGTTTTTCCCTTTGGAACGAGCACGAGCAGCTTTCTTCTCCTTTTGAGTCCGGCCTTCTAGGGAAGAGGGGGAAAGCCAGAAGGCAGGGAGACAGAAAGACAGGTTAAGTCCTCTTCTCTCCCCGTTTCCAACCTGGTGCTCCACTTCCCACCACATGAAGAGCTGACTTCTCCCTTTGAATCCTCGCCCCACCTCTGACAGCCCCGCCCCCCTCCTCACTCTTTTTGCCTTTGCTGGAAGAGCTGTCATAGTCACTTGACTCAATCTGTTTCTCCTTGAGATCAGCCTCAAAACGGGCCAGGTCTGTGTCCAGCCGTCGAATGTGTTTGTCCACCTGGGTGGAAAGGAAGGAGAAAGGAGAGGTACAAAACTATCTCCAATTAAAGGAAATAGGTTAAGGCAGAGTTTATGGATCTCACAGACCCCAGACAGATCCCAACACAGTTGAAGGAGGGGTCTAAGACCCTGAGGATTAGATGGGAGATAGGTGGGGAGCCATGAACAGGGCCATACCATCTCATAGGTCTGCATGGCAAGCTGCACCTTGTCGTCACCAAATTCCTTGCACTTGCCATAGGCTTCCTGGATCTGTTTGAGAAGGGCCAATTTTTCCTCGGAGCTCAGGCTGCGGGCGCTACTCATATACTCAGTGGCCAACTTGTCAATTTCAGCCTTCAGGTCTACAACAGAGACAGAGGCCTGGTCACAATGGCCCCTGAGTGGCTAGGTGAAGCACATCTCTTCCTCTTGTTCTCTGCACCTTTTCCATTGACTGGCATAACCTTCCAACTAAAAAGTACTGCATGTTCAGAGGTACTGTGCCATGCACTCAAGTAATGGAACACACTGACAGTATTTGCCTTAAAGGTCTGTTCAAGGTGCTGAAAACATTGCTATCATAGTGGGAATTTAAATTGCTGAAACACAGCAAGGGACCCTTTGCACACCACATTAATAGGAAGTGTATGTTTGTCCATGTTTGAAGATGCTTCTTTGAAGGGCTTGCTGCTTCTTGAATTTTGTCTCAAAAGCTATTGTTTCCTTCTCAAAAACATCCCACAGCAGTTCTGTCTGCCGCAAATCAGGCTGAGTCATCTGCTGTTGCTGGTTTCCAAGTCTGTGTATCAATATCATACGTTTTTAAATTATTAGTATTTTTTCTTTTTGACACAGGGTCTCACTCTGTCGCCCAGGCTGGAGTGCGGTGGCACATTCATGGCTCACTGCAGCCTCAACTTCCTGAGCTCTGGTGATCCTCCCATCTCAGGTACCACCACGCCTGGCTAATTTTTTCTATTTTTTTGTAGAGACAGGGTTTCTCCACATAACCTAGGCTGGTCTCAAACTCCTGGACTCAAGCAATCTGCCTGCCTCAGCCTCCCAAAGTGCTGGGATTACAGGGGGTGAGCCACCATGCCTGGCCTAATCTATCTATTTTTAGAGGCAGGCGCAGGTTCTCTCTTATTTTTGTTGCCTAGGCTGGCCTCCAACTCCTGTCCTCAAGTGATTCTATCACTTTGCCTCCGGAGTAGCTGGGTATATAATACAATTTAAAATTAAACCTTACTCCAACATCCATGTAACAATTCTGCTTATCTTTCTATTCTTTTTTTTTTTTTTTTTTTTTTTGAGACAGGGTCTCACTCTATTTATCAGGTTGGATGGAGTGTAATGGCATGGATCACGCTGCAGTCTTGACTTCTGGCCTCAAATGATCCTCCCACCTCAGCCTCTGGAGTAGCTGGGACTATAGGCACATGCCACCACACTCTGATAATTTTTTTTTAAAACATTATTTGTAGAGATGAGGTCTCACTATATTGCCCAGGCTGGTCTTGAACTTCCGGGCTCAAACAATCCACTTGCCTCAGCCTCCCAAAGTGTTGGGATTACAGGTGTGAGCCACTGCACCCAAGCTGTCCACCCCATTTGGCTCATCATTGCAACTTACTTTATTTTCCATCACTTTTTCTTTTCCTGTTTGTCCATCTTAGATATTGTTCCAAACACGTTTTTTTGTTTGAGACGGAGTCTCACTCTGTTGCCCTGGCTGGAGTGCAGTGGCACAATCTTGGCTCACCTCAACCTCTGCCCCCTGGGTTCAAGGGATTCTCGTGCCTCAGTCTCCCAAGTAGCTGGGACTACATGTGTGCGCCACCATATCTGGCTAATTTTTGTATTTTTAGTAGAGATGTGGTTTCACCATGTTGGCCAGGCTGGTCTCAAAGTTCTGACCTCAAGTGATCTGCCTGCCTTGGCCTCCCAAAGTACTGAGATTACAGGCATAAGGCACCGCACCCAGCCTCCCAAATGTTTTATTTTATTTTATTATTTATTTATTTAATTTTGAGACCGAGTCTCACTGTGTTACCCAGGCTGGAGTGCAGTGGTGTGATTTCAGTTCACTGCAACCTCCACCTCCCAGGTTCAAGTGATTCTCTTGCATCAGCCTCCCCAGTAGCTGGGATTACAGGCATGCGTCACCACACCCGACTAATTTTTGTATTTTTAGTAGAGACAGGGTTTCACCAGGCTGGTCTCAAACTCCTGACCTCAGGAGACTCACCTGCCTCTGCCTCCCAAAGTGATGGGATTACAGGTGTGAGCCACCGCATCCAGCCCCAAATGTTTTAATACTGGAAGAATGGTAATGTCCCAGGACATTGAGTCTATAGAGGTTTACTGATATTTATGTAGGACTCATAAATATGTCAGTTGAAAGAGACAAGTCTGACTCTAACGCAGTGCAGCAACAGACAACCAGGAGGATCTGTGAATATACTGTTTATACTCCATTCATTGCAGGCCCTTGGAAGAAGCTGAAAAAGCATATAGTTCCATAATCTCCAACTGGTCTTTCCATGCATGAACTCAAGCGTTACAACTGTATTACAAAAAAAGCAATCTGGTTCTCACCATTCGGCAGGCAGTTCTCAGGGAACTACATCCAGGGCTTTCGACGATGTTCACCTTTTCATGTGTAAACTCAGAGTAACTTAAGACACAGCTTCATGTATCTCAAAACCAACCTGTTACATCCTTGAATATGGCTACATAGAATGGAAGACAAGACTACAGATCCTTCAGTGGGTACGGGAATAGCTCCAATAGACATCTTTGATTTGAAGAAACCAAGTGGATGCCCCAATGCAGCCAAATTTGCTCAATGTTCAAGGCTGGAGATGGTATCTAATGCTTCTGTAAGTGTGAACGGTGTAGAGATCCTGATGTCAATTACTACTTTTTTTTCTTTCCTCTCTTTCTTTTCTTTTTTATTTCTCTTTTTAAGGACTTCTCATATAGCAAACCTCCCATCTACTAACATATGTTGCAGTCTAAAGTCACAATGGGAATTTGTGACAGTAACATTAACAATGCAGAGAAGTAGAAACCTTCTAGTCATCCTATAAATGTATCAAACGTGGAGAGTAGAAATGATTTGAGTTGATTTTCTTTAATTCTTCCTTTTTTTTTTTTTTTGAGACAGAGTCTTGCTCTGTTGCCTAGGCTGGAGTGCAGTGGCTTGTGGCATGATTTTGGCTCACTACAACCTCCACCTCCCAGGTTCAAACGATTCTCATGTCTCAGCCTCCCGAGTAGCTGGGATTACTGGCACATGCCACCACACCTGGCTAATTTTTGTATTTTTAGTAGAGATGGGATTTCACCATGTGGCCAGGCTGGTCTCAAACTCCTAGCCTTAAGTTATCTGCCAGTCTAGGCCTCCCAAAGTGCTGGGATTACAGGTGTGAGCCACCACGCCTGGCTAATTCTTCTTGAGGAAGATATAAAGAACATAGCATCTTTGAATTCTTGCGGTGTTTTCACAACACTCTATTTGTTATGAAAAAGTTGGTACAGAAATGAGGATCATTATCCTGTTTTAAGAATTCCAAGAGCATAAAAAAGGACAGAGAGAAGTCACAGTTCTCCAGATCATACCAGATGACACAGTAACATCAAGTAAAAAATAAATGATTACACACACTCATTTTATACCAAAACTTTTTACTCTATACGTACCCTCTGTTCTTTGGTCTAGGTCCCTCATGAGCTGAAAGTTTCTCTGTAATTCAAAGGGAAGGTTTTCAATACCTAGGGAAGAGAAAAACAGAGAATCACAGGACAGACTGTGCATAGGCCTTACAGCTCCTTTTAAAGTGCAGTTCAGGCTGGACATGGTGGCTCATGCCTGTAATCCCAGCACTTTGGGAGGCCGAGGGGGTGGATCACTCAAGGCCAGGAGTTCAAGACCAGCCTGGCCAACATGGCGAGACCCCCATCTCTATTAAAAATATGAAAATTAGTCTGGTGTGATGGTGTGCACCTCTAATCCCAGCTACTTGGGAGGCTGAGGCATGAGAATCACTTGAATCCAGGAGGCAGAGGTTGCAGTGAGCTGTGATCGAGCCACTGCACTCCAGCCTGGGCGATAGAGCAAGACCCTGCCTCAAAAACAAATGGCCGGGCGCGGTGGCTCACACCTGTAATCCCAGCACTTTGGGAGGCCAAGGCAGGCGGATCATGAGATCAGGATATCAAGACCATCCTGGCTGACATGGTAAAACCCTGTCTCTACTAAAAATACAAAAAATTAGCTTGGCATGGTGCCGGGCGCCTGTAGTCCCAGCTACTCGGGAGGCTGAGGCAGGAGAATGGCAAGAACCCGGGAGGCGGAGCTTGCAGTGAGCCGAGATCGCGCCACTGC
>NW_016810401.1:90652-99463 GCF_001698545.2 Rhinopithecus bieti
AAAAAAAAAAAAGCTCTTTTTTCCCTTTCCTTTCTTTTCCTTTTTTGTTTTTTGAGACAGAGTCTTGCTCTGTTGTCCAGGCTGGAGTACAGTGGCACAATCTTGGCTCACTGCAACCTCCGCCTCCCGGGTACAAGTGATTCTTCTGCCTCAGCCTCCGGAGTAGCTGGGACTACAGGCGCATGCCACCACACCCGACTAATTTTTGTATTTTTAGTAGACACAGGGTTTCACCATTTTGGCCAGGCTGGTCTTGAACTCCTGGCCTCAGGTGATCCTCCCGCCTTGGTCTCCCAAAGTGCTGGGATTACAGACATGAGCCACTAAGCCCGGCCCCTTTCTTTTATTTTTAATCTCTGCCTCCAAGCTCTTTGTCCTCAAATTACAAATAGCCTCCTGGTATCCTCTATTATACACGTAACACTTCCAATCTACTTCCATACAGCAGCCAGAATGTCCTTTCTAAAAAATGCAAACCTGGCCAGGCACAGTGGCTCATGCCTGTAATCCCAGCACTTTGGGAGGCCCCAGGTGGATGGATCAGCTGAGCTGAGGAGTTCAAGACCAGCCTGGGCAACATGGTGAAACTCCGTCTCTACCAAAAATACAAAAACTTAGCCGGGTTTGGTGCACACGCCTGTAATCCCAGCTACTTGGGAGGCTGGGGCACGAGAATCCCTTGAACCCGGGAGGTGGAGGTTTCAGTGAGCCGAGATCACGCCAATGCACTCCAGCCTGGATGACAGAGCAAGACACTGACTCAAAAAAACAAAAACAAAAACAAAACACAAAAATAAAACATGCAAACCTCATCAAGTCACTCTCCAGCTTATAACCTTCTGGCAACCTCCTACTGCTCTGAAGATGTGCTGCGCTTTCTGGCCCTCGCTTACCTCACACCAGCCTTAACTCACGTCTGTCTCCCTTTGTGCTCTGCTCTGCCCATACTGGCCTCCTCTCACTGCCTCAAACTGGCCTCTGCTCCTGCCACTCGGCCTTCCACATGCTGTTCTCTCTAGCTGGAAGGCACTGCTTGCTTTTCCTCATCCTATCCACCCCATCCCTCTCGGCCTATTAAATTCCTGTTCGTTCTTCCAAACTCCAGCTCAAATTCAACTTTCCTAGGCTCTGTGAACTGCCCTAGATCTATGTCAAGGTATTCTATCTACCTTTTTAAAGCACTTATCCAACTGTAATTAAATAAATGTGTAATTAGTTGGCTGGGCGCAGTGGCCCACGCCTGTAATCCAGCATTCTGGAAGGCAGGTGGATCACTCAAGGCGAGGAGTTCAGGACCAGCCTAGGCAACCTGGCAAAACCTCATCTCTACTAATAATACAAAAATTAGGGCCAGGCACGGTGGCTCACACCTGTAATCCTAGCACTTTGGGAGGCCGAGGCGGGTGGCTCACTTAAAGTCAGGAGTTCAAGACCAGCCTGGCGAACAGGGTGAAACCTGTAATCCCAAATACTTGAGAGGCTGAGGCACAAGAATTGCTTAAATCCGGGAGGTGAAGGTTGCAGTGAGCTGAGATTGCACCACTTCACTCCAGCCTGAGCGACAGAGCGAGACTCCATCTCAAAAACAAAACAAAACAAAACAAAAATTAGGCCAGGTGCAGTGGCTCACGCCTGTAATCCCAACACTTTGGGAGGCTGAGGACAATGGATCACGAGGTCAGGAGATCGAGACCATCCTGGCTAACACGGTGAAACCCCGTCTCTACTAAAATACAAAAAAATTAGCTGAGCATGGTGGCGGGCGCCTGTGGTCCCAGCTACTCAGGAGGCTGAGGCAGGAGAATGGTGTGAACCCGGGAGGCAGAGCTTTCAATGAGCTGAGATCATGCCACTGCACTCCAGCCTAGGCGACAGCGGGAACCCCGTCTAAAAAAAAAAAAAAAAAAGAAAATTAGATGGGCATGGTGGCCTGTGCCTGTAGTTCCAGCTACTCGGGAGACTGAGGCAGGACAACTGCTTGAACCAGGGAGGTGGAGGTTGCAGCCTGGGCAAAAGAGCAAGACTGTTTCAAAAAACAAAAAAATAAAAAAATAATAATTGTGTAATTAGTTATTTGGTATCTGTCTCCCCAGGCCGAACATGGCTATCATATTCTCTCCTGTTTCCCTAGTGTTTAGAACTATGACTTGCAAAGAGCAAGTACTCAGTAAAATACTTGAATAAATGCATGAATATTTGTCCCCTCAGTACAAGAAAAATCTCTTCCCAAGACCCCACCTAAAACTTTAAAAATGCCTCTACTGGCCGGGCACAGGGGCTCACGCCTCTAATCCCAGCACTCTGGGAGGCCAAGGCTGGCAGATCACTTGATCTCAGGAGTTTGAGACCAGCCTGGGCAACATGGCCAGATTCTGTGTCTAAAAAATTAAATATATATATTAAAAATAAAATGCCTGGCACGGTGGCTCATGCCTGTAATCCCGGCACTTTGGGAGGCCTAGGTGGGTGGATCACCTGAGGTCAGGAGTCCAAGACTAGCCTGGCCAACACAGTGAAACCCTGTCTCTACTAAAAATACAAAAATTATCTGGGTATGGTGGCGGGCACCTGTAGTCCCAGCTACTCGGGAGGCTGAGGCAGGAGAATTGCTTGAACCCAGGAGGCAGAGGTTGCAGTGGGCCAAGATCGCATCATTGCGCTGCAGCCTGGGCGACAGAGCGAGACTCCGTCTCAAAAACAAACAAACAAAAACACCTAAAACAAAATAAATTAAAAAAAATAAAATGCCTCTACTGTTTAAACCTACAACTTCAGGTCTGCTACCACCAGTTCACAAGATTAAGTCACCGCTGATTTACCAAATCTAAGGGTGTTATTAAACCTATCCTAAAAAGTATCTCTGCAGCAGTTGGCTTGATCTTTTCTACTCTAACTTTCTTTTCTTTTCTTTTGAGGTGCAATGTCACTCTTGTCACCCAGGCTGGAGTGCAATGGCACAATCTCAGGTTCAAAGGATTCTTGTGCCCCAGCCTCCCAAGTAGCTGGGATTACAGGCGCCTGCCACCACGTCCAGCTAATTTTTGTATTTTTAGTAGAGACAGTTTCACCATGTTAGCCAGGCTGGTCTTGAACTCCTGACCTCACGTGATCCACTCATCTCAGCCTCCCAATGTGCTAGGATTACAGGCGTGAGCCACCACTCCCAGCCTTTTTGTTTTTGTTTTGAGACGGAGTCTCACTCTGTTGCTCAGGCTGGAGTGCAGTGGCGCGATCTCGGCTCACTGCAACCTCCCCCTCTCAGGTTCAAGCGATTCTCCTGCCTTAGCCTCCTGAGTAGCTGGGACTACAGGTGCCCGCCACCACGCCCAACTAATTTTTTTGTATTTTTAGTAGAGACAGTTTCACTATGTTAGCCGGGCTGGTCTCGATCTCCTGACCTCGTGATCTGCCCGCCTCGGCCTCCCAAAGTGTTGGGATTACAGGCGTGAGCCACCTCGCCTGGCCACAAGTTTGTTTGCTTGTTTTTTTTTTTAGAGGGACACGGAGTCTCTGTCACCCAGGCTGGATGCAGTGGTATGATCTTGGCTCACTACAATCTTCACCTCCTGGGTTCAAGTGATTCTCCTGACTCAGCCTCCCAAGTAGCTGGGATTAGAGTCACATGCTACCATGCCCAGATAAATTTTTTTTTTTTTTAAAGTAGAGACTGGTTTCACCACGTTGGCCAGGCTGGTTTCAAACTCCTGACCTCAAGTGATCTGCCTGCCTTGGCCTCTCACAGTGCTGGGATTACAAGCATAAGATTCTGTGCCCAGCCTGTCTACCTCACTTTCTAAGCAGGAAGAAGCCACCTTAGATTCTTCCTTCTCTCTCAACCACTCAGTCATTCAGTCAGTGCTTTCATATTTAACTCCTAAATACTTCCATAACTCCCTAAAACCAGATTCTTATCTCTGTCTTGGAATGTTATCACTAATTGATCTCTGTTATCAATGATATCATGCTCCAATTTACCATATATTAGTCATTTTCCTTTATAAAAATCACATTGTACTTTAAAATGCAAACTTCTTAGTTTAGCTTAGAAGACTTTGTCCAATCTAGCCTCAGCTTCTTTCTCCAGTCTCGTTTCTCAATTTCTTACCTTAGAGTCATAAATATCGAATACGCTGACCTCTGAATCATAAACATCAAACACCCTTGACCTTGCCACAAACCTATCACAGTACCTTTGCAGACACTTTCTCCAACCTAGAATTCCCTTTTTCTCCCCTCACTGGCAAATAACCTTCAAGACCCTATTCAAACATCACCTCCTCTGTAAAGCTTTTCCTACATCGCCAGGTAATTACCCCCTTTTTCTCCAGTGTTGCCTACCAAATGTCCTTTTAATGTATTTCCATTATTTCACTCGTCACAGTGTTTTACAATTACTTGCAGAATCTGTTTCCTTCTAGATCGAGAGCTTCTTGAGGGCAGGGGCCTTGTCTTACTCACTTTTCTATCCCTAGTGCCTGCCATTATGACTGACCCATAGTAGGACCTCAATAAATATTTGTTGAATAAATGACTCCAGGCCCTAAAACAAATGTAAGCGTAAAGGGCGACAGGCTTTGTGCGGGGGTGGTTTACATAAATGGCATAACACCAGATTTTCCTTTGATGGGAATTAGATCTTTACTCCACGAAGAGAAGCGTGCCAGCTCATCATCTGACAGTGGCCACTCACCACCACCACTCTCAACCCCACGAGAAGCCACTTCTGAGGAAGAATGGGGTGGAGGAGAGGTCTTCACCGCTGCTCCAAATGGCAGTGGGTGATAACGATTCTGAACGACTATAGGAAAAAAATCTACCCTGAGGCTGGAGACGCTGGAGAATGGGGGCAGCAATTATCTTCCCGGCCATGCACACTAGCCCTTCAAGACACGTCCCTAACCCCCACACCGCAGCCCCTCCCTCGTCTACCCCAACAGCGGGGCCTCGATCCTGCTGCCCCGCCCCCTCTTTCTCCGCACCCTCCAATATTTCCTGCTACAGAACCCCCTCACAATTGTCACCTTCTCGTCACTGGGACTTAAGGGCTACAGACCCTCTCATCCCTGATCCCCGTACCATTCTACAGCCCCGACCCCCACCTCCAGCCTGCTCTTACTGTCCAGATAATGTTCCAAATACATCCCCGCAGCCATCTCGAAGCAAAACAAAGCAACTTCCGATCCGCCCCGGAAGTGACTGTAACGCGACACGGTCCGAAGCCATTTTGGGGCTAAAGACTTTCCGCCCTTAAAAGGAGAACTTCCGCCCTTAAAAGGAGAACTTCCGCCCTTACTATGTTACCGCCGGTACACATCCGCCCGACGCTGAAACTTTTCCTTTTGCATGGTAGCCACGACCGCCCATAGTGAGGCAGCTGTAGCCCGCTTCCGCCCTTACAGAGACCCCAGGACGCGACCGAGACAGGTATGACGTCACTGAAGGTCGCCATTTTGCATTCTCGGGCAAACTTTTTTTCCCCCCAAAACGGGAATGTATGGTAATCGGTGCAAGGGTAACTGTTCACTTTAGGCTTATATTGTGTAAACATCCCTTCTCAGCGACTGGAAGATACAGCTTTTTTTCCCTCTTTGCAGAATATGACTTTTTTCAAGCCAGTTAGTTTCTTAAGGAAGTTGGGGAAGAGTATCAAGCCTTGAGAGATTCAAACCCTTTGCATTTCTTTTCACTCACACAAACACCATCTCCCCCAGCATTATTTTTTTTTAGCTTGAGAAGGATTATCAACTTTCTACTTATAAATACAAATAATGACAATAATGCTATAATTCTGAACATCTTTTGTCAAAGCTCCTGTACTTTACACTCGAATACTTTCACATATAAAATATTACTTCTGACGTTGCCCTCTTGCTACTTTTTTTTTTTTTTTTTTTGAGAGAGAATTTTCACTCTTGTTGCCTAGGCTGGAGTGCAATGGCGTGATCATGGCTCACCGCAACCTCCACCTCCCGGGTTCAAGCGATTCTCCTGCCTCAGCCTCCCGTGTAGCTGGGATTACAGGCATACACCATCACGCCTGGCTAATTTTGTATTTTTAGTAGAGACGGGGTTTCTCCATGTTGGTCAGGCTGGTCTTGAAATCCCGACCTCAGGCGATCTGCCCTCCTCAGCCTCTCAAAGTGCTGGGATTACAGGCATGAGCCACTGTGCCTGGCACCTCTTGCTACTCTCTAAGGGGGAAACCTCATGCTTTCCTTTTGTTTATATGTGATGTCAGCATCATAATTCTGAAGGGGTGGAGTGATGCAGCACTATCACTACTGGGCTAGTTGGCTAACTAGTTGCCAGCCATCACTCTAGTTAGCTATGGTAGAGTGATTTCTATGGTTTTCATCAGAATGGAAAGCAGTCAAGGGCATGAGAGGCTGCCAACACACTAGGCAAACAGAACTCAAAGGCCATAACCTAATAGTGGTGTAAGACAGCATCTTCTAGATAGCTGCCACCCCTCACGCCTTTCATACCCTCACACATCCTTCATAAGAATTATCAATGTCTTATGTCAAGTTTTTAATGAGACAGACCTTCAGCTATATAATTTCTACCAAATACATAAAGAAGAGGAACTTCCAACCAGGGGCGGATTGGAAGTTGCTTTGTTTTTCTTCGAGATGGCTGCAGGTATGTATTTGAAACATTATCTGGACAGTAAGAGCAGGCTGGAGAAAGGGGTCGGGACTGTAGAGTGGTGGGGGTATCTGGGCTGAGAGGATCTGTAGTCCGTAAACCCCAGGTTTACTAGTGTGCAGGTAGTAAGATACAGCAATAGAATCCAGGAAATTTGGCTCTCATTACAAGAGTCATGCCTTTCAGTAAGTAATTTAATCTCTGTGCCTGTTTCACTATACAATGAGAATACTACCTACCTCATAGGGTTGTTGCAGTAAGTTTTAATACTGGTGAAGTTAGGGCCATTAGAGCCTTTTCAAGAGCTGTTGAGAGTGGGAGGAAAAAGCAGTAAATATCCAGGGAGCTAAGAAACACTGGCATATTTGGTCATATGTGATACATTCATTGGTATTACACAACATATTGATACACCACCTTAGGTGTCCACACAGGATATCTGGCACTAAATTAAGTGCGTTTTATTTATCCCAGCCCAACTAGGTAACAACTACTGTTGGCCAGCAGTTCCAGAGAACCACCAGTTCTCGGGATGTGGGAGCTTGGTCACAACTTTCACTTTTTCATTGCTTAAAGCAAGGTTTTGTTTTGTTTTTTTTTTTTCAGACAGAATCTCACTCTGTGGCCCAGCCTGGAGTGCAGTGGTACAATCCCAGATCACTGCAACCTCTGCCTCCCAGGTTCAAATGATTCTTCTGCCTCAGCCTGTAGCTGGGACTACAGGCGTGTGCCACCACACCTGGCTAATTTTTGTCTTTTTATTTTTTTGAGACAGTCTCACTCTGTCGCCCAGGCTGGAGTGCAGTGGCATGATCTTGGCTCACTGCAACCTCTGCCTCCTGGGTTCAAAAGATCCTCCTGCTTCAGCCTGAGTAGCTGGGATTGAGGACGCCCACCACTATGCCCAGATCATTTTTTTGTATTTTTAGTAGAGATGGGGTTTCACCATAATGGCCAGGCTGGTCTTGAACTCCTGACCTCAAGTGGTCTGCCTGCCTTGGCCTCCCAAAATGCTGGGATTACAGGTGTGAGCCACCACAC
Source organism: Rhinopithecus bieti (assembly GCF_001698545.2). Taxonomy (NCBI): domain Eukaryota; kingdom Metazoa; phylum Chordata; class Mammalia; order Primates; family Cercopithecidae; genus Rhinopithecus; species Rhinopithecus bieti. The sequence goes on from NW_016810401.1 coordinate 98,342, forward strand.
CCAGCCTTAAAGCAAGCTGCTTAATTCTCAAAGAAGTTATCTTGAGAGTTATCTAGTCCAATCCCTTCACTAACAGTTGAAGCAGCACCCTAGCCAACACTGGTTGATGGTAGGCTAAAGTCCAGGTTTCTTTTTTTTTTTTTTTTTTGAGACGGAGTCTCGCTCTGTCGCCCAGACTGGAGTGCAGTGGCCGGATCTCAGCTCACTGCAAGCTCCGCCTTCCGGGTTCACGCCATTCTCCTGCCTCAGCCTCCCGAGTAGCTGGGACTACAGGCGCCCGCCAGGTCGCCCGGCTAGTTTTTTGTATTTTAGTAGAGACGGGGTTTCACCATGTTAGCCAGGATGGTCTTGATCTCCTGACCTCGTGATCCGCCCGTCTCGGCCTCCCAAAGTGCTGGGATTACAGGCTTGAGCCACCGCGCCCGGCCAAGTCCAGGTTTCATGACCACATTCTACTCCATAGTACTACAGCTCTCCTGCATAAACCAATCTTGCACCCCTTAACTGGTTATGATTTCCACAAGGTAATAAACATACATATGGATACACTGCCAACTGCAAGTCCCTCTTCCAGACTCAGGCAGGAGTGTGGATCCTTCCAAGAGGCTTCCATTTTTCTTCCATAGGGAGCTGAGTTGTTGGGTTAACACATAACCAAAGTCTTGCTCTCACCTATTTAGGAAATGCAATCCCCATGACAGAATGTGTATGTAGAAGTCCTCATCAACAAGGATTCACTGGAGACATCATGAAACTGTACCCTTCCATGACTGGAGAACTGCACACATGGGACATCATCACACAAGCACTCGTTCATCACACACACACACTGCTATTAATCAGTTTATAAATACTGTTCTTGGACATCTCCCCAAATGCCTTTTCCGCATGCTCGCTCACATCAGTAGCTCCACTGCCTCTGATCCTTTTACATGAATTTATTTCTATACAATGTTCTAAAAACACCCCTTGGTTTGTACATAAGGTTTTTTCTTTTTTTTTTTCTTCAGATTGCTTTATAACAACTGGTTTCCTGATTTTTTTTTTTAATTTCCTTTTCTCTGAAATCTGCCATGATTAAAAAAAAAAAAAAAAAAAAAAAAGAAAAAAAAAAGTGTCGTG
>NW_016810401.1:99743-115443 GCF_001698545.2 Rhinopithecus bieti
TGGCCGTGATGAGTGGGTATAATATATTTATATATATATATTTATATATAAATCCGTGTCCGGCATCTGACCGTGGCACCTAGGGAGCTAAGTCCAGTCCTTGTGTTTGCCTTGAACTCTCCCTTCTCCGCAACACCCCTGTTTTGGAGTTTCACAGATAACACAAAGCCTCCCACAGCTCCTTGGGGGGTGGGTTGGGGAGACTTGAGAGTATAGGGTCTGTGTAGGCAGAGAAAGAGAGAGGCTCCAAGGAAATCCCTAAAACCATAACCCACACTTCTAAGCCACCTGTGACCAACTTGGGAATTTCTGGCCCCTTGGGGACCACATCTCAGCCCTTGCCCCCTTCAAATAAAAGGAGGTCTATCCCCTACCCCGAATCTTCTACCAGCAGTCAACAGGAAGTGAGACGATGTAGGGGAAGAAATGGCTCTCAGGGGCTGAGGCAACTGAGAAACCTCTGTTCTTTTGCAGGCAAGAATAGAACGAGAGGCTGGTTGCATTTGGGGCTCCCTTTTCTCTGTTATCTGGGAGGGCCAGCCTCTAGTCTTCTATCAACCCAAACTTTGAGGATAAGGAGGGTAAGGATAGGGTAAGTGACCACACTGGACAAGTTTCTATGAGGTCATAGCAAATCCTTCCCTTGAGCACCAACCCCCAATTTTAAAAGCTTTGCTTGGGAGGGGAGGCTGCTGGATGACACCATCAGCTCAGTATTCCTTTGCAATCAGGAGGGCTGATGTTCCTTTTGAAGAGTTCAGAAAAAGGATGGTATCCTGTGAAGGAAAGCTGTGCCTGAGGCCCAAGGAGATGGAGCCAAGGCCTGTGAAGGAAGAAGAGGACTTTTCCCACCAAGAGGAGCTGGAGAAAGAAGAAACCAGGACTACTTCTTCCTCTTCCCAGTGGGTGGCAGCACGGATCTCTAAGAGCTGGCCAGGTGCTCCACCTGGATGGTGCTGGTGGTGACAGTGAGGCAGATGTCCTTATGATGCTCCGCTGTCTTATAGGGGGTCAGGTCAAAGGAACACTGGGGTGGAGGGTTGGGGTTGCTGTCCCCACCACCCCCACCCTGGGGGGCTGCCCCAGGAGACTGGAAGTGTGGTGGTGGCTGTTGCTGCTGCTGCTGCTGCTGCTGTGATGCCTGGGAGGCCTGGGCCTGGGCCTGGGCCTGAGCCTGAGCCTGAGCCTGAGCCTGGGCTTGCGCTTGAGCTTGAGCCTGGGCCTGAGCCTGGGCCTGGGCCACTGCTGCCGCCGCCGCTGCTGCCTGCACTTGTTGCTGAAGATCAGGAGGGTTGTGTTTGCGCATATGTTTCATAAGGTATGTTTCCTGAGGGAGATGGTAAAAAGAAGTTGAGGGATGAAGAAGAAGGAAAAGAGATTACTTGTAACTAGCACCCTAGGCTCTGATTCTGCTAGAGTTAAGGTTTATAATGGTTTTCTGGAGCCAAGACTGAGCAAAACTCAAGTAGCACTTTCAGTGGCTCACTACTGAGAAAAAAAAGAGAGGGGAACCTTTAGAAGTCAGTGAACATTCAACTGGCAAAGGAATGAGCTGCTATTTTTTTCGAAGACCCCTGAATGAAACAACTTTACAACCTCTTCTGGAGTCTCATAGAAAATATCTAACTGGGCCAGGTGTGGTGGCTCACGCCTGTAATCCCAGCACTTTGGGAGGCTGAGGCAGGTGGACCACTTGAGGTCAGGAGTTTGAGACCAGCCTGGGCAACCAATCCCGTCTCTACTAAAAATACAAAAATTTGCTGGGCGTGGTGACATGCACCTGTAATCCCAGCTACTCGGGAGGCTGAGGCAGGAGAATCGCTTGAACCCAGGAGGTGGAGGTTGCAGTGAGCCGAGATCACACCACTGCACTCCAGCCTGAGTGACAAGGCGAGACTGTCTCAAAAAAAAAAAGAAGAGAATACCTAACTGAAATCTTGCTCCCCTCAAAATTTCATGTGGCTTTATTTTGCCTTATGTTTAAGTAAAATGAAGAATTACAGTTTATCAGTCTCTATAGGATTAGGGGATCAGGCATCCCCTAAATTCCTCGGCTATGGGTCTAATTAATTTCTGAATATTTACTTGTTCTGCCAAGTTGAAGCTAGGGAGGCAGGGTATTCGCTGCAACAGATGTCTACCCAGAAAATGGGATGAAGTGGACTGGACTCTTAGAGGACTATCAGGAAGGAAAGAGAAGAAACGGAGCACTCACTGATGTGTATGCCCGACTGCAGATAGTGCAGGTGTACACCTTGGCATGCTTCACTGTGTGCGTAGACAGGTGCACCTCTAGTGAGGCTGCATCCGTGTACGCCCGATGACAGTTGTGGCACTTGAAGGGTTTATCTTTGTTGTGTTGCCGTCTGTGGGACTGAGAAAATTGGGAGAAACCAGAATGAATACATTGTCCTCTTCCCTCCTGCCCCCTTGACCTTGATGGAAAGCAAAAAGGTAGGTGTCAGGCCTCCCAGCTTCTCTCTCCATCTGAAGAAAGTAGAAATTGTTTCAAATGAAACTTGAGAAGCTACAGGCTAAGGGTGGAAGCATACCTCATGTAGCACATACCAGGATCCCAAGACAGCTTATGCCCGTCTCACCAGTCCAGTAGTTCTTAAAGTGAGGCACGGGGATCTTTAGGGAACACTAAGATCTTTGCAGGGGGCCCACAGGATCAAAACTCTTTTTTCTTTTTTTAGATGGAGTCTCACTTTGTCATTCAGGTTGGAGTGCAGTGGTGCAATCTTGGCTCACTGCAACCTCTGCTTCCTGGGTTCAAGCGATTCTCCTGCCTCACCCTGCAAGTAGCTGGGACTACAGGCACATGCCACCATGCCTGGCTAATTTTTTTTTTTGTATTTTTAGTAGAGACGAAGTTTCACCGTGTTGGCCAGACTGGTCTTGAACTCCTGAGCTCAGGTGATCCGCCCGCCTCGGCCTCCCAAAGTGTTGAGATTACAGGTGTGAGCCACTGCGCCCAGTCAAATCTTTTCAAAATAATAAGACAACGTTTGCCTTTCTCTCTCTTGAACCCGGGAAGTGGAAGCTGCAGTGAGCTGAGATCGTATCACTGCACTCCAGTCTAGGTGACAGAGCGAGCCTCTGTCTCAAACACACACACACACACACACACACACACACACACACACCCAAAATGAAAAACCTAACTGAAATCTTGCTTCCCTCAAAATTTCAAGTGGCTTCACTTTGCCATATTTTACATGTAACCTTTACAGAGGTTACATGATGTGTGATAACACAATAGGCCAGATGCAGCAGATATGAGAATCTACTCATCTTCTAGCTTAAGACATTAAAGACCCCTGTGCCAGGTGCAATGACTCATGCCTGCAATCCCAGCACTTTGGGGAGGCTGAGGCGGGAGGATGGCCTGTGTCCAGGAGTTCGAGACCAACCTAGGCAAGATAGCAAGACCCCATCTCTACAAAAATTAAAAAACCAGCCAGGTGTGGTGGTGCATGCCTATAATCCCAGCTACTTGGGAGGATGAGGTGAAAGGATCACTTGAGACCGGGAGGCTGAGGCTGCAGCGGGCCGTGATCATACCACTGCACTCAGCCTGGGTGACAGAGCAAGGTCCTGTCCCAAAAATGAAAAATAGACACCTGCAAAAATGTATAATCATGCCATTCTTCTCACTCAGTTGTTTCTGGAGGGTCTTGGAATATGTTACTCATGTTAACACACAATGGGTTTTTGTTCTTTCTAAATAGATTACCATTATCAACATTTTTCAGGTTTTCAGTTTTACAACCTCTATGTAGATAGCTATTACCCACATAAACAAAACTCTTTGGGTCCCTCGATAATTTTGAGTGTAAAGGAGTCCTGAAAACATTTGAGAACCACTATACTATTTAAATAGCCCCAAGTCTCAGACTCAAGGTTTGTGTGGAGGGTGGAACATTTACCTGCAGATTGGAGAGTTGTGTGAAGGCTTTCTCACAGCCTGGGTGTGCACATTTGTATGGTCTATCACCAGTGTGGATTCTGCACAGGATGAGAAGAAAGGGAAAGAATGTCAGCAAGACCACTTAGGAACTGGCTCAACAAGTTTTCTCCAGTTCAATCCTGCTCTCCTAAGGAGGCACATCAGATGGGCCTCCAAGAGGCACCAGCCTTCCTGATGTGGATCAGGTACTAATGCTTTGCTTCTGGTCAATGCCTGCATCACTCAGCTCAAGCTGAGGCTCCTCTCTGCTGGGGGAGGAGAGACCGAGGACTTGGCACCCAAGGGACAGGCAGCCCACAATGTGGCATACAAGTCAGCTCCTACAGTAACTGTCCTAACGAACATTCAAGAACATAAGATAAACACAATGGCAAGGAAAAAGAAAAGAACAACGCGTCTTCCTTGGTCCCACCTTATAGCCAGAAACAGTCCCCTCAGCCTTGAGCATCACTTCCAGAGAATGTTATGGTATCAAAGAAAAGCAGAGTTACACTGATTGTGGATAGTAGTAGTGATATTAATGGAAACTCATGAAAACTTCTAAGTACTTTTTGCAGTCCAGCTCCCTAATGGCAGGAAATGCCTAGTTTAGTACCAATGTGACCTCTTTCCCCAACACCACAGGGCCCTCTGCTAAGATGAGCCAAGGACTTAAGGGTGCAGTGACACCCGCTCCTCATCAGCAACTTCAGAACCATCTCTATGACCAGGTGCTTTTCTGGACCTCTGGTATAAAATCTCAAAAACATCACAGGACACGTCTCTTCTTTGTGAAGAAAGCCTGATTCCTCCTCTTCTCAAAGCAAGATGCCCGATCACTTTGAGATCATCACATCCACAAGAAGCCGGGTGAGATGGTCTATGGCCTGTAAGTCTGGACTCCAGTTCAACTTGAGATAGCACCGAAGGAGATCATCATCTCTTCTATTTGGCAGGTTCACTTCTTCCTAGTCACTCCAGATTCACGGGATAAAAACACTGGGCATCTTTACGAAGCATGAGGTTTTTCATTTTCTGTTTGCTGATTCTCTCTGAACATTTAGTACATGTTTTCTTTTGTTCTCTACTCTTGGCATTCCTCGGAGCCTTGCTTGTTGCTGTGGGTGTCACCAGGCTGGTGTCCAGCTAATGTCTGATTTTATCTCCTGTTCATAATTGGTGCCCTAAGGGCTACAGGTACGGTCTTCTCCACTCAAATGACTCTGTTTTGGCATCAAGGGGCAAATCTTGCAAGACGGGTACATGAGTATTTTCAGGGAGGAAAATCAGAGAACAGTTGTTTCCACTCCGGGTATGTGTCTGTCTCCCATGGACCACTGAATATCATACAGTCACTGCAGCTCCCCGATGTCGCTCTTGCCCCAGAGAGGCTCGCTGTGTGTCCACTTGAATCTCCAATGGTGTTTGGTCTTCCTTCTCCCAGATGCCAGCCAGGTCTCTCCTCCAGCCAGGTCTCTCCCCCGCCCCCCGCATGCGGGTTGTTGTGTGTGTCCGGGGCGGGGGTGGGGAGGGCATGCCAGCGGGGCGGGGTCAGTAGCCCGCCACTCTCCCTTACCGTGTGTGCTGCTGGAGGTGGGAGAGCTGGCGGAAGGCCTTCTGGCAGTAGGAACAGTTGTAGGGCTTGGCCCCCGAGTGGATACGGAGGTGCTGGGCCAGGTAGGAGGTGTTGGCGAAGGTCTTGGAGCAGTGCGGGCACTTGTGGGGCTTGATGGTCTCCGTGTGCATCTTGGAGTGGATCCTGCCGGAGAGGAGAGGAGGGAAGGGGGGAGGAGGAAGCAGTTCGACACCAGGGGCTCAGCTCTCTGCTGGGTGAAATGATGTTGCTTGACGGATGAGAGCACCCCCTTCCTCCCTCCTCCCAAAAGCACTCCAGCCTGGATAGGCAAATGAAGAGGACACCCAGATCTAGGTTGTTGCTGATCGTAAGTCGGTGGCTAGAATGGCAGTGAGATGATGAAGAGCTGCAACCCATGGCTCCTGGTAACCTTAAAGTAGTCAATCTCATCAACCCTCCGCTTTTTCCTAAGCTTAACACACTCACCACAGATACCCTGCTTCCAAATTGTAATTTGAACAAAGACCAATACCGCCTGTTCCCCATGGACCTGAAGTTGAATGCACACCTTGGCTCTGAACTGAAGCATATAGTAAAAGCAGGCCTGCTCTGCAGAAGATTTCCAAACACAGACACAGAGAGAAACCACAAAAATTGTTCCAGACTTTGGAATTGGAGACCACAATTTTCAAGGCCCCCCAAATAGCTAGGATATACAATTTCCACAGACAGTAATAGGAGGTTGAGGCTACCAATGGGCAAAGGTGAAAGGGAAAAAAAAATACATGTGGACGAGTAGGTGCAGGTAACAAGGCCTTAGGGTTCACAGCCAGGTGGTGGGGTAAACCAAGAGCAGCCTTACCGGGTGTGCTGCTGAAGGTGGGAGAGCTGGCGGAAGGATTTCTCACAGAAGTTACAACTGTAGGGCTTAGCCCCTGAGTGTATACGGATGTGCTGGGCCAGGTAGGAGCTGTTGGCGAAGGTCTTGGAGCAATGTGGGCACTTGTGGGGCTTGGTCTCGGTGTGTGACTTGGAGTGGATCTGCATCTCCGACTTGGAGTAGAATGTCAGTGAGCACATCCGGCACCTGAGCCAAGTGAGGGCAATGGTTAGAACCCTTCCCATCAAGAAGGAGAGGCTGAACCCTCCCCTCTACTTCCGAGAGAAGCCCACCTATCTGAGCTCTCTCCTACTCCAACCTGAGAGTAGAGCTCTATGTATTCATCTTCATGGCCTAAGCATCTAACATGGTGCCCAGCACATTATAAATATTCAATAAATGTTTGCTGAATGACTGGACTGCCTCGATGTGCAAAAATGTATTTCAAAAAGATAAAACAGAGTAACAGTATGAACTCCGGGCAGATGCAAATTTCAATGGGCCAGGAATATCAGTTAACTTGTTTTCCTTCTGCCTACAGCTTGATTTCAAACATTTAAGGAATTCCTTTCTCTAACGTTCCTATGTATGAAGTACATGTGTCTGTATTCCTCAAGACCCCTAGATGATAACGAAGAACAACTAGATCCTCTCCTGCCTCCACAGATAATTTTCTTCCCTCAGATTGTCCCCTACTTCTTTTTTGGCAGTGATTCCTAGAGGGATGGGGGTGAGGAAGTATCAGAATTATTTGGAGGGGCTTTTTCAAACCATGTATGTCTGCTCTCCACCCTCTTATCTGACGTTCCATCCATCATCTACCCACCCCTTGCCCAGAGCCCCTTGACAATCAAGTGAAAACCACTTTTGCAATGACCAAAGTAGCTGCTAGGGGAAGGTGCCATCCATCAAGCATTTGGGAGAAAAATGTTTACAAAACACCTATCTTCCAAGCTAAACCTTTCCTCTTCCCTAGCACATGCAGCCAGTGTCAGCACTCTGGGTTGACATCAGTAGCACCTGATCATACTTTCACTCATCCCAACTTGGCAATCCTTTCCACTCTGGTATTGTCCACCAAATATCAAATAAGGAGGCCTCTGAGCAAGTTAAGCCACGACTATTCAAACTTTACTGAGCAAGAGCTATCTTTCATTTTCGTAAGCAATTCACCAATAAAATGGGAGCTAGTAGAAAAGGCAATGGCCTGGAAGCCAGGCAATTAGTACAAGTCCCTCTTCTTTGGGTTCTCCCTAACTTATCTTCTTAAGAGAGGCTTCAGATGGTGTGGGGTGATGATTTCTGCACTTTTTTCACCTCAGGAGAATTTTTTAGTTACCAGATTATTGATCCCTGGCAGTTGTCTGAGATGCCCAATCATTGCAGGAGACGAGGAGGCTCTGTTTATAGTGAGCATAACCCAAAGGACACAGCCAGTGGGAATCGGGATGCCTGGCTTCTACTCAGGGTTCAGTTACAAACTTGCTCATTAATAGACCTCAATTTTCTGGTGTGTAAAATGCAGAAATAAATTTTTGCCCCCAGAAGGGCCAGCAAACACCTAGGACAGTCAAAGGTAAGCCAAGTATTCTCCAGTAATAAAACTGCATTCATCTTAAGCCTTAGTGCTGATGGACGAGCTCATGCTAGTAAATATTTTAAATATTTCACTAAGACTGAGGTCAGAAGCTGGACACACTGTCACTTGAAGGGCAACTGTACTAAAGTTGCAAACTGATTTCCCTTGATGCTACAATTTCTCAGACAGGTAAAACATATTTATTTTAACCCAAATAAAATCTCATCAATTTGTGTGTGAGGGTGTTCAATAAACAACTCTGCCCTTAACATTAAGGTTAATTTAAAAAAATAATAATAACCCACTTAAAGTTTCCAATAAGAGAACTTGCAAAACTTAAATTCATTTATAATGTGCTGGCAAGGGAATGAACAATCTCAGAAGACACTAGGTATAATAATGAGGATGGGCACAATGATAATAGTTGCCATTTGTTGTTAGGCCTGACAGTGCCAGGCACTAGGTTAGGCACTTCAGACACACAGTTTCTACTCCTCACAACCTGGCAAGTCTTACCCATGTTTTACAGAAAGGAACACAAAGACTCACAAAGTAAGTAATTTGCACAAAGGGCAGTTATTCACTACAAAGCCATGATGCCAGCCTACTTTAAGATTCCTAACACCAGAGGTATTCAAGCAGAGATTGGAATCATCTGCCAGGAAGGGACTGACCAAGGAGATCATTAAACTATTTCCAACTTGAAAATCCTATGAAGTCAAATAAGAGAGTCCTCTAATGCAAGGTGCTGGGTGGTTGGAAAGAAATTTAATTTTGGAGAGTTGTGGCAGTCAGCAGAGGATAGAAAAGCCAGCATCCATATCACTGGGGGCATTCCTCCAGGGGCACCATTCATATCCAGCACAATGAGAACGGGGCACTCGGAAGCATACAATGCAATGGCCTTGATTATAACAATTACAATGGCCACTTTGAATTATCATCCGTGCTTCCTAAAATGCTCAAAACAATTTCAGATATTCTGACTTTGCCTCAAAACATTTCTACAAGATAGGATGAAGGCATGGTTGATCTTCCCATTTTATATATGGGAATGAAGAGTGGGAGATATGTTGACTTGCCCAGAGTAACAGAACCAAATTCCCTCAATACCCAGTCAAATGCTACTGACCACTGAAATGGATATGGCTGACCCACACATGCATCAAAATAGAAATGCATTGTGATTAAAAAGATTTCTTTTGCTGGGCACAGTGGCTCATGCCTGTAATCCCAGCACTTTGGGAGGCCAAGGCAGGCGGATCACCTGAGGTCAGGAGTTTGAGACCAGCCTGGCCAACATGGTGAAACCCTGTTTCTACTAAAAATACAAAAGAATTAGCTGGGCATGGTGGCGAGCCTGTAGTCCCAGCTACTTGGGAGGCTGAGGCACAAGAATCACTTGAACCCGGGTGGTGGAAGTTACAGTGAGTTGAGATTGTGCCACGGCACTCCAGCCTGGGCAACAGAGTGAGACTCCGTCTCAAAAAAAAAAAAATTATTTGGAACGTCAAGAGTTCTGAGTTTCTGAAGAAATTCTGTTTACCTAGGATACAGTAAGTCTCCCTTCAATTTCAGAGTTCTTTGTAGTCACCTGGGTGGAGGGTCATTCAGGAATTTCAAAAATACTGAATGTGTGGAAAGTCCTATGAGGCTTTCTTCCAACTGCATATTCACATTTCTTTTAATATACACAGTTTGGAAAGTCCAGAGATAGCTTTAATGTGGGTCCCAGTGAAGAAAGGGCAGAATGAGAGGACCCTGGATCCATTAGGAGTGCTCTCTCTACAGGATGTTAAAGGATCCTTCCACTACTTCTACAAATTGTATATAGATATATCTCCATGTCACAATGGCCTCACTTTAAACAAACACATAAGAATCCAGATTTCTATATGATAACTTAAAAGGGATTTTAATTTTATGAACTGATATATAAAAGAATGCCTTTAAATGAATCAAACTTGTCAGGTACCTTTATAATATGATATGATGGAAACATTTTCCAGGAACACTTTAATTGTATAAAGTGGGGTACACCTGTAATAATAAAGCTGCAATGAACTTTTGGATTATGAGCTGGAATTCTGCAGTGCTCAATTCTGCATAGCAACACTCCTCTCATTTTCACTTATAAAGAGCGATTTAAACACTCTGTAGGCTACTCTCCACAGTAGAACTATACAACACAAATAAGAATAAATGCTTAGTAACTATTTCTTAACTTTCTTTTGAAGTTCCCAACATTTCAAATCTTATCTGATATATACTCCCAACAAATGGGAGGCATAAACAGAATTATCCCCATTTTACAGATGAGGAAACTGAGGCCCAGAGAGGGGAAAAGGACTTGCCCAGGGTCACACAGCAAATTCGTGGTGGAGCCGGGAACTGAATCCATGAGCCCAAGGCTCTGTCCATTTCCTGTGCCGCAGTTCCCTTCGCTCCTAAAATGGGAACAACATTGCCCATCTGGGTACACTAAGGAACTGAGGACAGACCCAGACTCCCAGCCATGCATATCTGCCCGTCTATATCAAAGCTGTGACAGTAGTTATCCCACTCTATACAGTGCTACCAAACTCCCCAAACCCACTAGGGCACGTGACAGTTCTCAAAGGAATTAAAAGATGTTCAACTTTCAAAGGGCAGGGAGTTTATTTACGTAATTATTTTTGTCTAGTATCACATGCAAATATGCATATAATGCTTTTTGGTAAAGGCAAACTTAGAGGAAGTGGAGAATCAAAATGACTTTCATAAATCAGAAAGCGAGCAAAGTCATTCTATAAGTATATACTCCAAAGGGGGAGGCATCCTATTCCTCCTACCTTCTTATGAAAGCCCCTCCCATCATCCCAACCATGCAGGGTGAGGCAGGTTCAGTGTTCAAATATGACCCAGGAACTGGTGAATGGCACATAGGTTAGGTGCTTACCAGAAAAGTTTCTTAGAAAAATAGGAATGGAATATGTAGAAAGCAAAAAGGAGCTACAGACAAGAGTCTCAAACCCAGCATAAAGCCGCATTACAAGAGAGAGATTCTACTTTGTTACTAAAAAATAAGTCAGTGTTAACGACCCCCAAAACAAGGGTTAAAAAAAGGAAAGAGTGAAATGGGTCTCTGCATCCTAACAAGATGCTAGCAGCTCTGCCTCCTATCCTATGATGGGACACCTGACATGCAAGTGGCTCAGAGCTGGGAAGCTGTCAGAGTGTAGCACCTGACTGGGGCAGAACACAATGAGGGTACAGGGAGAATCACCAAGCTAGGCATCCTCGCCTCATCCTGCCCCTGGCTCTGAGTCTTACCTGTAGGTCTTGCCGTCTTTCTGATGGTCATCATCATCCTCAGGGGAGAGGACATAAGGGTCATTCATCTCAGGCAGCCCTGATTCCAGCATCCGCTTCTTCTTCCGGCCCCGGGGCGGCTTAGGAGCCACACTGCCACCTCCACCACCACCTCCACCTCCTTCCTCGGTTAGGGTCGATGCTACCTTCTTGGAGAGGTCAGGGACAACCTGCAGGGCTTGTGAGCCAGGGGGAAGAGCTGAGACAATCATGGGAGCCGAAATGGGGAAGGTCTGAGCTGATGATGCTGTGGTCACAAGAGAGCCTGAGGGGGACGTGATTACCAAACCCGGACCTAGGATTGGGAGAAAAAGGAGATGGCGTCACGTTGTTCAGTTCTGATCCTAATCCTATTTCATTTCCCCCACATCATTGTCTAATTAACCCCTCACCCCCCCCGCCGACCCAACCCAGAGTACATAGGAAACCCCAAACCCTGTAGAAAAATAATGGTCTCCTAACCCTTGTCCCCACCCCCCTGGTAACAGTGAGATTTACCCCTTGATTGACTCCCTTCTCTTCTCCACCTCTGAGAACAGGAGACTCCTTGATTCAGAGAAGGAAAGAATGTCACCTCCTCAAAGGCAGGGACCGCATCTTCTACTTCTTTGTATCCCCCACAATGCCTAGCACATTGCTAGGCACACAGTAGGCACTTAATAAAAATGTGATTGAGTAATCAAACACATATCCCACTCCCCATGTCCGTGGAGCCCCCCAGCCTGGGGTACTGATCATGGAGGATCAACACCTCAGATTGGACAAGAGCAGAGTTGCTCACCAGCAGTCATCAGTCCTGTAGACGGCACAGGGACCACCGTGATATTCTGGGTAACGGATGCTTGGCTGTGTGGGGTCAGCTGGTCTGACTTGGACTCTGTGTCCATACTGATGCCTGAGGGCAGGGACACTGAGGCAGGCACTGTCAGCAAGGTGGGGTAGTGAGGTGGAGCCAGACCACAGCCCTTCTCTGGCAACAGTTGATCCTTCATCTTGTTGATGAACATTGTGTTCTCAATCTAAGAGAAAAGGAAGGGGAAGGGAGCACCCTCTTCAGACTGAGAGGCTGATTCTGCTTGCTCGTGAGCACATTTCAGTGTCTGTCCGCCTTAGGGATCAAGGATGAGTACTTCATACCTTTGGCCTTCTAGAGAGAAGCCAAGGCAGAAACACTAGATAATTCTCAGCGGTGGGGGACGAAGTAAAACAGCATGTGGTGCACCTTCAGTCTCCACAGTAACAGAACTTGCTACTGAGAGTTGGGGAGAGCAAGAAAGCAACACCACTTACCTGACCTGAGACTGTGGGGATAGAAGGCCAGAAGTATGGGTTAGAATTGAAGTGAGATTCTTCCATTCTACCTGAAGAAAAAATGAGAGAACACATCACATTCAGGAATTACTCTGAAAAAGCTAAGCAATGGAGAAGGGGAACTGAAAGGTCCCTGGTCTCCTCTGGCACCTGATCACATGGTTGGGGACTGGCAGTCAAGACCTTAGTGTCTAGCACATTAGTCCTTTGGTCAGAGCCACTTGTCACTGTATCCCCATCCAACAGAGGCTATCCTACTTAATGACCGCGAAAGAACTTACACGTATCGCATTTACTCACACAATGTTATTCATGCCCCCTAAAGAAAAACTGGTATTACTTTCCTTTGCTGGCAAAAAGAAACTGAGGTCATGAGAGGGGCGATGATGTACCTAAGGTCACAGAAAACAAATCACTGACTGACTTGAAAACGGCCAGGTACTAGTACCTATCATTATTCCTTTCTCTTGTTCTTTAAAACTATACTCCTTAAAATAAAAATTTTGTTTTATTTTTTCTGTTTTTGAGACAGGTTCTTACTCTGTCACCTAGGCTACACTGTAGGGGCACAATCATAGCTCACTCCAGCCTCAATCTCCCGGGCTCAGCCTCCCAGGGAGTTGGGACTACAGGCCGTGTACCACTATGCCGGACTAATTTCTTTTCTTTTTTTCTTTTTTTTTTTAAAGTAGTGACAGGGTTTTTCCATGTTGCCCAGGGTGGTCTTGAACTCCTAGGCTCAAGGGATCAGCCCATCTTGGCCTCCCAAAGTGCTGGGATTACAGGCATGAACCACTGTACCCAGCCAATAAAAATTTCAAGAGTTCCGGCCAGGCGCGGTGGCTCACACCTGTAATCCCAGCACTCTGGGAGGCTGAGGCAAGCAGATCACGAGGTCAGAAGATTGAGACCATCCTGGCAAACACAGTGAAACCCCGTCTCTACTAAAAATACAAAAAATTAGCCAGGCGTGGTGGCGGGCGCCTGTAGTCCCAGCTACTCGGGAGGCTGAGGCAGGAGAATAGTGTGAACCTGCGAGGCGGAGCTTGCAGCGAGCCGAGATCGCGCCACTGCACTCCAGCCTGGGCGACAGAGTAAGGCTCTGTCTCAAAAAAAAAAAAAAAACAAAAATTTTTTTCAAGAGTTCCAACCAATACGTCTACAGTTCTATGTGGTTTGAAAAGGTTCCAGGCCAGAACATAAAACGACTAAGAAAATTAAAAAATGAAGACTGGGTGTGGTGGCTCACACCTGTAATCCCAGCACTCTGGGAGGCTGAGGTAGGTGGATCATTTGATGTCAGGAGTTCAAGACCAGGCTGACCAACCTGGTGAAACCCCATTTCTACTAAAAATAAAAAATTAGCTGGGTGTGATGGCACATGCCTGTGATCCCAGTTATTTGGGAGGCTGAGGCAGGAGAATCGCTTGAACTGGGAGGCGGAGGTTTCAGTGAGCTGAGACCGCGCCACTGCACTCCAGCCTGGGGAACAAGAGCGAAACCCCATTTCAAAAAAAAATCAGAATCAAAGCATATTTTGAGTACCACCTACTATCAAGATCACACCCCACCAATCCCACCAAGGTCTAAGAACATCCATGGTGCTACATTGGGTACCACACATGGTGTGCTGAGCAGTGAGAATTAAGGCATTACTAGTTTTAAAAGTGTTCTGGCACTAGCAGTATCCCAGGTTTCCAAAGCGTTTCAGAACAGGCATAACAGTGGGCCTGTTTTGTAAATACAGTGTATATTTTGGTCAAAACTCACCAAACTACACAATTAAAAGCTTTGTGTTTTATTGTTGTAAATTATATATGCATAAAATATAAAATATATAAATCTCACTAATATTCTTCAGTTTACTAACCTCAATTCCTAATGTGAAACTGAAGTTCTAGGAGTGAATTGGGTTAAATATTTTAACAAAAACACATTTCAAAAATTAATTTTGTGTTGTTTTTTATATTTAAATTTGACTATACTTGAATAGACATTCTATTGGCTTTGTATTTTTTTCACGCTTCACCATTCTCAAGTCAAAATTTTTTTAGTAACACTCACTATACCATATAGCAAGAGTGCTAGACTCCTGCTTTATATTTCTCAAAAACTATGCTTCCGGCCAGGCGCAGTGACTAACGCCTGTAATCCTAGCACTTTGGGAGGCCAAGGCGGGCCAATTCCCCTGAGGTCAGGAGTTCGAGACCAGCCTGGCCAACATTGCGAAACCCTATCTCTACTAAAAGTACAAAAAATTAGCCAGGCATGGTGGCGTGTGCCTGTAATCCCAGCTACTCAGGAGGCTAAGGCAAGAGAATTGCTTGAACCCGGGAGGCAGAGGTTGCAGTGAGCCAAGACTGCGCCACTGCCTGGGCAACGAGTGAAACGCCATCTCAAAAAAAAAAAAAAGAAAAAAAAAGGAAAAGAAACCTTTGTGAGAAATAAACAGCAATAAAAGTAACCCCTCAGAATCATGCCAACAAGCAACAGGTGGGTACAGAACACAGGCATCCCACCACCCGGTTTCACATTCTGATCACTTCTCCTACCAAGGTTTAACTGGCAGTATGTTGGTCAAGAGTAGCTTCCCAAAATCCTGAACCAGCAAAGACAGAGCCCCACAAAAGGCAAAGAAGAGGAGAGTGTGAGACTGGTGAAATGGAGAAATGAGGAACAACAACAAAAAATAAACAGTATTACCAGGCTGCTACTCTGAGCAAAGCACAACCAAGGTTCAGGTGGGGAAGACCCGTGACAGGCAAGTTAGACCCACTGAGGATACACTGGAGGCAGACACTAGAGATACTGAGAGCTAAAGGACAGGCTGGACACAGAAACTCAGTTTTAAATACTAAGGAAACAGGGAAGGATCTTCAACAAAGGTGCTGAAGCTGAAAATCACTCTAACATAACTCTGTTCCTTATTCTTTTATAGAAAACATCACTTTTTGGCCGGGCGCGGTGGCTCAAGCCTGTAATCCCAGCACTTTGGGAGGCCGAGACGGGCGGATCACGAGGTCAGGAGATCGAGTCCATCCTGGCTAACAC
>NW_016810401.1:115722-126907 GCF_001698545.2 Rhinopithecus bieti
AAAAAAAAAAAAAAAAAAAAAAAAAAAAAGAAAACATCACTTTTTTTTTGTTCTATTAAACAACACCCTCAATTTTCATAAAATCTATAAAGGGAAAAACTGAATTTAATTTCAGCCTTTTTAAAAAGTAGCAAGGGTGTAATGTACCAAATCTGTGACTACAACAGTTTCACATAAATAGGCTCACTATTAATAAGGACCAAAGATCAAATATACATCAATTCTGTTTTCTGAGTTATAAAACACAATAAAATGAATCAGTCTCTGATACAGGTACTAACTTGGTCCTTCCAGCCATAGCTTTATAAAGGGGTCTTATAGCTGGGTGTGGTGGCTCATGCTTGTAATCCCAACACTTTGGGAGGCCTAGGCAGGAGGATCACTTGAGGTCTGGAGTTTGAGACCAGCCTGAGCAATATATTTGAGACCGTGTCTCTAAAAAAAAATTGGAAAAAAAAAAAAAAAGGAGGTGGGTGTGGTCGTGTATACCCATAATCCTAGGTATTTAGAAGGCTGAAGTGGGAAAACTGCTTGAGCCCAGGCGTTCAAGACTGCAGTGAGCTACGAACACACTACCGTACTCCAACCTGGGTAACAGAGCAACACCCCATCTCCTAAAAAACACGCAAGTTGGCCGGGCGCGGTGGCTCAAGCCTGTATTCCCAGCACTTTGGGAGGCCGAGACATGCGGATCACAAGGTCAGGAGATGGAGACCATCCTGGCTAATACGGTGAAACCCCGTCTCTGCTAAAAAATACAAAAAACTAGTCGGGCGAGGTGGCGGGTGCCTGTAGTCCCAGCTACTCGGGAGGCTGAGGCAAGAGAATGGCGTAAACCCGGGAGGCGGAGCTTGCAGTGAGCTGAGATCCGGCCACTGCACTCCAGCCTGGGTGACAGAGCGAGACTCTGTCTCAAAAAACAAACAAACAAACAAAAAAATGCAAGTTGCGGTGGCTCACGTCTGTAATCCCAGCACTTTGGAAGGCTGAGGTGGACAGATTGCTTGAGTCCACCCGCATGGGCAACATGGTGAAACCCTATCTCTACAAAAAATACAAACATTAGCCAGGCATGGTGGCGGGTGCATGTAATCTCAGCTACTTGGGAGGCTAAGGCAGGAGAATCATTTAAGCCCGAGAAGCAGAGGCTGCAGTCAGCAGAGATTGAGCCACTGCACTCCAGCATGGGAAACAGAGAGAAACCCTGTCTCAAAAACAAACAACAAAACAAAGATGGGGGTCTTAGGTTATCTTCAGCCAACAGAATCAAGACAACAATCAGATCATAGTTTAAGAGAATCCAATCTTGCCAAACTTTTTGGGAAGCAGCAATCACATCTTTTACATCTGTATCTTATAAATATCCCCAACATACGACTTTATCACCCAAGACACAATTACATATTTAATGAATTGAACAACAGTAGACTACATATATAGATTTTGCAGACAATGCTAGGAGTTCAAGTCTTATCCACAATCCATGTCTAACCTTCTAGTGGAGGGAAATGAAACAGACAAGAAGTAAGAGTGGTGATAAATGGTGGGAATGAAGTAGAGAATTAGAACAGAGAGAATGGGTGCGGTGGCTCATGCCTGTAATTCCAGCACTTTGGGAGGTCAAGGCGGGTGGATCACTTGAGGTCAGGACTTTGAGACCAGCCTGGCCAACATGATGAACCTGGCCAACATGATGAAACCCCATCTCTACTAAAAATACAAAAATTAGCCAGGCATGGTGACACACATCTGTAATCCCAGCTACTCAGGAGGCTGAGGCAGGAGACTTGCTTGAACCTGGGAGGTGGAGGTTGCAGCAAGCTGAGATCTCACCACTGCACTGTAGCCTGGGCAACAGAGCAAGACTCTGTCTCAAAAAAAAAAAAAAAAAAAAAAAGAAAAATAATAATTAAGAGGGAGAATAAAAGAAACAAAGGGCCAATGTATAATTTTCCCCAAAGAATCAAGGAAGTTGGCTGGGGGTGGTGGCTTGTGCCTGTAATACTAACACTTCGGGAGAGTAAGGTGGGTGGGTCACTTGAGCTCAGGAGTTCAAGACTAGCCTGGCCAACATGGCAAAACCCCATCTCTAATAAAAATACACAAGGTGTGGTGGCGGGCACCTGTAGTCTCAGCTACTTGGGAGGCTGAGGCAGGAGAATCACCTGAGTGCAGCAAGTCGAGACTGCACCACCACAGTCCAGCCTGGGTGACAGAACAAGAACCTGTCTCAAAGGAAAAAAAAAAAAGAACGAAGGAAGTAAATGCACTATGGATGTGAAAACGTAGGAAGGAGGCGGCTCAGCACGGTGACTCATGCCTGTAATCCCAGCACTTTGGGAGGCCAAGGCGGGTGGATCACGAGGTCAGGAGTTCAAGACCAGTCTGGCCAACATGGTGAAACCTTGCCTCTATTGAAAGTACAAATATTAGCCAGGCATGGTGGCAGATGCCTGCAGTCCCAGCTACTCAGGAGTCTGAGACAGGAGAATAGCTTGAACCTGGGAGGTGGAAGTTGCAGTGAGCCAAGATCACACCACTCACTGCACTCCAGTCTGGGCAACAGAACAAGACTCCGTCTCAAAAAGAAAAAAAAAAAAAAGTGGTGGACAATATCACCACTATCATTATCATTAAAACTTATTAAGCACTTACTGTGTTCAAGGCAGCGTTCTAAGCACTTTACAACTATTACATCATTTAGTCCCTGCAACAATGAGGTAGGTACTGTAATTCCCATTTGAAATGAGGAAACTGGAGGCACAGAGTCCAACAGTAAATAGCAAAGCAGGAATGTGAATCCAGGCACCAAAGTGCAAGTTAAGGAAAGGGGTTCTACAAGGAACCAAAATCACACAACTGTAGTATACACTTTCTGATGTTACGGCTTGATTCAGGAAATAAAATTTAGAATACTTCCAGGAATGAACTATGTATTTTCCAGCTAGTTCTCAACACGTTTTCAAAATTGAAGTTTCTGATAAGAGCAAAATGATATGCGGTTCAAGGTCATATTCCCTATTTTGTGAAACCTGACTTAGCTACCAAGATAACTTTTTTTAAGATGACAGAGCCTGAATAAAGAGGCCAGACGTTACAAAGGAAAATAAATAAAAAGCCCCTCCACTTCCTTGGATACCTAGTTGATTGCTCTGCTTTGGTGCTTAAGAGAACCACAGCTGGTCCAAGGACAAGACAAGACAATACATATGTGTTACGGGCTTCTGAGACACAGGTCAGTCCAAAAGGGGGACCACAGAGAGTACTGCTCATCCAACTAGAAGCCACCTTTACCAGCAAAATGACACCTGAGAAATGCTATGCCACTGTGCCACTGATGAGTCTGACTTAATCATCTCTGTACTCCTGAAATGAGATCAATGGAGAGCTAAGAATCAAAACTATTGCCAGAATACAATGTAAATGGCGCCCACTACAGTTGTGTAACAGGGCGCTCTGGTGCCAGACCTGCTTACTGTCTGTTTGCCACTTTATCTTTTGTGGAAGAAATTTCTCCAATCCATCCCAACATCCAAGCAGGCACATATCAACATTCTTATCACCCAAAGAAGCCCATTGATGTTACACAGAAAACTCATGTCTACACAGAGAGTGCCAGTTTTCATGATTACGCCAATATATTTAAAGAAAGCACTTCGGGGCCGGGCGCGGTGGCTCAAGCCTGTAATCCCAGCACTTTGGGAGGCCAAGACGGGCGGATCACGAGGTCAGCAGATCGAGACCATCCTGGCTAACACGGTGAAACCCCGTCTCTACTAAAAATACAAAAAAAAAACTAGCCGGGCGAGGTGGCGGGCGCCTGTAGTCTCAGCTACTCCGGAGGCTGAGGCAGGAGAATGGCGTAAACCCGGGAGGCGGAGCTTGCAGTGAGCTGAGATCCGGCCACTGCACTCCAGCCTGGGCGACAGAGCGAGACTCCGTCTCAACAATAACAACAACAACAACAACAACAACAACAACAAAGATTTGAAGCAAATTATGACTCAGTTTTAACATTCATAAGTGATATGTCTGTTTTACTATTCTCTACTTTTTCATACCTTTACACTTTTCCCCCAAGTTAAAAATAAGGATCTGGGATCTGCATTAGAGTCCCAGATCAGAGATCTGTTAAGAATAGCACATCTAGGACAGATGAGCTACAGGGCAGGAGGGCCTTCTATTGTTTTCTTAGACCCTAATCCTTCCTTCCTGGCTGACTGAATTGGCATCTGAAAGGCCTCACCAGGTCAGACTCCACATCCATGCAGTTTTAGAGAACTAAAGGACAAGTTGTGTTAAAATAAGTTTGTGTTTGTCATTCTTAGCATCAGTGAAAGAGATAAGCATATTTTCTCATGTGTGGAAAGAGAGAGAATAGCCAAATACCAACAATAGCTGCAACCAATTACATTTATTAAATTCTTACTACATCCCAGCATTGTCATAAGAACCTTTACTGTATTCCCACAGCCCAACAGCAACCCTGGGAGTTGGTACTGCCATTCCCTCTTTACAAATAGGGAAACTGAGGCAAGCTGGGCCGTGAGCATAAAGGAATAAGGAGAGCATTTTTATTCAAACAAATTGCACACCATAAATATTTGTTTCCTACTTGTAAGTCAGTTGTGAAAGGGTTCAAACCCACTGCAGGCAGTGTCCTCTCAGTGTCTCTCTTTTCCCACAAAAACGAATTGACCTTTGAGAATAGTTATGTTGACTATCAACCAGTCAACAATGGTAAACCCCAAACTGGAATTTTGTTATTCTCCCTTTTATACCACTGCACTTTCTCTTCTGACTTTTCTTTACAAAGACCACTCATGAGACAAGCACTGAGTGCTTAATGAAGGGACGTTTCTGCTATACAATGTCACTCCCCTTGGGTTCTCCAAGTCTGATGCAGTGGGAGTTGTGAGGCCATGACAGTGTGCCCCTGCATTGGGATTTGAAAATGCAGAACACTGAATCAGTGACTATCTATTCAACTTCTACTCTGTTTACAGGCCTGTCATAGATGCTTTTACAAGTATGAAATAATGAGTCTTCACAACCACACTAGGAAATTAGGATAATTATTCTCATTTTATAGAGAATGAAGATATTGTTCAAAGCTAACCTTTGGCCCAAAGTTATGCAGCTACCTAGTGTCAGTGCCAAGACTAGAACCTGCGTAAAACTCCTGTTCTTTGCAGTGAACCACACTGAATGCCAGGCTACCTTTTTTTTTTTTTTTTATTTTTTGAGATCTCCCTCTGTCGCCCAGGCTGAAGTGCAGTGGCGTGATCTTGTCTCACTACAGCTTCCGCCTCCCAGGTTCAAGTAATTCTTGTGCCTCAGCCTTCTGGGTAGCTGGGACTACAGGCATGTGCCACCACTCCCAGCGGTTTTTTTTGTTTTGTTTTTGTTTGTTTGTTTGTTTAGAGATGAAGTTTTGTTATGTTGCCCAGGCTCATGCTACCTCTTTTAACTATAGCCTTAGGTGATGCCCCACCCAGAACCATACTCAGTACTGATTTAAAATAATCACCCCATGAATGAGTGACAAGAAGATGCTGCAGTCTCATTTACTAGCGCTGTGAAATCAGGCAAGTTGCTTTACCTCTCTGAGTCTCATTTTCCTGATGTGTCAAGGGGGGTGAACATACCAGTAGTTGCGAGAACTAAACGAAGTAATAGTGAGATAATAGGATATAATGTGCCCAGTACAATGGCTGGTATCTAATAAACACATTCTAGCTATTTATAATAAATACATTACTATTACTATCATCTATAGTTTCTATAATGAAGAAATCAGTGACAGAGGGGGCAACTCTCAACTGGCAATTAGGAACTTCTTGATACATTATTTTAAAATTTAAAAAAATCATAAAAAGCAAGCTTTCATGGCTGCTGTGGGGTAGCTGTGTGGGAGAATTTAATTTTTGTCTTTATAAACCAATCAATAGGTAAAAAAGAAAGCCCATAACCATTCTTCCAATGTGGAGGCAATATCCTCTTCTGATGGAGACAGTTTCTGTGGACGGAAGCCATCCAACCACAGATCAGCCTGTTTGTCCACACCTGCTTCTAGTCAACGGTACAATCTCTATAAAGTGGCCAAACTAAAAAGTCAGATAAACAGGATGTAAGTCAGGCAATGGCTTACCTTCCCAGCCACAGCAAATGAGGCATACAGTGTTCTAGGATGACTTAATCTATTATGGCGTTAAAATGCTATATCCAGATCTAAAGCTAGAAACCAAATCTCCAAAGAGGAAAAGACATCCTATAACCAAAGCAGCTTATACATAGTTGCGGAGGAACTCTATTGTCATCAGTTGCTTGATGGAAAAGAAAAGGAACCCATGTGTGTAGACCTTTTTCCCCCAAAAAAGTCCAAATTAGACCCATTTGGAGGAATGGCATTGGGGAAAACAGCAAGGCTCAGGCAAAAGGAATTAGGTATACCAAGAGAAATACGATGTTCAGAGTAAGAAAGATAATAGTTCTGTCACATTCTGAAAATGTTCACTTCTGAGGGCTCTATTGAAAGAGAAATGTTGACAAACTGGAATCAATTTAGAAAGAACGCTGAAGAAGGTGAGAGTCTGGAGCTCATGTCATTTATATAGGCATGTGTCTAGTGCCTAATACCTAGTAGATACTCAGTTAGTGCTCATGGAAAGTAGGAAAGCTCAGTCCACATAGTAAAGCAGAGAAAGGCAGTGAGGGAGGAAGAGGAGAATGGGAGAAGTTGAATTTCCTGAGGCTGCTTGCCTAGGAAAGGTGAAAGCAGGGGGTGAATTAATGCCTCTAATCATATATCTGAAGGGCTCTCGTGTGGAAGAAAAATGGTACTAGTTTTGTATAACTCCAGAGGAAAGAATTAGGATTTATGGCTAACAGTTGAATGGGGAAAGGTTTTTAACACAAAATAAAGTAGGACTTTCTAAAAACAAGAAACATTTTTAAAATGGAATGTGCTACCTTACAGAGTAGTAAGAAGTCTTTCCAGTAAGGTGGGTAAATTTCTATCAGAATTATTGTAGAAACCAATTATTTCCAGCTTTGGGTGGAAAGTTAAAAAGTCCATGATTCTCCCATATGACAAGAGCCAATAAGCTGCTCCCACTCATCCGAGGTTTAAAAAAAATCACTTGTTTCTGAACTCATTTCTGTTCGTAACANTTTACTATAAGTTGGAGGGTAATTTTCTCTTCAGAGACACAAGAACTGCATATTCCTTCTCCAATCTCAAAAGAAATCTCAGAAGCCCTCAGGAGATACAGAAGAGAGACATTATCAAGTATTAATAACAGTCATGAAACACAGCAGGACTTGAACTCTCGGACCAGAGCTTTGTCTGTCTGACCACATCCTTCCATAATGCTACCAACCAGCCAGGGATAAGGATGACATGGCTTCCAGCAGGTGTTTTTGGCAGATACAGAGAAGACCACCATCTCTTTCCCAGAACCCACTACTTGTTTTTTACTGTTGTTTTTTCAAATAAAGCATGACTTTCTTTTCCCAAGAAAATAGCATTCCCTTAACACAACGAACTCTTAGAAAACCATGAAATACATTCATCAACTTCAGTAGCTAGAGAATGGCCTTGGGAATCAAGACTTGTGAATTCATTTTTCTTTTTTTTTTTGAGATGGAGTCTCACTTTGTTGCCCAGGCTGGAGTGCAGTGGCACGATCTCAGCTCACTGCAACCTCCACCTCCTAGGTTCAAGCAATTCTCCTGCCTCAGTCTCCCGAGTAGCTGGGATTACAGGCGCTTGCCAACACACCTGGTTAATTTTTGTATTTCTAGTAGAGATGGGATTTTGTCATGTTGGCCAGGCTGGTCTCGAACTCCTGACCTCAGGTGACTCAGTCTCCTCAGCCTCCCAAAGTGCTGGGATTACAGGCATAAGCCACCGTGACCAGCCAAGACTTCTGAATTCTAATTCTAGGTCCTATATCAGTGGATGACTCTTAACTATTTAAGTGGAAGAATTAACCATTTCACGAGGTTTCTATTAGGATGGAGAATGGAAGAGGATGAGGCCTTTATAAAGAAGTTTGTAAGGCATATGGTGATGGTTTTGATAAAGGCAGCACAAAAAAGAGAAAGAATTAAATACCTCAAGTGCTTCTGAAAGGAAGAGTTACAGAAATACTTTCACAAGATGAGGACTATTAGTGCCAATTAGTGAAAATTACATGAGGACTACATAATTACAAAGGATCTACCCAAAAGTAACAAATCTATAGCCTCCAGTTTAGTAATCACCTACAAGTAACATCAACAAGATGGAAAAAAAAATCAACTTGAATTCAACTACAGAAAGAACTTAGACACTATTAAGAAACCATTCCAAAACCATACAACTGCAAAAAGTTACCTTAGCTCAAGACTTGAAATGAAGAAACACAGAGAAAGTTTGTTTTTTTTTTCTCAATAAGGAAACAAAATCTCTTTCTCTCAGGTTGTAAAGACATTCAAGAAGGGCCATCCCAGTAGGATGTGTGAGGCTTTCCTGCTACTATCCATAAACTCTTTACTATCCACAAACTGAGTTCGTAACCAATAACTCAGAACAAATGCACCCCAATGTTACTGGGACACACCATGACACCATGCACAGACTCAACAGGACTGCTACCACCACACAGCTGGCAACCTGGACCAACAGCTTCTACCCTGGGCACCACTGGACCACTACACCCTGCATTCCGTGGGAGGGACGGCACTGTGGTTCTCCTTGCCCTGTCTGTTCCACTATAAATGATGGATCTGGGGAATGTGAGGTCAAAATAAATAAGACTGGAGAAGAGATATGTACCCAATATTTAATCAACAACTTGGTTCAGAAACCCACAAGGCATTTTACAAATCAACCTGGAACTGGTTTTTAAAAGATACCTCTGGGATCATAAGCTCCAAACTCAAACTCTTCAGGTTCACTCACTGCCATTTTCAGGCTACCCAAAACTCTTCCAGACCTACTTCTGGAGTCTACTTCAAACAGTTTTATCCACTTCACTCCAAACTACCCATGAAGCAGTTTTTTTGGTTTTTTGTTCTTTTTTTTTTCCCTGAAAATTTCACCTTGCCACACCAAACTCAAATAATCCTGTGTCACAGATTCTAATCACTCCACAGACCCAGTTCTAACACTCCACTGAAGTATTGGTGATAGGAACTCCATTCTAAACTCAGCCCTGCTTGTTCCAAACACAGGAAAGCAATTCCATAAGGACTATATTGGCACTTAGGGTCTTTGTGTCCCAAAGCAGAATACAAATCTCTCCTTTGGACACAAGGAAACACTATTCAGTGGCTTCACCGGAGCATTTCACATTTCATTCCTGATGAGCATTAGTGGGAATGGAAAGTGATAGGGTACAGTACCAACTGTTTACACAAAAAATTCCTGGGGACCCTCAAAAGATAATAGAAGAAAGCTGATTTTTCTCCCACAACAAACCTCAGCATTACAATTGCTATTAAGTATTCCATCACATTGTGAAACACACACACACGCTCCATTTGGTTGTGACCCCTTCTCCCCCAAAACCAGAAAAGCCATTAACCCAAAAATTATCTTACCCTCTCTCTCTCTTCCTCCTGCCGTCTTATTCCTCCTCCTTTCCAGGGCTCCTGAACTTTCTGTAAACAAATTGTCTAGGTTACAGGGGCCAGGCAGGGTGCAGCCAACACAGAACTGTGGAGAACCTCAGGAATTATTTGTCAGCAGTCAGTCTGGAAGGCAGGCAGACCCCCCAACCAGCAATCCAAAGATGGGTGGATATAATAACAGGAGTGTAGTGCAACCCCCTATGTGGATACGAGGGAAATAAATCCAATTCCCAGAAACTAAGACGAACTCTTATCACCAGCGTGTGGATTCCACTCCTAGGCTCAGAGACTGGTCCTCGTTCGTTCCCAGGCCACAGGTAACCAGGGGTCAGAGAACAGAAGAGATGGAGGAGGAGGAGGGTCTCTGCCCCAGAGGAGTGGCTTCAGAAGGCAAAGCTGAGGGCTGGGGGATGCACAAGCCCTTGTGTCAGGCACAGTGCCAGTTCAGGCCCAGTCACTTCCTCTAGCCTTCCCCCACTTCTTCGAGGACTTCGCCCCCTGCCTACCCAAGGCCTTGTGCCAAGAAGTACCTCCCTGAGCCTGCACCGTGGTCTATCTACTGGAGACCCCAGCTGTCCCCCAAAACCTTCGCTCCCCTGAGACAGTTCCTGGGAGCCTTCTCCTGATGTCGTCCCCTACCCCCTTCTCAAAGACCCTTCCTTAGGACGTCCCTCCTTCCCCTCCAGGGAGCTGAACTCTGCCACCCACCAGACAGGCACCCGCCCCCTAAACCCCCCCATTCCTCCCCATCGCCCGCTCCTCCACAACCACTTCCGGTTCCGGGACGGGGACACACACACACACACACACACACACACACACACACAGAGTCACATCGTGGACCCCCCCTTCCCCGCCCGCCCAGGGAAAAGGGGAGGGGGAGGAGCAGGGAGCTTGGCGCGCGCCGGCTGCAGCGGCGCGAGACTCACCCGGCGGCGACGGCTGCGGCGGCGCCAGAGCCTGAGCCAGAGCGCGGGAGGGGCGGCGTTTGCTGGGAAAGGAGGGAGCCGAGTGGGGTGGGAGGACCAGAAGGGGGCGAGGGAGGGGAGAAAGCGCGAGGCGCAGCGCGCGGGCACGCACTTCTGGCGCGAGACAGACCCACACACTCACACGCAGGGAACGCGCGCAAGACACCCGCAGGGCGGGGGCGCGAGGCAGTGGGTGGCCCCCCTCCCCGCCGCCCTCCCCTTGCACTCACCCGGAAGTGGTGCTGCAGCTAGTGCTCCCGGGAACCCCAATTCCTCCACGCCCCCCTCCCTCCCTCCCCCCAACAGGCTCAGAGAAGAGCTCTGCGGAGAGAAGGCGGGAGCGCCGGAAACGAAAAGGGGGGAGGGAGGGAAATAGCAATGTAGGGGGGGCGCTAATGGAGAAAGAGGGGCGTGCAAAAGCCGAGTCACTTCCGGGAGTGGCTGGAACACATCCGGCGCCGCTAGCTCTGCGAGATATTCAGGGCAGAAGTTACGGTAACTCGGGGCGGAAGTAGCTTCTGCCCAGCGACCGGGTAGAGGGGATGTGACGCTATAGCGGAAGTGAAGGCGGGTTCCGCTAAGGGCAAAAGCTGAAACCG
>NW_016810401.1:127440-138409 GCF_001698545.2 Rhinopithecus bieti
GGCGGGGGGTGGGAGGGGTGGAAACGCGACAGGTTCATCAATTATCCATCAAGGTAGGAGAGGAGGTGTGGGTTCTTCAGATGCTAGGACTCCGTTTCTCTTCCCTCTGGGTGGAATAAGCTGATGTAGGAAATTACCATTATTTTTTCTGATACCCCCAAGAATGTCTCAATGCTTTGAATATGCGGGAAAGGACTAGGACGTGTCCATATTTTTCTGAGGTCCCTACTTAGGCCCAGTTAGAACCTCTCCCAGCCATCAAAATCTCCCTCTCTGACACATCCCTTACTCCCTTTACTTTGGTCTTTTCTTGTTGCCCATACCCACATCTCTATCCCCTTACCCTCTTTTACTTTTAAATATAGCACTCATTACTGTCTGATTTATTGTTTGCGGTCCACCTCTCCCCACTAAAATTATCGGCTGTAGGACAGCGAGGACTGAATTGTTCGTTGCTGTATCCTCACATCGTGGCAGTTAAGTGGTCTGTAAACTCTTGTTGTATAAATGTACTATAGTTCATTATGAATCCCCAATATGAACCCTTTCAGGAAGCCTTCCCTGATTGCTCCACCCTGTAATGATCCCCTGAATTCCCATAGCATTTAATACGTACCTTTTATTGATATTTTAACTATTTCATACATGTGATTCCCCAGCAAGATTGTCAGCTCTTCATGGAAGGAAATCCGTTGCTTTGCTAAGCACGTAGTAAATGTTGAATATGTTGTTTGAATAAGTGAATGCTGTTACAAGCGTGCACCCCGACTTGGCCAGAATCCCTCTGGGCTCAGCTCTAAGCAGAACTGAGGTATCTCTACTAACAGTAAGAGCCCCTTGCTGAGAAAAATAATTTTTTTTTTAAGAGAGTCTCACCCTATCACCCAGGCTGGATTGCATTGGCACCATCTCAGTTCACTGCAACCTCTGCCTCCTGGGTTCAAGCGATTCTCCTGCCTCAGCCTCCCAAGCAGCTGGGATGACAGTCGCCCATCACCACGCCTGGCTAATTTTTTGTATCTTTAGTGGAGATGGGGTTTCACCATATTGGCCAGGCTGGTCTCGAACTCCTTACCTCAACTGATCCATCTGCCTCGGTCCCCCAAAGTGCTGGGATTACAGGCATGAGCCACCACGTGCAGCAAAAAATAACTTTAACAGAAATAATTATAATGCCTATTTTACAGATGATGAAAATTATCCTCTAAAGGTTTAAGTGATTTTTTCCCCAAGGTCAAAGCAAGAAGGTAACAGAGTACACCTTTAAATATTTAAATGTTTAAATAGCTGATGCATTTCTTTGTTTGTAATTGTAGTTTGTATTTTTTTTAAAGTGTCTGTTCCCTTTATCACATTTTTGGGCTCAGCACTCAGTCTCTGTTGATGGAGAGTAAGGATTTTAAGGGCTCAGATGTGACCAGACCTATTGCTGTGTGGGTCAGAGATTGTGGTTGACATCAGGGGCTGGTATTGAAAGGTGGGAACAGGAAATAGTAGTAATAGCTATACGTCCTGGTTCTCCTCTTGCTCTTTTCCTATTTACGTTAACTGGGCACTTCCTAGGCCTCAGTGTCTCCGTCAGCCCTGTTCTTGCCCTTGCTATAAGAAGGAAGTTTTCCAGCTACTTGGAAGGTTGAGGCAGGAGAATCACTTGAACCTGGGAGGTGGAGGTTGCGGTGAGCCAAGATCATGCCATTGTACTCCAGCCTGGGCAACAAGAACTGAACTCCCTCTCAAAAAAAAAAAAAAAGAAGCAAGTTTCAAGTGCTCTGAACTCCTTAGGGAAAAGCTTTAGAACAATAAATGTGGGGCGTAGGGGGAGGAGGGCTGTTAATTTTAGCCTGGGGTTCTCCAGCTGGCATACTGTTTCCATCTTGAACCACTTCCACACCCTGAGCTGTTCCTGGGAGATCCCTCCCTCCTCCTGGGGGCTTCCCCATTCCCTGGTTTGGTCTGAGCCACAATGGCAAGCATTCCAGAAAAATGCTAAGAGAAGCCTGGCTGAGTCATTTGATGCACAGCTCAGGAGGCAAAGAAAGGATGGTGATGAGAGACGCTGGTTCCAGTGGTGCCTGTGATGTGTGACCTCGAAGAAACTTCCAGTTCCCAAAAGGGCAGCATGGCCATTGTTTTGTTCTTGGTTAGTGACTCTGCTGCAGGTTTCTGAGGACCTCCCAAAGCCCCACAGTCTCTGTTTCAACTACAGGAGAGAGAAAAGTTAGGGTTTGTTCCTCAGGGCCTCATGACTCTTCACGGCTAACATGACAGTGCAATATCGTTTGGGAGAATTATTTTAGTACAGTTCAGAGTCTGGCAGTCTCCTTCCTCCTCTGTCTCTCCTGCCATCTGACTTTCCATAGGGAAAGGAGGACATTTAGGGAGAGGGAACAGGTGAGGATTTCCAGTATCTTGCTGGTGTATTTTAATTTATTTAAATTTAGAGAAACAGCGGTCTAATCAGGCAGTAATTAATTCCCTCTTCATTAGGGGCCTTCATGTGTGCCTTTTGCATATGGATGAGCCACGGGTCACACTGTCCCTTTGAAGAGAGATCCTTGCTGAAGGTGAGAGCCCAGTGTGCTCTCCGGCACTTGAGCTCCTTCCCCTTCTGTGCCAATGCTTCTCTTTTCTCCCTACCCTCACCTGACAAGGACTAGATTCCTGTGGGGAAAGAAGAAAAGGTTAATGAAGCTTCCTATCCCACCCTCCTTGGATCTGAATCCCTCCCTCACGGCCCACAGCTTATACCATCCATGCCTCATCCTGTACCCTCAGGTTTCATCCAGCCCGCTCCCTCCCATCAGCCACCTGCTGGGATATCTTCATGCCCCAATGAGTTGACTCCTCAGAAGCTTGTTTGCCTGGCACCTCCGCTTTGAGTTGGTTCATCAATCCTTGGCCCCGCTCTGCTTCTTTCCTCTGTAGCAGTCCTTTCCTTAGGGAGTGTGATGCCCTGAATGCACACACTGCTGTAGTCCTGACAAATACGCTGCCTCCTCCTGGCACTCACCATTATGTGCTGCACAGGCTCAGCTACACTTCCCTCAGCTCACAGTGCAGCTCCCAACACCTAAAGCACACACCTACCAACACACAGACATTCCTATCCTAGCTTGAAAGATAAACGCATGGGGGCATATCCAGTCTAGGGCAGCCCGGGCCACCCTTTTGTGCACTACAACATCCATATCCTCCCTGAGGCCACCCCATTTCCACGGAGCAAGTGGGGCACAGATTGGGGGAGGGGGGAGAGATGGGACCTGGGTGGTTACCATAGCAATAGAGCCTAGCAACAGCTGAGAGGCTGATGTGTGGGTTTTCACAGGGCTGTTACAAGAGCCAAACCTAGAATTGGGGACTCAGAGGTGACTGATCCCAACTGGGCAGCCTGCATTCCCTCCCCAAACACACCCCTTGATCCCACCCCCACACCCCTGCAGTGCCTCTCTCTGAGAGGGCAGAGTAGGGAAAGCTAATGAGTTAACCACAGGGCTTCTGATTCTGCACAGCTTTTGGGGGGCAGCTGTGGGTGGGGGCAGGTTAGGGAGCAAAGCTGAAAATAAACCAAGCAGGGCAGCTTCTTTCAGATGGCTCCCTCTCATCTTTTCTCCATCGCTCCATTTTTCTCTTCTCTTTTCCCCATTCTCCCTCCGTCTGTCTTATCAGCTCTCTCTTCCACCTTGATCCACCTCCTATCCTTCCATGTAACTTTCCTTTTCTTCTGTCTCCCTTCTTTTGGTCTTTCTTGACCCTCCCTGGCAAGGAACAAGTGAGCCACGATTTCTATTCTAGTTTCTCTCTTGTGCAATGCTCGTCAGGACGGCTCCCTTCCATTTTGTCCAAGTTAAAGCCCCAGTTGTCCCCCAGCTCCAGGTCAGAGGAGGGCAGGTGACTTAGGTCTAGAGGGGGTCCCCACCTCATCCTGTACCTCCTCCTAGCTGTCCACCCCCTCTCCTCCTCTCTACGGGGGTCAGAAGGCAGAACCAGGGGACTTGAGTATCTTGCAAAGGCTTTATTTGAAAATTTTGAAACTTACATCCCACAGTAATTCAAGATGATCACCACAAGAAGAAGGAGATAATACAAAAATATATATCACAGCATAGGAGCCAGGGAAGAGGGGAAGGGAGGAAGGTGGAAAACCAGTGAGAAGGAGGGAAGAACCTGAGGAGGGGGAAAGGGCAGGGAGGCAAAAGGAAGGAAGAGTGGAAGGAAGGAGGGAAGAAAGGAGGGGATAGGAGGGAGTCCGGGAAGAGAAGGGGTAGATTTGGAGGCAGAGCTCCTGATGGCCTTGAACCAGCTGACTCCAGTCCCTGGCAGCCTAGGTGGAGTTAGGGAGCCCAAAGGCAGGCTGGGAAGGGAGGACTGGCTCAGGGGGCTCTGAAGTCCAGAAAACGGCACACACACAGACAGCCAGGACAGACAAGACAAAAGGGACTGTAGGAGAAAGGGAAGGGCAAATGGGAGTCCCTTTCTCATGTAGTGCAGCAGGCGACTCCCCAAAACCCATCTGTCAGAAAACAGATTTTAGCAGTGGGGTGGGGGTGAAGTCTGGGGCCTCACTACCCCCATTCCCAAGGGGGAGCCCTCAGGGTGATGCCGGCACCCTTGGAGTGGGATGGGGAGACAGAGAAACAAATAGTGAGGAATGGGACGAGACCATGACAGATGAGGGCACAAAGAGCCCCCAGCTCACCTCCCACCCACCTCTGGAGCAGCATGCAGGGGCTGCGGAAACGAGGTGAGTGGGTGTTCATGAGGGAGAGAGTGAGCACGCTGCACACCACCACAACATCAGGCCGGGAAATGCCCGAGTCCCTCCATAGAGAGGTAAAGTGCTGCAGGGAAACAGCTGGACCACGAGTGAGCCTGAGCCACAGAATACCGGGAGCGGGGTGGAAGGAAAGAGTGCAAATGTGAGACGAGAGAACTTGAGAGCAGCTGAGCGGAGCAGCTGTGGACAGGCGAAGAGGGCGCTGCCAGGCAGCATGTGCAAATGGCTGTGAACGGTGGAGGTGAGTGTGCAAGGCTTTCATGTGAGTGCACAGGGGTGGGGACAGGGACCCGAAGTCAGGCCCCCACCTGCAGGAGGGCGAGCAGATAGGATTGCCTGTGGGGCTGGGGAGTGTTCCGGGGTGGTGTGCAAGGGCAGGAGCCAGGAGCCCCTGTGGCCCCAGCTCCCCACAGCTGCCCCACCCTCAGTGGGATGGGGGCTGTGCCGGCCCCTTGGCCTCCTGCTTGGCTGCACCCCAACATTGGGGGGCATCACAGATTCACCAGGGGAATCCTGAGAGGAAGAGGGAAAGGGCACAGTCAGGAACCAAGGGGTAGGCCAGAATAGAAGGGGAAGTTCAAGACAAAGAGAGGGCAGAGTTGTCTTAGACAAGGTGGCACGAGAAAAAACCAAAGAGGGCAGAGTTGGAGTTACGGGCAGCAGAGAATAGGACACAGATCCTGAGAGACTGGGAGAAGGAAGGGTGCCTCCCAGAGAGGAGCTGGTCCGCCCCCTTGGGAGGGTCAGGAGCTGTGGGAGGCCACGCCTGCCTCCTCACCACCCACCCAGAGGGCACCCCCACCCCAGCTCTGAAGACCTAAGTTGCCTTCCCTCTTTGCCCTCCCATCCCATTGCCCCTGCCCTCACCGGTTCAACTGGAAGGCTGGAGCCCCCTTGGGGTGGGGCATCCCAGGCCGGGGTCCCCCTCGGGGCTCCTCATGGTCAGGGGTGGGGTAGGCGAGTCCCCGAAGGCCCCCAGCACAGTGACTCCGGCGGGGGACAGGTCTGTCAGCGGCTGCTGGCTCTCCTCTTGCCTCAGGGCACCTTGCTGCCCTGAGGGTCTGCGCCGCTTCTGGCTGCGGTCCCAGCTGGGGCACCAGAGGGAAAGAGGTTCTCTTGCACACTCAAGTAGCCCCCATCCTGGGCCTGCACCAGTGGTCACCCCCAGCCTTGCGCAGTCACTCCCAACATCTTACAGCAGAGAAACTGGCCAAAACACTTCCCTCTACTAAATCCCCTTGGACTCTGTGCCCATAAAACCACTTCCCCTGCCCTCTAGGGGCGCTTGGACATCTAAACCTCCTTACCCTCCAAACCTGATCCAGATCCACAGAATTAGTATCCCCTCCCCACCACCACAGTGTCCTCCCCTCTGCATGCCCAGAAGAGTCATTTCTCTCCTCGGCAGACAACTGGCAGGCTTAGTTCTAGTTCAAAGCAAGCTAATGACTTGGACACCTGAGTCTAATGATTCAGTAAAGTGTGAAGGACTGAGTGATGCATTATTAAATGTGTGCAAAGAAAGCTCTGGATTCCCCCCCCCCCCCACCCCAGGCAACCCTAAGAAGGGCTCTGCAGACTGGGTCAGCTGTCTCTGTCTTGGAGGAAATAGGGGCAAGGGAGGCCCACCAAAGCCCCAAATGCACAGAAATAATTCCCCTGCCTTCCCTTACCCTTGTATTTCCCTGGGAGACAGAATCTACCCTGATTTCTCACCGTCTTCCCCCAGCCAAATCCTTATTATCTTTTCCCAAGTTCTTGTCTTCATCCAGCATTTCCCACCCACCCCCCAGCAAAAGTGCTGCCCCTGCCCCTCCTGGCTAGAGCCTCGACTGCCAAACATTCCATCCCCATCTGCCAGCACCCTCCTCCTCTCAGCTTACCAGAACTTGAAGATGATGCCAGTGGCCACGAGAACAATGATGATGGAGATAGTAATTGTGACATAAAGCTGGGGGTCCACACCTGATTGGGGTGGGAAGAAAGTTTTAGGGAGCCCCGAGGTGGTAGGAGCCAAGAGGGGCTGGGGGCTTGGCCGTGGGCTGGAGTGGCATTGCTGTGTGGAGCCATGCTGCCGACTGTCTGCCCCTCTGGAGCCTCCCTCTTTATTGTTACCACCAGCGTTCCCCTGAGTTTTCAGCTCTTTTCCTCCACTTTCCCAAATGTATTTCACCAAATCCTGTGTGTATATGTGACGAGGATGAGGCCCTGTGATCAGAGAGAACCTACCGCTATGCCTAGAAACTATGGGGTGGAGATGTCCTAGTCTCTGCCGTGGCCCAACTCCCAAACCACGGGCCCTGTTCCTCTGTCAGCACTCCCTGAGCCAAGACGTCTCCCGGGTAGTGCCCTTCATCCATGGCATTCTCTGCCCGGAATACTCCCACTCTGTTTTCAAGAGCCAGCTCAAATGTCAATTCTCTGAAGGCGTCCTGATCCCCAAGCAGGAGGAGACTCTCACTTCTCTTTTTTCCTAAATCATGCTGCACGTGCCTCTATTTAAGCATTTATTACGTTGACTCCTCTCCGAGTACTTTCCTATCTCTCTGCTCCAGTGGACCTGAACTACGACGGGGTGTCTTTATCGCTGCCTCCTGTGCCAGTATAGTGCCTGACACATTTGTTGGAGGAGCTAACAGACAAGGCCTCCATTTCTGCCCCTTGGAGGCTTCACCCAGCCTCCTCATCCATCATATCCCTCCCAGCCTTTCCCACTCACCTTCCCCACGGCCCCCGAACAGGAACGGCCGCAGGGTGGCAGGTGCCTCTCCAAGGATAAGCCCATCTCCATCACCCCGCATGGAGTCTGAGTTGGGGTGTGGGGTTGCGAGCCCATGAGGGGCTGCAAAACCATAGTCCAGAAATCCGGGATTGGCAGAGTTGGGGTCCCCTCCATCCTCTCGAGACACGGTGGGACCCCACACAATAGCCCAGGGGTACTGGGATGAGGGCGGCCCCTCCTCAAAGCCTGATGGGGTGGCTGGGGGTGCAGTGCCAGGCAGGACTTGCCGACGTGATCTTGGGACCCGAGGGGACCGGCTCGGTGGAGGTGCCCGCTCCCACACACACACATGACGTGGGGCCGAGGGGCCTCCCCGGGCACATGGGGGGCGGGCTGGGGCTGGTGGGGTTCGAGGGGAGGAGGAAGAGCCCTGAGCAGGCGGTGGGAGGGGCAGCAACAGCAGTGGCCAGAGAGGGAGGAGGTGGGACAGCAGCAGCGCAGGCCTGCAAGAAGGGAGAGAATGTGGCTGAGACACAGGCCTACTGTGGGCCTACGTGTGGGAAGGACAGGCTCACACCAGAAACCTCCAGGTTTCCCTGTGAAAGCAGGTGGGCCTTGGGAAGATTCTCGCCTCACTTCCCATCTTCCAAGGGAGGATGGCCCTCAGGAGGGAAGGCCCTGGATGGGTCTAGGAAGGAAGGAGTCATGACCCCAGGAAATGTGGTCTCCAAGCTCCCTCTGCTGGGCCAAACTTACCACATCCTGGACTCCATGTCTGAGGTCTTCCTCAGCTGTGACCCAGATTTTCAGCCTTTACTGGGAGAAAAAGGGGGCCATCACACCCCAGACCTGCCCTGTGTACTTCC
Source organism: Rhinopithecus bieti (assembly GCF_001698545.2). NCBI lineage: Eukaryota > Metazoa > Chordata > Mammalia > Primates > Cercopithecidae > Rhinopithecus > Rhinopithecus bieti. The sequence goes on from NW_016810401.1 coordinate 135,803, forward strand.
CCAGCTAATTCATCCACCAATTCTACCCGCATCTGCCCTCCCAGGCCACCCAGCTGCCAGCTATGCTGCTGCACCCAGGATCCACTGCTTCTTAGCATCCTTTTAGGGCAAAAACTCTAGCGTGGTTGCCTGACCAGACCCCAGCCCCATCTACAACTTCTCAGGTCCCTATTACCTCTCCACCCCAGGGTCTACTCTGGCTGCTCTGGCTTCCTTCTCACTTCCTCTGCCCACAGCTCCAGGCTTTTCTTGGATCTTAATTTAGAGCCAAGAACCTTGTGATTCCTTGAGCACCTACCGCTAGGGAGGGAGTCTGAGGGTAGGGGGAGGGATGGGGAAGTCAATCTGAGCAAGCGAGTGAGTGTGTGTGCGTGCAGGGGGCCCTCCCAGCCCTGCCACCCTCCCACCCCACTGGCAGCGCCAGGCATTTGTCTTATGATTAGCCCCAGGAGTCTGCATCTTCAGGAGAAAGGAAGAGATGGAGGGATGGAAGAAAAGAGACAGAAAGAGAGGTGAGTGGGAGAAAAACTACAGAATATAATTTTTGCTCTTAATGTTTAATCATCCAAGTGCATAGGTGCCCTCTGAAGGGAGGTGGAGTCAGGAAGAAGCCACCCCCTCAAATGTGGCTCTCCTGGGTAAAGGATCCTGGGAAAATCGGGATGGTTGGTTTTGAAAGAGAAAGGGTGTGTTCTCAGAGCTGAGGGTGGTGGATCCAGGAGGGGCAGCCTCCCTAGTGGGAGTGAGGATAGGACACCCGGTGTCCTCTAGATTCTGGGTCTAAATCTGCCCAATGGGCCGGATGCAGTGGCTCACGCCTGTAATCCCAGCACTTTGGGAGGCCAAAGCGGGTGGATCACCTGAGATCAGGAGTTCAAGACCAGCCTGGCCAACATAGTGAAACCCCGTGTCTACCAAAAATACAAAAATTAGCCGGGGGTGGTGGTGGGCGCCTGCAATCCCAGCTATTCAGAGGGCGAAGGCAGGAGAATCCCTTGAACCTGGGAGGCGGAGGCTGCAGTGAGCAGAGATCACGCCATTGCACTCCAGTCTGGGCGACAAGAGCAAGACTCCGACTCAAAAAATAAAATAAAATAAAAATAAATAAATAATCTGCCCATTGAGTCTTCCCAGATAACAACAGGGGAACAAGATGGGAAAGTTACGCGAAGGGAGTGGGGAAGTAGGCAGTGGGAGAGATGGGAAGGGGTGAAGGGCTGGGAGATGTAAGGGTGGTTAAGAGTGAGAGAGGAGAAAGGTGAAGAGGAAGCTGGCCTGGAGTGCAGGGTGAGAGAGAGCAGGCAGACCTGAAAAAGAGTGGACTGGGAAGAGAGGAGGAGAGTGGGTGCAGAAGACCCGAACTGTGGAGGATGCTGAAAGGAGGAAAGGATGAGAGAAAAGGTCAGGGAGGGGAAACGGAGAGGGTGAAGGGGTCACAGGTGCAGGGGAAGAAGGGGCAGGAGGAGAAGGAGAGAGCGGTACAGGCAGGACAGCCAGAGGAGTGGAGCGTAAGGGAATGGGAAAAAAGGGGGAAGAGCCCAGGATGGGGAGAAAGGAAGTGGGAAAGGAGAACATAAATGCTGAAGAAAAAATGACATGAGGAAGGGGCTGGGAAACAGAGGCGGGAGCAGCAAAGATGGAGGAGTTGGGAATTGCTCCCCCAAATGTAAAGGGATATGGAAACACCGAAAGACATAGGGATAGGGGCATGGTGGGAAGAAGGGAGAGAGAGGAAGGGAAGAAAGCTAGGGAGAGGGAGCGAGGCGTGTAGAGCGAACCAGTGAAGCGGAGAAGGGCTCCCCGGCGCATCTGTGGCCAGCTGACTCCAAGACTATCGCCCCTTCGCCTGTGCATCCCCCCCAACCAGCGCCAACCCAGCCCCTGGGCCCCGCACAGCTTCAGCCGCCCCCTCCAGGAAGCCCGCAGTCCCCGGGCTGGCGCGCCACCCCCACCCCTCTCCCAGCTCCTCACCGACCTGTTGTGCGCAGGAGACGAGCTGGGGGTGGGGCGGGAGCCTCGGGGTGCGGGAGCCGGGCCCCAGCCCCAGCGTGGCCCCCATCCCACCCATCCCGCAGGCCCGCACTCGCCGCACAGGGCTGGAGAGTGGCGAGAGTCGGGGGAGACGAAGAAAAGGAGGTCGGCGAAGGGACTCCGAGGCAGGGAGCGCCGAGAGCAGACTGGGGACCCGAGGCAGGAGACTGCGCGGAGCCGCCCGCCGAGCCGAGACTGGATGGAGGCAGCCGCGGGGACGGGGACGGCTGCGCCAGGGAGGGCGGGAGCGAGCCAGGACCGCGGAGGGATGGAGAGCCCTTCGGGGAAGGGGCGCTGGGAGGCTGGAGGCCTTGTCCCGGGCGAGGGACCGCGTCGGGAGGGGCAGGAGGCGAAGGGCGCGGAGCCGGGAAGGGCAGGGCCGGACTCCCCGCGGGTGGGGGCGTGGGGGTCCCTCTCACTCACCTGCATGGTTGGCACGGCGGCGCGACGACTGCGGGCGCTCGGGGCTGAGCGGGGCTGGGGGGTCGCAGGAGCGGGCGGGGTGCGGGGCATGGTCGGGAGGTTTGGCCCGCGGCAGGGCGCTGGAGCGGGTGGGGGGCGGGCGCCCGGGGCGCG
>NW_016810401.1:139120-148007 GCF_001698545.2 Rhinopithecus bieti
TCCGTCTCCGCCTCCCCCTCCCGCCGGAGGCCACGCACGGTTTAACCCTCCTGCTGCCGCGCTGCAGGAGTCAAACCCGGCTATGTCCCAGGTGGAGGGCTGAAGAGGGTAGCAGGGTCCAGCGACCGTCCGGTTCCCTGGGTTCTGATGGCAGTCTCCTCACCTCCTTCACCCCAACTCCAGGGACACCCACGGTCGCCTCAATCAGTTTCTGAGATTCTGAGTCACTCAATGCTCTGCATTCCCAACTTTGTTCTTTTTTTTTTTTTTTTTTCTTCTTCTTTTTTTCGTTTCTTTTTTTCTTTATTTTCTAACTTTGTTCTTTTGTATTCTGTTTTGTAGAGATGGGGTCTCGCTGTGTTGCCCAGCCTGGTCTCGAACGCCTGGACTCAAGCGATCCTTCCTGCTCAGCTTCCCGGAGTGCTGGGACTACAGTCACCACTACCTGTCCCCCAACTTTGTTTTGTCCGCTGTGGAAAGTGCCTGAGGTCAAGGCTGGGGGCAAGGGGTGGAGGGAAGGACTGGGGAGGAAGGACCTTGCACCATCTTTGGATTATCCCCACAGCTTGATCCCCTGTTTCACTCTGGCTCTGCTACCATGCATTAAGTGGATCACGCAGAAATTCCTGGGCTTTTCCAGCACTGGAATACCCAGACTCCGTACTGTGACTTACAAGAACCTTTATGACCTGGCTCCTAGGTGGCTTTCTGATTTCCTTTCCTAAAGATTTCTATTGCCAGGCGCGGTGGCTCACTCCTGTAATCCCAGCACTTTGAGAGGCCGAGGCGGGTGGATCACGAGGTCAGGAGATGGAGACCACCGTGAAACCCCGTCTCTACTAAATACAAAAAATTAGCCCGGCGTGGTGGTGGGCACCTGTAATCACACCTACTAACGAGGCTGAGGCAGAATTACTTGAACCTGGGAGGCGGAGGTTGCAGTGAGCTGAGATCAAGCCACTGCACTCCAGCCTGGGTGACAGAGTGAGACTCTACCTCAAAACAAAACAAAACAAAACATTTCTATGCCTCAGTCGCAGGGGACCTGGTGGATGTTCCTGGATGGAGACAAGCTTAACCTGCCTCAGGGCCTTTGCACTTGCTGTTCCCTCTGTCTGGAATACTTTTCCCTGGCTTTTCACAGTGACTCACTGTTTTCATTCCAGTCTCACCTAGATCCAATGCCTTCTGGGAGGCCTTGCCTAATGTCTGTATCAAAAGTAGCCTCTCCTGCCCCTTCTTCCACCACCTGGACACCATCCCTCTCTACCACACTACCTTGTTTTTCCTCGGGGCACTTCTAGGACACCACAGTCTCCTCATTTCCCTCCAACCTCACTGGCTGTTCTTAGTCTTCCTCGGGTGACCTCCAAATGTTGGAGCCTCCTAGGGCTTAGTCCTTGGCCATTCTCTCTTTCCACATTCTCTGTCCAGTGATCTCATCCGGTCCCAGGGCTTAAATACTATGTAAATGTCAGTGAGTCCTAAATTTATATCCAGAGCGCCAGACTCATTTATCCAACAGCCTACTTGACATCTCTACTTGGATGTCTAATAGCCATGCAAAGCTAATGTGACTAAAATAGATGTCTTGAATTCCCCCACCCCCAATCCATTTTTCTCCCAGTGATCCCCATCCTGGGGCTTGACAACTACTAGTTGTTCAGGCTAAAAATCTAGGAAACATCCCTCCTTTCCCTTTTTTTCACTGATTCTCTCCCTGTATCTAATTCGCCAACAAGTTGTGCGCTCTGCGTCCAAAATATATCCCGAATTCATCTCCTCCTCTCTATCTTTATTGCTACAGTCCTGGTCTCATCCAGATTATCATAATAGCTTCCTCACTGGTCCCTGCTTCTGCCCTTGTCTTTACAAACTAGTTTTTGCAATATTGATTTTTTTTTTTTTTTTTGAGACAGAGTCTCGCTCTGTCGCCCAGGCTGGAGTGCAGTGGCCGGATCTCAGCTCACTGCACGCTCCGCCTTCCGGGTTTACGCCATTCTCCTGCCTCAGCCTCCCGAGTAGCTGGGACTACAGGCGCCCGCCACCTCGCCCAGCTAGTTTTTTGTATTTTTTAGTAGAGACGGGGTTCCACTGTGTTAGCCAGGATGGTCTCGATCTCCTGACCTCGTGATCCACCCGTCTCGGCCTCCCAAAGTGCTGGGATTACAGGCTTGAGCCACCGTGCCCGGCCAATATTGATAATATTTTAAAAATCATAACCATGTCATGCTCTTCTGTGCTTAAAATATTTGAGTGGCTTTTCATTGCACTTGGAATAAATCTGAACTCCTTGTAAGGAGAAGCCCACCACCCTGTACCCACCTCATACACAGTGCTCCTGCTGGATCAGACTACTTGCTGTTCTGTAACATCAGAAGTTATTCTCTTAGCATCCCTGCACTTTTTTTTTTTTTTTTTTTGAGACAGGGTGTCTCTCTGTTGCCCAGGCTGGAGTGCAATGGCACGATCTCAGTTTACTGCAACCTCCGCCTCCCAGGCTCAAGCAATTCTCCTGCCTCAGCTGCCCAAGTAGCTGGGATTACAGATGCTCCCCACTACTGCTCCGCTAATTTTTGTATTTTTACTAGAGACGGGGTTTCACCATGTTGGCCAGGCTGGTCTCGAACTCCTGACCTCAGGTGATCCTCCCGCCTCGGCCTCCCAAAGTGCTGGTATTACAGGTGTGAGTCGCCACGCCCGGCCCAACTCATCACTTTCTGAAATGATCTAATGTGTGTTTACTATTTACTGTCTGCTCCTTCCTTCCCCCCAATACATTAGAGAGCCAAGATCTTATTTGTCTTGTTGACTGTGTATCCTTACTCCTACTGCACTGCCTTGGCATGTAGTAGATGCTCAACATGTACCACTTAATGAACTTCTCCTGGGACCCCTGCCCACTCTGAACTCTTTTAGTTCTCTCCCCTGCTGTCCTCCTGCCTCTCCTCTCTAGCTGCCTGCCCCCCACTGATCTCTGTCCTATGCCAAATGCTTCAGGTTGAGCCTGTGCTCATGGGTCATGTTCACACCCCTTCAGATTCTCCCCCTACATTTGCTGCACTGTGAACCGTCGTCACCTTGGAGCTCCTGCCTCCTGGAAGGAAGGAAGCCTGCTGTTCTGACCAACATCTGCAGCAGCTGCCCTCTTGCTGACAGCCGTTCATTTGAGGTCAGAACAGCAGTGAGTGAGCCGTCCTCCTAGCGTCTCCCAGTGGTGGGGGAAAGACAATGCACACTGGATGTGAACCTGGCCAAGGGGCCATGTGAGTCAGGTGCGCAACTCCTGCCACATCCTGGGCTCCTTAAGCCCCAGAGCATCCTGAGGATATGCTCCAGGTGAACTCGTGTCACTGGCATGGACCAAGCTTATCAAGTGAATATTCATGCTCAGTGTAAGTACTTTTGACACTGAGGACCTTGGGTCATTAATTATTTCTATTAATCTTGATTCATTCATTCCATATATATATATTTTTGAGACAGGGTCTCACTCTGTCGCCCAGGCTGGAGTGTAGTGGCACAATCACGGCTCACAGAAGCCTTGACCTCCTGGGCTCAAGCAATCCTCCCACCTCAGCCCCCAAGTATCTGGGGCTACAGGTGTGTGCCACCAGGCCAGGCTAATTTGTGTGTGGTTTTTTTTTTTTTTTTTTTTTTTTTTTTTTTTTTTTGCAGAGATGAGATTTTGCCACGTTGTCCAGGCTGGTCATACAAATATGATCATTTAAATGCCAGTGACATGCCAGGTACTGTGCCATGGCTGGGGATACAGTGGAGAGCAAGAGTGAAGTCATCTCTGTCTTGGTGGAGCTTACAGTCTGGTAGGGAGGCAGTGAAAGGGGCAGTGATAAATGTGACTTCAGATGAGTTTGAGGACCCGCCCACACTCCACAGTCTCTGTACATCCTTGTCCTGTTTCTAGCTCTGCTGGTATCTTCATCACTATCTCTGGGCTCATTTTTAATTAATTTATTTATTTTCAGAGACGGAGTTTCGCCGTATTGGCCAGGCTGGTCTTGAACTCCTGAGCACAAGTAATCCTCCCACCTTGGCCTCCCAAAGTGCTGGAATTACAGGCGTGAGCCACCTTCACTGGACTTATTTAGGGTGAATTTCTGTCTGTTTTCTGTCCTCAAATATCCAATATTCTTCTTCTGAACTCTTCTCTCTCTCAGCTGATGATCTTGCTTGCTGCTTTTCTGAGAAAATAGAAACAAGCAGGAGAGAATTTCCCCATTCCCACCAGCACACCCCAGCCCCATTGCACCCACTGTGGGGGATCTCAAACACTGCCACCCACCCAAAGTCATCACTCCTGCAAATGTCCCTCCTCCTCCTGCAGCATCACTCTCCTCCTGTCTACTTGATCATTGCCGGCAGCACACAAACACGCTGTAATTCCTCCCAGCTTAAAACATCCTTCTCAACTGGCTGTCTGGCCCCAGGCTCTGCCCTTCTCTGCTTCCCTTTACAGGAAAGCTTTCCCAGAAGATGCTCTCTATTCACCGTCTCCTCTACTTCTCCAATTCCTTCTCTCTTGTATCAACTTTAGTCCAAACTCTTTAACTTTTGTAATTCACTTTTTTTTCTTTTTGAGACAGGGTCTCACTGGGTTGCCCATGCTGGAGTGCAGTGGTGTGATCATAGTTCACTGCTGCCTGGAGCTGCTGGGCTCAAGCAAATCCTGCCTTAGCCTCCAGAGTAGCTGGGACTACAGGTGTGCACCACCAGCCCAGCTAATTTTTTAATTATTATTATTATTATTTTTTTTTTTTTTTTTTTTTTTTTTNCTGGGATTACAGGCGTGAACCACTGCACCCAGCCAAGTGCTTCTTTCTCATCACCTTGATGAATACTCTTTAGTTCCACTGCAGATGAAAGCAGGGAAAAGTCAGCCAGTTTTCACCATATCACAGAGTGATCCAAAAGGTTAAACCACAGGGCCCAAATAACTTAGCTCAGTTTACCCACATATCACTGTCAGCATGTCAGGACTCAGGCTGCCTCCTCTGACTGTAAATTAACTCTGCCACTTTTATGTGAATGGTTCTCTCTGCTGTGTTCCTAGTGTTTGCCATGTGTCTTTGGGAAAAAGACACGTTCTCCCTTAGCTACCTTGAACAGATTAGCATATGCTGCACATAGGGAAGAACAGGGCATGCTAATTTAACATGCTCACTACCTACTTGTACCAGACTTTACACTTTCCCATAATCTCACTTTATTCCCACAACAGAGGGGGCAGTATTGTCTCCATTTTTAAAAGAGAGAGCTGAAGCCCTAAAACAAAAGTGACCTGATCAAGGTGACATGAGAATTAACAGCTATTACACTGGTGGAGACAGGCTGGAAATCAGGTTTCCTATTCTGAATAACATGCTCTTTTGCTTAAAATGAAAAATAGTGGACTTTACAGATCCTTTATCTCCAAAGGAAAGCTGGTTTGCTTGTTTACTGGTTACTTTTGCAAGTTGGCATTTAATCATCACTGTTTTCTTGTTCAACTGAATGGTATGGGATCACAAATTGAGCCCTGCCCACCCATTCTCAAAATCAAACCTTTGCCTATGCTTCTCTGTGGACTATTCAAGCCAGCAACCCACCTCTCTAACATTGGGCATGTCCAGCAGTTCTCCAAATACGTAGACACCAGGGGCCTCCAGCACCTGATGGATGAGTGTGGCCAGCGCTGCCCCCTTGGCCGACTTGGCTAGGAGCAGAAATTGCTCCTGGTTCTGCCCTGTCACCTTCACTTCCGCACTCATGACTGCACTGAGCTGGGGGCACCTGGGCTCAGGATGTCCAGAGCTGCAAGGAAAGAGAATGTGAAGCTACAGATCCCGGATGGCTGGCAGGATGGGAAGCACAAAGCTGAAGGACTGGACTGTATAGGTACTAAGTCGGTTCTGCGGTGAGAAATCAGACATGGAGCGGTCTAGAATTCTGATCTACGAATCCTAAAGTCAGCCACTTCACAAGGCTCCACACCCACCCCCTCCCCTGAGCCTAACCCCAAGCCCCATCGTGTGCACCCCCATTGAACCCCAAGACAGGATGCAACGGAGAAAGGGGTGTCGCATGGTGTCCACACTAACGACGACGCTCCCTCAGGTCTCCACTCCTGCCCCGCACGCGCCCACAACCACGTGACCTCACCCCAATGAAGCTTACACGTGGCTCCGCCCCCTCCCTTAAAGACACCGCCCAGCGACCGTGGGCTCCCGCCGACTGCTTCGTCGTACCCTGGGTCAGGCTCTGCGGGCGGCTACCTGGAAGCTTCGACCTCCAGCGCACCGGGCGGGGCCGCCGCTCCGTCACCTCCGGCAGCTCTTCCAAGCCTTTCCTGCCACCTCCCTGAAGAGTCACTCTGGCCACTAAACTCTATGGCGGGCTTCCGGACGTACTTCCGCTCTAAGGACGCAAATTTCGGCAGGACATGCCCCGCCCCCGTGTTCCGACCGCTGAAGCTCCAGTGAGGGACGCAAGCATTCTTCTCTCCGATTGGTCGCCGGGGGAAGAATGACGGGCGCCTTTTTAAATACTGTATTTCAATAAAACTTTATTAGTGGAAGAGCGCTAGCCACTAAATACATACGTCTTTGGCGGGTGCCCAGTCTCGGCCGACTCTGTGTTTGTTCTAGGCCGCTGGAGAGCTGGAGATCAGGACTGCCCTGGGTGACTGAGGCAAGAGAAAAGCTGTAATGGAAGGAGTGAAGAAGAGGGAAAAAAACGGGATGGGGGAGTAAGGGGCAAAGAGGAAGTAAACAATAATCAATAATAGAAGTTTAGCAGCAGAGATCACCTAGGTGGTTCAACCACTCACTTTTTTGAAGAGCAGGAGAAAAGAAGTGAGAAAAGTAAAAGAGATAATAATTGCTAACATGTATTGAGTGCTTACTATTGGTCAGACATCTTTTAAAATTTTATTCCATCGAATCCTCACAAATATTCCCAGTGTGACTTCAGGACACCTTCTACCACGATTACTATATATGTATTAATACTTGTAGAATGATGATTTCAGTACATGGACTCTTAATTTTTTGGGGAGGAAAAACCCCTATGTTATTCTTATTTTACAGAAAAGGAAATTGAGACTCAAAAATCCAAAGATTTATCTGGAGCTTTTCAAACTCAAAACCATCTTTCTACTTCAACATACTTTAATAAAAACAAAAACAACTAACATTTATATAGTGTTTTATATTTCACAACAGGCTTGCAGAAGGTCGAGGGTAAAGTTAATGACATCTTGGCCTTTGTGTTAAGCTACGAGCATTACTTAATTCATCTGATAACAACAATCTAGTAATTGTTATCTCCACTTTCCAGATGGAAAAACTGAGACTCAGGAAAATTAAGAAACTTATAAGTAATGGAAAGACAAGAAAGTGAAAAAGAGAAAAATAAAGAGAAACAGGACGCGTAGTCTGTTAGGGCTAAGGAACTGCAGATGCAGTTTATGGTCCACATATTTTGGTTTGTAATAGAAAATAAGCAGAAACACAGGAAAGGGAAAGGAGGAAGAGAAGAAGAAATGAATGGAAAAGGTGAAACAAAAGTGAGAAGAAAGAACCAAAGGCGTAATAAACTATTAAAAGTTTGAAGGAACCAAGGAATTAATGAGCCCAAACTTATTTTTTTTTGCATCCACCCCTCCCCACCCAAGCTTATCTTATCTTTTCTTTTTTCTTTTATTTTTTTTTGAACCAGGGTTTCACTCTTGCCACCCAGGCTGGAGTACAATGGCACGGTCTTGGCCCACTGAACCTCTGCCTCTTGGGCTCAAATGATTCTCCTGCTTCGGCCTCCCGAGTAGCTGGAATTACAGGCACGCGCCACCATCCCCGGTTAATTTTGTATTTTAGTAGAGATGGGGTCCAAGCTTACCGTTTTTAAAGAGAGAAGGGAAAAACATGTAAGATGAAAGAATGAGAAAACAACCCATATTTGTTCTATGTTGCACCAAGTGCTTTATTTGTTCATTTTTTACTTTTTTTTTTTTGGAGGCACGGTTTCACTCTGTTCCCCAGAGTGGCATGCAGTGATGCGATCACAGGTCACTCTCACTGCAGCCTCGATTATTCAAATTTTTATTTATTTATTTATTTTTTTAGACAGAGTCTCGCTCAATCGCCCAGGCTGGAGTGCAGTGGTGCAATCTCGACTCACTGCAACCTCCACCTCTCGGGTTCAAGCGATTCTCCTGCCTCAGCCTCCCAAGTAGCTGGGATTACAGGGACGTGCCACCATGCCCAGCTAATTTTGTATTTTAGTAGAGATGTGGTTTCACCATATTAGCCGGGATGGTCCTGATCTCCTGATTTCATGATCCACCTGCCTCGGTCTCCCAAAGTGCTGGGACTGCAGGCACGAGGCACCGCACCTGGCCGATTGTTCAAATTTTATTCGATTTTGCAACCCTATGAGGTGCATATTAGTGTCTTAATTCACCTGTGAGGAACACAGAGTTGTAAACTTCTTAGGAAGACAGAAGTTAAATAGTTTGTTGAAGGTTACCGGTCTGTGATGGAACTGAGATTTAATGCAAGTTTGTCTGATTCTAACACTGTATTGAGAAAGAGAAGAGAGCCAGGTGTGGTGGCTCAGGACTGTAATCCCAGCATTCTGGGAGGCCGAGATGGGCGGATCACTTGAGGCCAGGAGTTCGAGACCAGACTGGCCAACATGGTGAAACCTCATCTCTACTAAAATAAATAAATAAATAATTAGCGGAGTGTGATGGCAGACCCCTATAATCCCAGCTACTCAGGAGGCTGAGGCAGGAGATAGCTTGAACCCTGCGGGAGGAGAAGGGGATGGAGGTTGCAGTGAGCCAAGATCCTGTCTCTGTACTCCGGCCTGGGCAACAGAGCGAGACTCC
>NW_016810401.1:151527-154743 GCF_001698545.2 Rhinopithecus bieti
ACATATATATATATATATATATTTTTTTTTGAGAAGAAGTCTCTGTCGCCCAGGCTGGAGTACAGTGGCGCAATCTCAGCTCACTGCAACCTCCATCTGTCGGGTTCAAGCGATTCTCCTGTCTCAGCCTCCCGAGTAGCTGGGATTACAGTTGCACGCCACCACGCCTGGCTTTTTTGCATTTTTAGTAGAGACAGAGTTTTGCCATGTTGGCCAGGCTGGTCTGGAACTCCTGACCACAAGTGATCCACCTGCCTTGGCCTCCCAAAGTGCTAGGAATACAGACGTGAGCCACTGCACCCGACCTGTATCTTGAATTTAAAAATCATTCTCGGCTGAGCGTGGTGGCCCACGCCTGTAATCCCAGCACTTCGGGAGGCAGAGGCGGGCGGGTCACGAGGTCAGGAGATTGAGACCATCCTGGCTAACACGGTGAAACCCTGTCTCCACTAAACATACAAAAAATCATCCGGGCGTGGTGGCAGGAGCCTGTAGTCCCAGCTACTTGGGAGGCTGAGACAGGAGAATGGCGTAAACCCAGGAGGCGGAGCTTGCAGTGAGCCGAGATTGTGCCACTGCACTCCAGTCTGGGCTACTGAGTGTGACTCTGTCTCAAAAAAATAAAAATAAATAATAAAAATCATTCTCAGGTTGGCTGCAGTGGCTCATGCCTGTAATCCCAGCACTTTGGGAGGCCAAGGCATGTTACAGGCCCGAAGAATGAGGGGCTGCCTTTGCTCACAGAAGCAGGGCGCTCTCTTCTTCTTCCCCGGACCCTTCCTTTAAAACAGTTTCTTTTGCCTTAAGTTTTCATTTCTATGTTCGTCCCTTCCTTCAGTCTTGTAATGTTGGTCTCAAGTAGTAACAGTAGTAACTGTTGTAATGACGGTCTCAAGTAGTATTTATGGCAGTCAGCCACAAAGGCAGGATTGTGTGAGCTCAGGAATTTGAGACCAGCCTAAGCAAAACTGGGAGACTTCAACTTTACAAAAAATACAAAAAACAGCTGGAAGTTTTTTTTTTTTTTTTTTTTTTGAGATGGAGTCTGGCTCTGTAGCCCAGGCTGGAGTGTGGTGGCCGGATCTCAGCTCACTGCAAGCTCCGCCTCCCGGGTTTACGCCATTCTCCTGCCTCCGCCTCCCAAGTAGCTGGGACTACAGGCGCCCGCCTCATCGCCCGGCTAGTTTTTTGTATTCTTTAGTAGAGACGGGGTTTCACCGTATTAGCCAGGGTGGTCTCGATCTCCTGACCTTGTGATCCGCCCGTCTCGGCCTCCCAAAGTGCTGGGATTACAGGCTTGAGCCACCGCGCCCGGCCTGGAAGTGTTTTTTGTAGGAGAATCATCTGAACCCAGGAGGCGGAGGTTGCAGTGAGCCGGTGTGTGGTGGCACACACCGGTAGTCCCAGCTACTCAGGAGGCTGAGGTGAGAGAATCACCTGAGCCTGGCAGGTTGAGGCTGCAGTGAGCCGAGATCCTGCCTCCACACTTCAGCCAAGACGACAGAGTGAGACCCTGTCTCAAAAAACAAAAACAAACAACACCACCAAAATTACCCACAACACTCTCTATCTTCCTCCTAGTCAGAAAATTTTTGTGTTCGTTTTTTTGTTTATGTTTGAAACAGGGTCTCTGTCGCCCAGGCTAGAGTGCAGTGGCGCCATCTTGGCACACTGTAATCTCTGCCTCCCAGGTTCAAGCTAATTTTTCTGTATTTTCAGTAGAGACAGGGTTTCACTGTTGGCCAGGCTGGTCTTGAACTCCTGACCTCAAGTGATCCGCCCACCTCGTCCGCCCAGTGCTGGGATTACAGGCAGGAGCCACAGCACCCCACCTGTTCCTGGTTTTGTTTTTTGTTTTCTGTTTTTTTGTTTTTTTGTTTTGTTTTTTGTTTTTTGAGACGGAATCTCACTCTGTCACGCAGGCTGGAGTGCAGTGGCGTGATCTCGGCTCACTGTAAGCTCCGCCTCCCAGGTTCAAGTGATTCTCCTGCCTCAGCCTCTCGAGTAGCTGGCATTACAGACACCTGCCACAACACCCAGCTAATTTTTTTTTTTTTTTTTTTTTTGAGACGGAGTTTTGCTCTTGTTGCCTAGGCTGGAGTGCAATGGCGTGATCTCAGCTCACTGCAACCTCCTTCTCCTGGGTTCAAGGGATTCTCCTTCCTTAGCCTCCCAAGTAGCTAGATTACAGGTGCGTGCCACCATGCCAGGCTAAGTTTTTGTATTTTTAGTAGAGACAGGGTTTTGCCATGTTGGTCAGGCTGGTCTCGAACTCCTGACCTCAGGTGATATGCCTGCCTCGACCTCCCAAAGTGCTGGGATTACAGGCGTGAGCCACCGCACCCGACTATTTTTGCATTTTTAGTAGAGATGAGAGGTTTCACCATATTGGCTAGGCTGGTCTCCAACTCCTGACCTCGTGATTAGCAGTGATCATGCACCACCATGCCTGGGTAATTTTACATTTTTAGTAGAGGTGGAGTTTCAACATGCTGGTCAGGCTGGTCTCAAATCCTGATAGGTGATCCATCTGCCTCAGCCTCCCAAAGTGCTGGGATTACAAGCGTGAGCCACTGTGCCTGGCAATTTTCCTTTCATTCTTTTTTTTTCTTTTCTCTTTTTTTTTTTTTTTTTGAGACAGGGTCTTGCTGTATTCCCCAGGCTGAACTTGAATTGCTAGACTTGAGTGATCCTCCCACCTTAGCCTCCTGATTAGATGAGACTAAAATTTCCCTTTCTATTACTGCCCTTTTCTGATTTTGTTACCAAAGTAATTCTGGCCCCATAGAATAAGTTGACGAGTGCTCTCTCTTCCTATTTTCTGGAATACTTTGTATAAAATTAATATGATCTGCACTTTGAAAGTTTGGTGCTACTTGCCTTGATTATGTCATTTTTTTTAAAATAAAAAATGTTTCAGCGGGCCTCAGTGACTCATGCCTCTAATCCCAGCACTTCGGAAGGCAGAAGCAGGTGGGTCGTCTGTCAGGAGTTTGAGACCAGCCTGACCAACATATTGAAACTCTGTCTCTACTAAAAATACAAAATTAGGCAGGTGTGGTGGTGCATGCCTGTAATCCCAGCTAGGGAGGCTGAGGCAGGAGACTCACTTGAACTTGGGAGGCAGAGGTTGCAATGAGCCAAGACAGTGCCATTTCACTCCAGCCTGGCCAACAAGAGTGAAACTCCATCTCAAAAGAAAAAAAAAAAAAATTT
>NW_016810401.1:155726-166067 GCF_001698545.2 Rhinopithecus bieti
CAGCCTGGCCAACATGGCGAAACCCCATCTCTACTAAAAATACAAAAATTAGCCGGGCATGGTGGTGGGTACCTGTAATCCCGGCTACTTGAGGACTGAGGCAGGAGGATCGCTTGAATCTGGGAGGTGGAGGTTGCAGTGAGCCGAGATCGTGCCACTGCACTCCAGCCCGGGCAACAAAGCGACCCTCCATCTCCAAAAAAAAAAAAAGAAAGAAAGACAAACAATTTCCAGCTGGGCTTGGTGGCTCACGCCTGTAATCCCAGCACTTTGGGAGGCCGAGGCAGGTGGATCACAGGGTCAGGAGTTCGAGACCAGCCTGGCCAAAACCCCATCGCTACTAAAAATACAAAAAGTTAGCCGGGCATGGTGGTGGACGCCTGTAGTCCCAGCTACTCGGGGGGCTGAGGCAGCAGAATCGCTGGAACCCGGGAGGCGGAGGTTGCAGTGAACTGAGATCAGACCACTGCACCCCAGCCCGGGTGACAGAGCAAGACTCTGTCTCACAAAATAACAAAAAGCAAAAAACAAAAAATTTCCGCCTATTTTAAAATACAGATAGGATCTTGCTATGTTGCCCAGGCTGGTCTTCAACTCCTGAGTTCAAAAGAGCCACCCACCTCAGCCTCCCAAAGTGCTGGGATTACATGTGTGAGCCACTGTGTCTGACTTATGATGTCATTCTTGACTTTCTTTTCTTCTCATACCTCACATCTAATCAATTTGCAAATTCTGTTCACTTTACCTTTAAGTTAAATACAGAAACCAGGCCAGAGATGGTGGCTCATGCCTGTAATCCAACACTTTGGGAGGCTGAGGCGGGTGGGTCACCTGAAGTCAAGAGTTTGAGACCAGCCTGGGCAACATAGTAAAACCCTGTCTCTACTAAAACTACAAAAATTAGCCGGATATGGTGGCGCACACCTGTAGTCTCAGCTACTTGGGAGGCTGGGGCAGGAGAATCACTTGAATCCGGGAAGCAGCGGTTGCAGTGAGCTGAGATGGCACCACTGCACTCCAGCTTGGGAGACAGAAGGAGACTCCGTCTCAAAAGTAAATAAATATACTTACATACAGAATCCAGCTACTTCTCTTTGCATCCACTGCTAATATCACGGTCTAAGTTATCACCATCTCTTGCCTGCATCACTGCTGTGGCCTTCTAATTGGTCTAATTGGTTCTGCCCATGCAGCCATTTTAACATGCTAAACATGTGGGTCAGATGGTGTCACTCCTCTGCTCAAATCCTCCACTGGCGCCCATCTCACTTTAAGCAAGAGCCAAAGTCCTTACAGTCGCCCACAAGACATGATCTGGACGCCCTGCTCTCTCTCTACCTTGCCTCCTCTCCCCTTTCTCAATCAGGTCCAGCCACACAGACCCCCTTGGTGCTCCTCAAACACATCCTGTATGTCTCCATCACGTGGCCTTTGCACTGCTAGTTTGCTCTGTTTGTGAAATTCTCATACAAATCCATCCAACTGGCTCCTTATCATCTTATCAGGGAAGCCCTCCTAAGGACCTTAAATAACAAATGTCTCCTGCATTCCCCATCCCCCTTACCTTGTTTTCGTTTTTCTTCATATTTATCACCTTGTAACTATTTATTTAAGGCCTGAGTTCTACCATAAGAATAAAGTAGCAAGAGGGCAGAGATTTTGTCTACCTCTCCAGGAGCTAGAACAATAATAGATACCTTTTGACTCAATGATAAATATGTTATTACATGCCTGACTCCTTGGTGTCAGTCAGCTTTTCCAGCTTTATTTCAGTGCATCTTTTCTATAATTAGCATGAAAAACAGCACCTGGCACATACCGTGGTATATAACTGCCACTTAGTAACGAATGAACTAATGTTATCTCTAGAACTCTGCTTATATTTACTTAGTTTCCATCGTCTTCTTGGAACACCTTTATTTTCCTTCCCACTTTCCCCTCTTCTTTTCCCATTTCTACTCCTTTTTCTTATCTTTCTCACATTTCCTCCTGCTCCTCCTTTTCTCTCTCTAATCCTACTTCTTTAGTCCATTTCTTCTCCTGTCTTTCTCCAAACTCTTTTATCTCCTTACTCAGTTCTCTCATGTCCTCCTCTCACTCCTCTTTCTCCTATAGAACCAAAAGACATCAGAACCCAAATTGGCCTTACATCTAATCCCTCTTGGCTGCTATGGAAGAGGAGATACCACAAAATGGCGTGATTTGCTTTAAGGTGACAGCTAGTTTAAGGCCAAATCAGGACTAAATCTCAGGTTATCTCTTTCTTTGTCCTCTCTTCTCTCTCACTCTTTCCTTTCTGCTTTTTTCCCACTTCTCTTTCTTTTTTTAAATTTTATTTATGTATTTATTTTTGAGACGGAGTCTTGCTCTGTCGCCCAGGCTGGAGTGCAATAGCACAATCTTGGCTCACTGCAACCTCTGCCTCCTGGATTCAAGAGATACTTCTGTTTCAGCCTTCCGAGTAGCTGGGACTACAGGCATGTGCCACCACACCCGGCTAATTGTTGTATTTTTAGTAGAGATGGGGTTTCACCACGTTGGCCAGACTGGTCTCGAACTCCTGATCTCAAGACCTCAAGTGATCCACCTGCCTCAACCTCCCAAAGTGCTGGGATTACAGGGATGAGCCACTGTGCCCGGCTCGCTTTCTTTTTTTTTTTTTTGGAGACGGAGTCTCGCTCTGTTGCCCAGGCCGGAGTGCAGAGACAGGATCTTGGCTCACTGCAACCTCCATCCCCTTCTCCTCCCGCAGGGTTCAAGCTATCTCCTGCCTCAGCCTCCTGAGTAGCTGGGATTATAGGGGTCTGCCATCACACTCCGCTAATTATTTATTTATTTATTTTAGTAGAGATGAGGTTTCACCATGTTGGCCAGTCTGGTCTCGAACTCCTGGCCTCAAGTGATCCGCCCATCTCGGCCTCCCAGAATGCTGGGATTACAGTCCTGAGCCACCACACCTGGCTCTCTTCTCTTTCTCAATACAGTGTTAGAATCAGACAAACTTGCATTAAATCTCAGTTCCATCACAGACCGGTAACCTTCAACAAACTATTTAACTTCTGTCTTCCTAAGAAGTTTACAACTCTGTGTTCCTCACAGGTGAATTAAGACACTAATATGCACCTCATAGGGTTGCAAAAATCGAATAAAAATTTGAACAATCGGCCAGGTGCGGTGCCTCGTGCCTGCAGTCCCAGCACTTTGGGAGACCGAGGCAGGTGGATCATGAAATCAGGAGATCAGGACCATCCCGGCTAATATGGTGAAACCACATCTCTACTAAAAATACAAAAATTAGCTGGGCATGGTGGCACGTCCCTGTAATCCCAGCTACTTGGGAGGCTAAGGCAGGAGAATCGCTTGAACCCGAGAGGTGGAGGTTGCAGTGAGTCGAGACTGCACCACTGCACTCCAGCCTGGGCGATTGAGCGAGACTCTGTCTAAAAAAATAAATAAATAAATAAAATAAAAATTTAAACAATCGAGGCTGCAGTGAACTGTGATCGCATCACTGCATGCCACCCTGGGCAACAGAGTGAAACCGTGCCTCTTAAAAAAANTTACATGTTTTTCCCTTCTCTCTTTAAAAACGGTAAGCTTGGACCCCATCTCTACTAAAAATACAAAAATTAACCGGGGATGGTGGCGCGTGCCTGTAATTCCAGCTACTCGGGAGGCCGAAGCAGGAGAATCATTTGAGCCCAAGAGGCAGAGGTTCAGTGGGCCAAGACCGTGCCATTGTACTCCAGCCTGGGTGGCAAGAGTGAAACCCTGGTTCAAAAAAAAATAAAAAGAAAAAAGAAAAGATAAGATAAGCTTGGGTGGGGAGGGGTGGATGCAAAAAAAAATAAGTTTGGGCTCATTAATTCCTTGGTTCCTTCAAACTTTTAATAGTTTATTACGCCTTTGGTTCTTTCTTCTCACTTTTGTTTCACCTTTTCCATTCATTTCTTCTTCTCTTCCTCCTTTCCCTTTCCTGTGTTTCTGCTTATTTTCTATTACAAACCAAAATATGTGGACCATAAACTGCATCTGCAGTTCCTTAGCCCTAACAGACTACGCGTCCTGTTTCTCTTTATTTTCTCTTTTCACTTTCTTGTCTTTCCATTACTTATAAGTTTCTTAATTTTCCTGAGTCTCAGTTTTCCATCTGGAAAGTGGAGATAACAATTACTAGATTGTTGTTATCAGATGAATTAAGTAATGCTCGTAGCTTAACACAAAGGCCAAGATGTCATTAACTTTACCCTCGACCTTCTGCAAGCCTGTTGTGAAATATAAAACACTATATAAATGTTAGTTGTTTTGTTTTATTAAAGTATGTTGAAGTAGAAAGATGGTTTTGAGTTTGAAAAGCTCCAGATAAATCTTTGGATTTTGAGTCTCAATTTCCTTTTCTGTAAAATAAGAATAACATAGGGGTTTTCCTCCCCAAAAAATTAAGAGTCCATGTACTGAAATCATCATTCTACAAGTATTAATACATATATAGTAATCGTGGTAGAAGGTGTCCTGAAGTCACACTGGGAATATTTGTGAGGATTCGATGGAATAAAATTTTAAAAGATGTCTGACCAATAGTAAGCACTCAATACATGTTAGCAATTATTATCTCTTTTACTTTTCTCACTTCTTTTCTCCTGCTCTTCAAAAAAGTGAGTGGTTGAACCACCTAGGTGATCTCTGCTGCTAAACTTCTATTATTGATTATTGTTTACTTCCTCTTTGCCCCTTACTCCCCATCCCGTTTTTTTCCCTCTTCTTCACTCCTTCCATTACAGCTTTTCTCTTGCCTCAGTCACCCAGGGCAGTCCTGATCTCCAGCTCTCCAGCGGCCTAGAACAAACACAGAGTCGGCCGAGACTGGGCACCCGCCAAAGACGTATGTATTTAGTGGCTAGCGCTCTTCCACTAATAAAGTTTTATTGAAATACAGTATTTAAAAGGCGCCCGTCATTCTTCCCCGGCGACCAATCGGAGAGAAGAATGCTTGCGTCCCTCACTGGAGCTTCAGCGGTCGGAACACGGGGCGGGGCATGTCCTGCCGAAATTTGCGTCCTTAGAGCGGAAGTACGTCCGGAAGCCCGCCATAGAGTTTAGTGGCCAGAGTGACTCTTCAGGGAGGTGGCAGGAAAGGCTTGGAAGAGCTGCCGGAGGTGACGGAGCGGCGGCCCCGCCCGGTGCGCTGGAGGTCGAAGCTTCCAGGTAGCCGCCCGCAGAGCCTGACCCAGGGTACGACGAAGCAGTCGGCGGGAGCCCACGGTCGCTGGGCGGTGTCTTTAAGGGAGGGGCGGAGCCACGTGTAAGCTTCATTGGGGTGAGGTCACGTGGTTGTGGGCGCGTGCGGGGCAGGAGTGGAGACCTGAGGGAGCGTCGTCGTTAGTGTGGACACCATGCGACACCCCTTTCTCCGTTGCATCCTGTCTTGGGGTTCAATGGGGTGCACACGATGGGGCTTGGGGTTAGGCTCAGGGGAGGGGTGGGTGTGGAGCCTTGTGAAGTGGCTGACTTTAGGATTCGTAGATCAGAATTCTAGACCGCTCCATGTCTGATTTCTCACCGCAGAACCGACTTAGTACCTATACAGTCCAGTCCTTCAGCTTTGTGCTTCCCATCCTGCCAGCCATCCGGGATCTGTAGCTTCACATTCTCTTTCCTTGCAGCTCTGGACATCCTGAGCCCAGGTGCCCCAGCTCAGTGCAGTCATGAGTGCGGAAGTGAAGGTGACAGGGCAGAACCAGGAGCAATTTCTGCTCCTAGCCAAGTCGGCCAAGGGGCAGCGCTGGCCACACTCATCCATCAGGTGCTGGAGGCCCCTGGTGTCTACGTATTTGGAGAACTGCTGGACATGCCCAATGTTAGAGAGGTGGGTTGCTGGCTTGAATAGTCCACAGAGAAGCATAGGCAAAGGTTTGATTTTGAGAATGGGTGGGCAGGGCTCAATTTGTGATCCCATACCATTCAGTTGAACAAGAAAACAGTGATGATTAAATGCCAACTTGCAAAAGTAACCAGTAAACAAGCAAACCAGCTTTCCTTTGGAGATAAAGGATCTGTAAAGTCCACTATTTTCATTTTAAGCAAAAGAGCATGTTATTCAGAATAGGAAACCTGATTTCCAGCCTGTCTCCACCAGTGTAATAGCTGTTAATTCTCATGTCACCTTGATCAGGTCACTTTTGTTTTAGGGCTTCAGCTCTCTCTTTTAAAATGGAGACAATACTGCCCCTCTGTTGTGGGAATAAAGTGAGATTATGGGAAAGTGTAAAGTCTGGTACAAGTAGGTAGTGAGCATGTTAAATTAGCATGCCCTGTTCTTCCCTATGTGCAGCATATGCTAATCTGTTCAAGGTAGCTAAGGGAGAACGTGTCTTTTCCCAAAGACACATGGCAAACACTAGGAACACAGCAGAGAGAACCATTCACATAAAAGTGGCAGAGTTAATTTACAGTCAGAGGAGGCAGCCTGAGTCCTGACATGCTGACAGTGATATGTGGGTAAACTGAGCTAAGTTATTTGGGCCCTGTGGTTTAACCTTTTGGATCACTCTGTGATATGGTGAAAACTGGCTGACTTTTCCCTGCTTTCATCTGCAGTGGAACTAAAGAGTATTCATCAAGGTGATGAGAAAGAAGCACTTGGCTGGGTGCAGTGGTTCACGCCTGTAATCCCAGCACTTTGGAAGGCCAAGGCAGGTGGATCACCTGAGGTCAGGAGGTGAAACCAATATGGCAGAACCCTGTCTCTGTTAAAAATACAAACAGGCCTGGGCGCAGTGGCTCACGCCTGTAATCCCAGCACTTTGGGAGGCTGAGGCAGGCGGATCACGAGGTCAGGAGATCAAGACTATCCTGACGGTCTAACACAGTGAAACCCCATCTCTACTAAAAATACAAAAAATTAGCTGGGCGTGGTGGCAGGTGCCTGTAGTCAGTCCTAGCTACTCGGGAGGCTGAGGCAGGAGAATGGCGTGAACCCGGCAGGCGGAGGTTGCAGTGAGTTGAGATGGCGCCACTGCACTCCAGTCTGGGTGACAGAGCAAGACTCTGTCCCAAAAAAAAAAAAAAAAAAAAACAGGGCCGGGCATGGTGGCTCATGCCTGTTCCCAGCACTTTGGGAGGCTGAGGTGGGTGGATCATGAGGTCACGAGTTCAAGACCAGCCTGGCCAAAGGTAGTGAAACCCTCTCTCTACTAAAAATACAAAAATTAGCTGGGTGCAGTAGCAGGTGCCTGTAATCCCAGCTACTTGGGAGGCCGAGGCAGGAGAATCGCTTGAACCCGGGAGGCAGAGGTTGCAATGAGCCGAGATTGTGCCACTGCACTCCAGCCTGGGCGACAGAGTGAGATTCTGTCTCAAAAAAACCAAAAAACACAAAAAAAGCTCGTGTATGCCAGAAGTTAAATTAAAAAAAACAAAAAAGGCCGGGCGCGGTGGCTCAAGCCTGTAATCCCAGCACTTTGGGAGGCCGAGGCAGGCGGATCACAAGGTCAGGAGATCGAGACCGTCCTGGCTAACACCGTGAAACCCAGTCTCTACTAAAAAATACAAAAAACTAGCCGGGCGAGGTGGCGGGCGCCTGTAGTCCCAGCTACTCGGGGAGGCTGAGGCAGGAGAATGGCGTGAACCCGGGAGGCGGAGCTTGCAGTGAGCTGAGATCTGGCCAGTGCACTCCAGCTTGGGTGACAGAGCAAGACTCCGTCTCAAAAAAAAAAACAAAAAAAAGGGCAGCAGAGGTTGCAGTGAGCCAAGATCACACCACTGCACTCCAGCCTGGGTGACAGTGCGAGACACCGTCTCAGAAAAAGAAAAAGAAGCACTTATTGAGTGGCTGTTAACTGCCCTTCTTATGGTCTGTGAATACAAGAAAAGTATCAGGCATGGAGCTTACCCTTCTGAAGTTTACATTCCAGTTGAAGAGATAAGATGAATGGATATAAATCTAAATTATTTATTTATTTAGCAAGTATTTCTTCTGAGGCAATTACTGCATAGCTCTGTGGGATACCAGAGACTGGGTCTATAATCTTGTTGAAAGATATTCTTAGGTAGCAACCTTCTGCAAGGATTGATTGATTAAGTGCCAGAATGAAGCTGAGCACAGTGGCTTATGCCTGTAATCCCAGCACTTTGGGAGGCTGAGGCAGGTGGATCACCTGAGGTCAGGAGTTCGAGACCAGCCTGGCCAACATGGCGAAACCCTGTCTCTACTAAAAATACATATATTAGCCCAGTGTGGTGGTGCACGCCTGTAATCCCACCTGCTTGGGAGGGTGAGGCAGGACAATCACTTGAGCTCAAGAGGCGGAGGTTGCAGTGAACCAAGATCACGCCACTGCACTCCAACCTGGGTGACAGAAGGAGACTCCATCGTGGAAAAAAAAAAAATGCCAGAATGAGTGATCCATGATAGGAGAGGAAATCTGGGTGAACTGGACTGGGTGATGCAAGACAGTGTCCTGGTCAGGTGGGTCTGAAGCAGAGACCACAAATTTAGATGTCTTTTTAGGCTGTGCAGCTGTCAGAGATGAGTGAGGCTGAGGCAGGAATCTGTTGAATTGGGGAGTACTGCACACTGCCCAGACATATTCCAATTTAGAAATACCAGACACTCTGAGGGCCAGACAACACAATTTGCAGTGTCTGGTGCATGTGTCTGTTCGACTCTGAAAACTGAATGTCTTCAACTCTGAATTTAGGGTAGGAATTGGATGGCATATGGAGCAAGAGGGCATTGTGGATTGGGAGAATAGTGTAAACAAAGGCCTGAAGGTGGAAATGAGGCCTTCCTGTGGGAAGCGTGATCAGAGAGGCAGAGAACTCCTTTTGATGAGCCAGGAGAGTTAACATTGGCTGGGAAAGATGGAACAAAAAGTGGAGTTCCACACAGGATAAGGCTGGGAGGGTGGAGAGGGAAGACTTCGGTCACCTCCTTTGTCTTCATTCTTGCAGCTGGCTGAGAGTGACTTTGCCTCCACCTTCCGGCTGCTCACAGTGTTTGCTTATGGGACATACGCTGACTACTTAGGTAACCAGAGGGTTTGGTGCTCTGGAGTAATGGAGATGGGAGAAGGGCAATTTCTGGAGGGGCTCAGAAGAAATTCCTGGGATATCCCACTTAGATCGCCTGGGCACGTAGGGTCAGGGTCGAGACCTGAATTGGCATTGAAAGTGGGAGGGGAGGGAAGCAGGCTAGGGCTTCCCAGAAAACTGAAATCAGGATTCCTTACACTTTGTCATTTTTCCCTAGCGGAAGCCCGGAATCTTCCTCCGCTAACAGAGGCTCAGAAGAATAAGCTTCGACACCTCTCAGTTGTCACCCTGGCTGCTAAAGTAAAGGTGAGTGGCAGTCCCCCAGTCCTACGGTCTTGAGCATCCTTTTGTACGTCCCTGAGAGTCCACACTAGGACAGCCTTTGTCTGGACCGTTGCTGCTTCCTGCCCTCCCCTTGTCCAAGGTCTGTATATAAACTCCATTAGCAACCATTTAGGCTGATAGTATTCTTAGTTTTCTGTGTTATTTTTTATCAACTTAAGTTCTAAATAAACATCTTTTGTGTTTTTGGTCAAAATAGCAAGTAGGATATTGTTCAGGTGTTGTTCAACAATACCTTCTTCCCTACTGCTAGAAACCAGGCTCTCTCTTAATGAAGTGCTAGGCTTCTCTTTGTTAGGATGAGAAATATATATCCCAGAAGTATCTGTATATTCCCGTTAGGCTGTTTTTTGTCTAATATCATCACCCACCTTCCCAGCCTGCCCAGTCTGCAGCTCGCAATAGTTACTTGACTCTCAGTTGTCCTCAGGATTTAATTTAAACCAGGCTGTCTATTGAGAGATACCTCCAAAGGAATGCCTGTTGCAAGTAGGCAGAGTATAAATGATAAACAGTAAATCCAGACCTCTCCCACTTCCGCTTACTCCCCTATGTCAGGCTGATCTTGACCGAGGACCGGGTGATACCCTGAGCTGTGGCCAAAGGAGTGACACCCAGGCAGATGTCATTTTCTCCCTCTGTGGTGTGGCAGGGGTGAGGGTGTTAGGGGAGCATTTTGTATTTTATTTAAGATTGTCGGCCGGGCGCGGTGGCTCAAGCCTGTAATCCCAGCACTTTGGGAGGCCGAGACGGGCGGATCACGAGGTCAGGAGATCGAGACCATCCTGGCTAACACGGTGAAACCCCGTCTGTACTAAAAAGTACAAAAAAAAAAAAACTAGCCGGGCGAGGTGGCGGGCGCCGGTAGTCCCAGCTATTCAGGAGGCTGAGGCAGGGGATTGGCGTGAACCCGGGAGGCGGAACTTGCAGTGAGCTGAGATCCGGCCACTGCACTCCAGCTTGGGC
>NW_016810401.1:166205-177332 GCF_001698545.2 Rhinopithecus bieti
AAAAAAAAAAAAAAAAAAAAAAAGATTGTCCTTCTAATGATGCTGTTTTTGAAGTGGGAATACTTTTGTTTATTTTGCTTTAGAACCAGTCTCTTAGAGGAAGTGATTTAGGAATGGGAGCGGCGGGCAGGTGGGCTGGGGCAGGGGGAAAAGGAGGGAAGATTTTTGGAAGCCCTTTTCTGCTGCGGAACCTCACAAATCCTCACCTGATCTCTGCGGCCCCAGTGTATCCCATATGCAGTGTTGCTGGAGGCTCTTGCCCTGCGTAATGTGCGGCAGCTGGAAGACCTTGTGATTGAGGCTGTGTATGCTGACGTGCTTCGTGGCTCCCTGGACCAGCGCAACCAGCGGCTCGAGGTTGACTACAGCATCGGGCGGGACATCCAACGCCAGGACCTCAATGCCATTGCCCGAACCCTGCAGGAATGGTGAGAACCATATCCTGGCACTGTCCCCTTCCTTCTCACCCTGAGAAAGAGACAGGTGCTTCAGGGTGAGAGAGGGCAAGAGCTGGGCTGGTCTGTAAAGGTGAACCCAGGAGGATGAAGGTAAATGAATTTATCCCTCCAAAGGCTTCTGGGGAATGCAGGAGTGGGGGAGATCCTGGGAGGCGGCAGAAGTCAGTGTCTGTGATATAGCAGTTGGGGGAGGGAAAGGGAGTGGTACGCTTGAGGGGATCCTAACCAGTAAGGTTGGTCGCCTATCTTGGGCTGGATTCTGTTGATTGATCTATCACTACCATTGTCCACAGGCAATGGACAATTTTATTTTCTTTGTGTCCCCATCTAACTTCAGGGTTTCTGTATTCATTAAGTCACCTCTTTTTCTCTTTGGCATCTGCTACCCTATTTTGTTTTTAGTTCCTACTCCCATCTTGCACATCACTCCAGGCACTTCCTTATCGCTCTCTGACCACACTGAGTGTCCATCCCACTGCTAGGAATGTTATCATAGGTAGTTTCTAGGTGCCCTGTTGAGGGTTCCCAACTCAAAATGCCAGAAGCTGTGTTCTGGCTCTGTTACTCAGGTTGGAGTGCAGTGGCACCAGCTTGACTCACTGCAGCCTCCAACCTCCAGGGCTCAAGCCACCCTCCACCTCAGTCTCTCGAGTAGCATGGGACTACAGGCTCGTGCCACCACATCCAGCTAATTTTTGTACTTTTTGTAGAGACAGGTTTTTACCGTATCGCGCAGGCCAGTCTTGAACTCCTGAGCTTAAGCAATCTGCCTATCGTGGCCTCCCAAAATGCTGGGATTACGGGGGTGAGCCACTGCGCCCTGCCTCTAGGGTTCTTTTTGAGTTAGTTTTCTGTGAGTCTGTGATCGCAGCCCTTGTCTGCTGACACTTCTCTCCCCTGACTCCCGCAGGTGTGTGGGCTGTGAGGTTGTGCTGTCAGGCATTGAGGAGCAGGTGAGCCGTGCCAACCAGCACAAAGAGCAGCAACTGGGCCTGAAGCAGCAGATTGAGAGTGAGGTGAGCAGTCAGGGGAGCGGGCAGACCCAAGCTCCCCCAGTCTGGGCCACTTGTCCTTTGCAGAGAGGATTTGGACAGTGGCTGCAGCAGACAACCAGATGAGCAGGGGTGGAAGGTTCTGGAACCTTCCTTGCTATCCCTATTCCTTTCATCCTGGTAGGTTGCCAACCTTAAAAAAACCATTAAAGTTACGACGGCAGCAGCAGCCGCGGCCACATCTCAGGACCCTGAGCAACACCTGACTGAGCTGAGGGAACCAGCTCCTGGCACCAACCAGCGTCAGCCCAGCAAGAAAGCCTCAAAGGGCAAGGGGTGAGCCAGGGTAGCAGGAACTGCTCACTTCCAGGGTGCCCTGCTTTTACCCCAGGGACCTCTCTGTCCTCATTTCCTTCAGTTACTTGCATGGGAGTAGGGAGTGGGGGGAACCTCCAGAGGTTAGGGGATTCCCTGCATTCTCTTTCTCTCTCTTTCTCTCTCTTCTCCTTGCCAGGCTCCGAGGGAGTGCCAAGATTTGGTCCAAGTCGAATTGAAAGGACTGTCGTTTCCTCCCTGGGGATGTGGGGTCCCAGCTGCCTGCCTGCCTCTTAGGAGTCCTCAGAGAGCCTTCCTGTGCCCCTGGCCAGCTGATAATCCTAGGTTCATGACCCTTCACTTCCCCCGACCCCAAACATAGACCACACCTTCTCTAGGGAGGAGGCAAATGCAGGTTATGTTTTTGTTGGTACTTTTTGTTTTTTGTGACTTCATGTGTTCCATTACTCCCCGCTGCCATGCTCTCTCCCCTGTTTCCTTAAGAGCTCAGCATCTGTCCCTGTTCATTAAATGTCACTGAGTAGGTGGGTAGCCCTGATAGGGGTTGCTGTGTTTCAAGCATAACCCACAGGCGTTTTTTCTACCACCCCATCCCTGCATGCCTGATCCCCAATTCCTATACCTTACCCCCCACCTATTGAGCAGCCTCTGAAGAGCCGTAGGGCCCCCACCTTTACTCACACCCTGAGAATTCTGGGAGCCAATCTGCCATTCCAGGAGTCACTGGACATGTTCATCCAAGAATCCTGTCACACTACAGTCGTTTCTTTTCCTCTCTCTGGCCCTTGGGTCCTGGGATTGCTGCCGCTTCAACCCCAGAGCCTAAGAATGGCAGCCGTTTCTTAACGTGTTGAGAGATGGGCCTTTTTTGGCCCTGGCCATCTTGGGAAGCTTGATGGCAATCCTGGAAGGGTTTAATTTCCTTTTGTGAGTTTGGTGGGGAAGGGAAGGGTATATAGATTGTATTAAAAAAAGGTATATATGCATATAACTATATATAACATGACACAGAAATAAATCTATGAGAAATCTATCTACAAACTACCCTGAACCAGGTATCTTCTGTGTTTGATATTTGTGGATGGGAAGAAGACTCATTCCCAATTCACTCTAAAAGAAACAGTACTGGAAAATGAAGAGACCCAGATACTATTTGCTGAGTCTCTGGCTGAGGCCTTTGGACAGGTTGCTCAGCATCCGTTCAGAAGTAATGGATATGGCTGGGCGCAGTGGCTCACACCTGTAATCCCAATATGTTGGGAGGCCAGGGTGGGCATGTCACTTGAGGTCAGGAGTGTGAGACCAGCCTGGCCAACATGGTAAAACCCTGTCTCCTAAAAATACAAAAAAATTAGCTGGGTGTGGTGGTGCACACCCATAATCCCGTAAGGAGGCTGAGGCAGGAGAATCGCTTGAACCTGGGAGGTGAAGGTTGCAGTGAGCCGAGATCATGCACACCAGCCTGAATGACATTCAGAATGAGACTCCATCTCAAAAAAAAAAAAAAAAGGATGGGCACGGTGGCTCATACCTGTAATCCTGGCACTTTGGGAGGCCAAGGCAGGTAGATCATAAGGTCAGGAGATCGAGACCATCCTGGCTAACACGGTGAAACCCTGTCTCTACTAAAAATACAAAACAATTAGCCAGGTGCGGTAGTGAGCACCTGTAGTCCCAGCTACTGGGAAGGCTGAGGCAGGAGAATGGCGTGAACCCGGGAGGCGGAGCTTGCAGTGAGCCGAGATGGCGCCACTGCACTCCAGCCTGGGCAACAAGAGCGAGACTCTGTCTCAAAAGGAAAAAAAAAAAAAGGCTCTGGACATGCAAATGGTGGCCACTGTTTCTGCTCTCAAGGAACTTGAGTTCAGTCTATGTCCTCCCACCTCATAGAATTATAAGGGAAAGAGTTGATAATGAACTTGAATTTTCACATCGGAACCACACAGAACTGTCAGATCTGTGGCAAGAAGGAGCCATTGGACTCCTGCCCTCTGTCCACTAGAGCTCTCTAGGAAGTGTGCTAGAAGGATCGGAATCCTTGGCCTAGCTAGAGTGCTGCCATGGACTCCCTAGATTGGAGAGCTCTGGTGTGAGGCACAGTTGAGCCCTCGTTTGCATGTGAATTGGTTGCCTTCTGAGGGTCCTGGGGTTGACAGCTGCTCCCCAAAGCTTGTGATGTTCTTTAGGTGGAGATTTAGGACGGACCACCTTTCATTGGTCCTAAAGCTATCAGTCATGGAATTAGAAAGTGGGAGTGGGGTCTGGGCACAGTGGCTCATGCCTGTAATCCCAGCACTTTGGGAGGCCGAGGCAGGCAGATCACGAGGTCAAGAGATCAAGACCTTCCTGGCCAACATGGTGAAACCTATCTCTACTAAAAATACAAAAATTAGCCGGGCGTGGTGGTGCTTACCTGTAATCCCAGCTACTTGGAAGGCTGAGGCAGGAGAATTGCTTGAACCCAGGAGGCAGAGGTTGCAGTGAGCCAAGATGGTGCCACTGCACTTCAGCCTGCTGACAGAGCGAGACTCCGTCTCAAAAAAAAAAAAAAGTGGGAGTGAGATTCTTCATTTCTTTTGTGTGTGTGTGGGCAGGGGGGGGGTTTCGAGACAGAGTTTCACTCTTGTTGCCTAGGCTGGAGTGCAATGGCACGATCTTGGCTCACTGCAACCCCCATCTCCTGGGTTCAAGTGATTCTCCTGCCTCAGCCTCCCAAGTAGCTGGGATTACAGGCATGCCCCACCACGCCCGGCTAATTTTGTATTTTTAGTAGAGACGGGGTTTCTCCATGTCGGTTAGGCTGGTGTCGAACTCCCGACCTCAGGTGATCCGCCTGCTTCAGCCTCCCAAAGTGCTGGGATTACAGGCGTGAGTCACCACTCCCGGCCAGATGCTAGGTTTTTGATTACAAATTGGCTAGATAAGCTTGTTGTCTTGAGCGGGGCAGTGACTTAATGAGACTAGTCTAAGGTGCCCCATTTCAGGAGTTGAAACTCTTGGCTTCTCAGCTTTTCCCTAGACAAGCAAGAGTTGATTCTCAGTCTCTGCTTCTGAAATAAACCCCTTCTTCCCACACCCTCCAGTGTGTAAAAGTTGCTAACTCCTGGTGCTTTGACCCTGTCCTGCCACCCCTGCCCATGCTCCAATTTTCCTTTGGAACTCAGTATCGCCTTTACCTGTAAGCTGGTCCCAGCTAATGGTGCCATAACTTCCCAGGCCTCGCTCTCAAGTCCAATGTGGGCTAGTCTGGGACTGCCTGACTTCACCCAAGGAGGGAGGGGAAAGCATTCACATCCCAAGGTTATGGGACAAAGACAAATGCCATTTGCTTTTGATTTACAGAAAGAAGTGTCTTGGCTGTGAAGGCCTGGGGAAAGGACAGTAAATTATTTGGGAGGTGGCGAGGATCAGTTTTTGACCCAGAAATGTGGTTTAAGATTTAGGGATTCCATGTGTAACCAGGCCCAGGCCACCAGGAGAATCTTCCTAACCAAGAATCTTGTCTTCCACTTGCACACACACTCACATGCTGATCCTTACTGGATAGCAATCTTGGATGGTTTTAGGGCTGGTCACAACAGTTGTCTATTACTATGTAATAAATTACCGTTAAACCATGCCTTAGGCCGGGCGCGGTGGCTCAAGCCTGTAATCCCCGCACTTTGGGAGGCCGAGACAGGCGGATCACGAGGTCAGGAGATCGAGACCATCCTGGCTAACATGGTGAAACCCCGTCTCTACTAAAATTACAAAAAACTAGCCGGGCGAGGTGGCGGGCGCCTGTAGTCCCAGCTACTCGGGAGGCTGAGGCAGGAGAATGGCGTAAACCCGGGAGGCAGAGCTTGCAGTGAGCTGAGATCCGGCCACTGCACTCCAGCCTAGGTGACAGAGCGAGACTCCGTCTCAAAACAAAACAAAACAAAACCATGCCTTAAAACAACATGTAAATATGATCTCAGTTTCTATGGGTAAGGAATCTGGGCACGGCTGACTTAGCTTTCTGCTTAGGTTTCTCACAAGACTGAAGTCAAGGTGTTAGCTAGGGCCATAGTCCTCTCAGGGTTCAAATGGGAAGGATTTGCTTCCCGGCTCACTCAGTGGTTGTCAGCAGGATTCATTACTTCACAGATGGTTGGACTGAGGACCTCATTTCCTGACTGACTGCTGGCCAGAGGCCACCCAGGTAGCCTCCATCACAGCAAGAGCCAGAAAGACAACACCAGCAAGATGAAGTCACAGTCTTTTGTTACTTAATCATGGAAGTGACATCACGTCAGTTTTACCAGTTACCGGGTCCAGTCTATACTCAAGGGGTGAAGACTACACAGGGTGTGACTGTCAGAAGGCAGGAATCATTGGAAACCATGTTAGAAGCTCCCTACCACAGACAGTTTTTCTGGGGCACCAGCATCAAAATCATCAGGGGAGCTTCTGAAAATGTGCATTCCTGGACCCCACTCCCACCCTTTGCTATTGAATTAGAATCTCCAGCGTGTGAACTGGAAATGTGCCATCATCACCCTCATTGTCTCAGCTCTGCAAGGGCTCTGAAAAGGCTACTGCAGGGCCTTGGAAGACACGTGAGGGGGCCCAGGGTCATCGTCTGAGAGAGAAGGGGCAAAAGTGAAACTTTTGAGTACAGGGCAAGAGAGTAAGAGAAACTTGTCCTTTCCTTTGAGGTTCTTAAGTACATGGTTATATATTACAACTGTGATAAGTACCTTAAGAAGTATTGGGTGGGCCGGGCGCGGTGGCTCAAGCCTGTAATCCCAGCACTTTGGGAGACCGAGATGGGCGGATCACAAGGTCAGGAGATCGAGACCATCCTGGCTAACACGGTGAAACTCTACTAAAAAAAATACAAAAAACTAGCCGGGCGAGGTGGCAGGCGCCTGTAGTCCCAGCTACTCGGGAGGCTGAGGCAGGAGAATGGCGTGAACCCGGGAGGCGGAGCTTGCAGTGAGCTGAGATCCGGCCACTGCACTCCAGCCTGGGCGACAGAGCCAGACTCTGTCTCAAAAAAAAAAAAAAAAAAGAAGTATTGGGTGACACGAAAGCATTTAACTGAGATCTACATCTTGCTTGGGGTCAGAAAAGCCTCCAAGGACATGACCTTTAAACTGAAACTAGAAGCCCAAGTAGCAATTAGCCTGATAAAAGAGAGGGGGAGCATCTTGGATGGGAAGAATAGTGGGATAAAGGCCTGCAGGCAGAAAGCTTCATTCTGTGACCCACTGCCTGTCCTTCAATAGGAAATGCATAATTTGGGGGATGGGGCAAGAGAGACAATGCTATACTTAATGTTCATTTATCAGTCAATTGGCAAATATATCTTGTTTTTGTTTTATTTTGCTTTTGAGACCATGTCTCGCTCTGTCACTGGAGCTGGAGTACAGTGGCACGATCATATGGGAATGGGGAGGGAAGCCCCAGGGGCCCAGAAAATGTCAGAGAGACCACAGGAGGAAAATCAAGAGAACAGTCCCATAAAAGTTTATGAACTCCTGGGCTAAACTGTGAGCTGTGCAAGCATAGATCTGTCCCTAAACAGCCTAGCTAAGGCTTTGTGAACTGAGATACAGAATGGATCACTGTCCAGGTCTGACTGGCCACTGGGTGGCATCTGAGCCGGACGGATCCAAATAACACTGCGAACACTTAAAATAAAACTGACATTGAAACCACAATGCTAAAAAGGCAGGTCAAAACTTGCTGCCTGAACCTGATTACCTGCTAAAACAAATTAGCATTCAACATGTTCAACATACTCCTTAAGATTTTAACAAGACCCAGAGCCTCAAAACATAATATTCAAAATATCCAGAGTATAATCTAAGATGACTCAGCATACAAATAACGCTCCAGGGAAAAGACAACCAACCCCAAGGAGGTGGAAGTGTTGGAATTTAAAGCAAATGCTACAAGCAGTCTAACCATGCAGGAAGAAGAAAGGGAGAATGCTTTTGAAGCAAATGTAAAGAAAGTCTTTTTTTTTTTGAGACAGAGAGTCTCGCTGTATCGCCCAGGCTGGAGTGGAGTGCCATGGTGCGATCTCGGCTCACTGCAAGCTCCGCCTCCCGGGTTCACACCATTCTCCTGCCTCAGCCTCCTGAGTAGCTGGGACTACAGGCTCCTGACTTGGTGATCCGCCCACCTCGGCCTCCCAAAGTGCTGGCGTGTGAGCCACTTTGCCTGGCCTAAAGAAAGTCTTAGCAAAGAAATGGAAGATATAAAGAACCAAACTGAAAATAGCAGTAACTAGGCCAGGTGCGGTGGCTCACGCCTGTAATCCCAGCACTTTGGGAGGCCGAGCTGGACGAATCACCTAAGGTCAGGAGTTCAAGACTATCCTGGCCAACATGGTGAAACCCCACCTTTACTAAAAATACAAAAATTAGACAGGCGTGGTGGCGGGCGCCTGTAATCTCAGCTACTTGGGAGGCTGAGGCAGGAGAATCGCTTTAACCTGGGAGGTGGAGGTTACAGTGAGCTGAGATTGTGCCATTGCACTCCAACTTGGGTGACAACAGCAAGACTCTGTCTCAGAAAAACCAAAAACCTAAACTTCCCAAACCTGGGAAAAGACAAACACAGATTCAAAAAGTTTGGGGAATAGCAAACAAGATATACTCAGATCCATGTCCATAGCCAGTGTGGTGGCACACGTCTCACGCCTGTAGTCCCAGCTACTTGGAAGGCTGAGGCAGGAGAATCACTTGCACTCCAGCCTGAGTGATAGAGCAAGACTCTGTCTCAAAAAAAAAAAAAAAAAAATCCATGTCCAGACACATCAGAATAAAATTGCTAAAGGTTAAAGATAAAGAAAAAAGTCCTACAAGCATTTAGAAAAACAGTGCTTTTCACACAGGATAAAAATGACTGAAATGACTGCACATTTCTCATCAGAAACTATGAAAGTCAGGTGGAACGAGAATGATACTTTTAAGGGGTCGAAGGGAAATAACTCAAAATTCTATATCCAGTGAAAATATTACTCAGGAATGAATGTGAAATAAAGATATTCTCAAGTGAAGGAAAATAAGAATTTGTCACTGGCAAACCCACTGTAAAATAAATCCTAAAGGAGGTTCTTCAGGCAGAAGAGAAATGACACCAGAGGAAATGCGGAATATTAAGGATGAAGAGCAACAGCAATGGTAAATATAATAGATTATTTTTCTCCTCTTAAGTTCTTTAAAATGTTTATGACAGTTGAAAGAAAATTATAAATTTTCTTGATGTTTGTCTCCTCAAGAGGGAATTCTCTAAATATAATTTTAAAACAATTATAAATTCACCTAGAGCCATGCACGGTGGCTCACGCCTATAATCCCAGCATTTTGGGAGGCCAAGGAGGGCGGAACACCCGAAGTCAGGAGTTGTAGACCAACCTGGCCAACATGGTGAGACCCCGTCGCTACTAAAAACACAAAAATTAGCCGGGCGTGGTGGTGCATGCCTGTAATCCCAGCTACTTGGGAGGCTGAGGCAAGAGAATTGCTTGAACCTGGGAGACAGAGGTTGCAGTGAGCCGAGATCGCGCCATTGTACTCCAGCCTGGGCAAGAAGAGCGAAATCCCATCTCAAAAAATAAATAAATAAATTCACCTAGAAGGCTGGGTGTGGTGGCTCATGGCTATAATCTCAGCACTTTGGGAGGCTGAGATGGCCAGATCGCTTCAGCCTAGGAGTTCTAGACTAGCCTAGGCAACATGGCGAAACTTCACCGCTACAAAAAGTACAAAAAAAATTAGTAGGACACGGTGGCATGTGCCTGTAATCCCAGCTACTTGGGAGGCCAAGGCAGGAGAATTGCTTGAGCCTGAGAGGTGGAGGTTGCAGTGAGCCAAGATTGTGCCATTGCACTCTAGTCTGGGTGACAGGAGTGAAACCCTGTCTCAAAAATTAAAAATCAACAGATAAATTCACCTAGAACTAAGCATTTTTAGCATGTAGTATGTGGAGTTTCAGTATTGGTAGTATGTGATATTTGTCATTTATAGTAATACATATGACAACTACGAGATAAGGAGACAGTAAAGGGACCTATGTTGTGGTGAAATTTCTACATTTAACTTGAAGTGATAGAAAAAACTCTTGATTGTGAAAAGTATGTATTTTGTAATCCCCATAATAAAGGTTAGTAAACCATATTCCACAGGCCAAATCCAGCCCACTGCCTGTTTTTGTAAATACAATCTTTTTGGACTGTAGTTACACCTCATTCATTACATATTATGTATGGTTGCTTTTGCACCACAGCATCAGATTTGGGTGTTGCAACACACATTGTATGGCTGACAAAGCTCATCATATTTCTTACATCCGGCCCTTTACAGAAAATGTTTGCCGGCGGAGCGCGGTGGCTCACGTCTGTAATCCCAGCACTCTGGGAGGCCGAGGTGGGTGGATCACGAGGTCAGGAAGTCAAGAACAGCCTGGTCAAAATGGTGAAACTCCGCCTCTACTAAAACTACAAAAATTAGCCAGGCGCGGTGGCAGGCGCCTGTAATCCCAGCTATTCAGGAGGCTGAGGCAGGGAATTGCTTGAACCCAGGCGGCAGAGGTTGCAGTGAGCGGAGGTGGCGCCACTGCACTCCAGCCTGGGCAACAGAGACTCCCTCTCAAAAAAAAAAAAAGAAAAAAGAAAAAGAAAAAGTTTGCCAATACCTATCCTAGAGCAACCACTAAAGAAAAGAAAGCCGGGCGCGGTGGCCCACGCCTGTAATCCCAGCACTTTGGGAGGCCGAGGCGGGCGGATCACGAGGTCAGCGTATCCAGACCAGCTAACACGGTGAAACCGTCTCTACTAAAAATACAAAAAATTAGCCGGGTGAAGTGGCGGGCACCTGTAGTCCCAGCTACTCAGGAGGCTGAGGCAGGAGAATGGTGGGAACCCAGGAGGCGGACCTTGCAGTGAGCCGAGATCGCGCCACTGCACTCCAGCCTGGGCGACAGAGCGAGACTCTGTCTCAAAAAAAAAAAAAAAGAAAAAAAGAAAAGAAAATGATACAGATATTTACTGGGGGGAAAAAACTATACATAAATTAAAATGGAATACTAAATAACATTCAAGTAAACCAATACAAGGATGGAAAATGGAGACAGATAAAGTACAAACAGAACAAACAGAAAATAAATAATAAATAATAGAAATAAATGCAGGCCGGGCGCGGTGGCTCAAGCCTGTAATCCCAGCACTTTGGGAGGCCGAGACGGGAGGATCACGAGGTCAGGAGATCGAGACCATCCTGGCTAACACGGTGAAACCCCGTCTCTACTAAAAAATACAAAAAACTAGCCGGGCGACGTGGCGGGCACCTGTAGTCCCAGCTACCCGG
>NW_016810401.1:177734-190533 GCF_001698545.2 Rhinopithecus bieti
CCAGCCTGGGCGGCAGAGCAAGACTCTGTCTCAAAAAAAAAAAAAAAAGAAATAAATGCAAACATACTAATTATATTTATTTTTTAATATAAAATTTTCTTCTTTGAGACCCTGTCTTGAAGAAAAAACAAAGAAGAAAAGTCTGAGGTCAACAATCTATACTTCTGCATTGAGAAAGAAGACATAAAGAAGAGCAAAATTAAACCCAAAGCAAGAAGAAGGGAAAAAAATGATAACAGATATTAATGAAATTGAAAACAGAAAAATAAAAACATAAACGAGCCAGGCATGGTGGCTCACACCTGTAATCCTAGCGCTTTAAGGGGCTGAGGTGGGCGGATCACCTGAGTCCAGGAGTTCAAGACCAGCCTGGCTAACATGATGAAACCCTGTTTCTACTAAAAATATAAAAACTTTGCCGGGCGTAGTGGTGTGTGCCTGTAATCCCAGCTACTTGGGAGGCTGAGGCAGGAGAATCGCTTGGACCCGGGAGGAGGAGGTTGCAGTGAGCCAAGATCACTGCATTCCAGCTTGGGCAACAAAAATGAAACTCTGTCTCAAAAAAAAAAAAACCAAACAAACAAAACACCATACATGAAACCAGAAGTTGATTTTTTTTGAAATGATCAATAAAATTGCTAAACTAGCCACACCAACAGAAAAGAGAGAGAGGAAGAAGAAAGAGAGAGAGGGAGAGAAAAGAAAGAAAGAGAGAAAGAGAGAGAAAGTACAAGTTAACCAAGATTAGGAATAGAGGAGGAGATATCACCACAGACCCCAAAGGTGAATAGTGAATACTATAAACACATTTACGAACATAAATTCAACAACTTAGATGAAATGTACCAATTCCTGTGATATGGTGTGAATATTGTTGTCCTCTCCAAAATTCATGTTGAACTTAGTCCCCAGTGCAAACAGTGTTGGGAGGTGCGGCTTAGTGGGAGGCATTAGGTCACGAAGGTGGAGCCTTCATGGATTAAGGGATTAATGACACTAAAAAAGGGCATTCAGAAATGGGTACACTGTATTCTGCTCTTCTGCCATATGAGGAACAGTGTTCCCTCTGGAGGATGCAGCGCTCAAGGTGCCGTATTGGGAGTGGAGACCAGGTCCTTAACCAGACACCAAACCTGTTGATCCCTTGGTCTTGGACTTCCCAGCCTCCAGAACTCTGGGAAATAAATTTCTGGGTTTTTTGTTTTGTTTTGTTTTAAGTTATCCAGTCTCAGGCATTCTATTAATAGCAGCACAAAACAGACTAAGAAATCTTGAAAGCCACAAGTTACCAAAACTCGCCAAAGAAAAAAGAGGTAGATGTAAATATAAAATGTATAACTATAAAACTTTTAGAAGATAACATATGAGAAAATCTTAGTTACCTGGAGTTAGGCAAACAGTTCTTAGATTTAACATCAAAAGCATGACTCATAAAAGAAAAAAATGGTAAGTTGCGCGTTATCAAAATTCAAAACTTTTGCTCTGGGGAAGACAGCATTAGAAGGAAGAAAGGACAAGCTACAGAATGGGAGAAAACATTTGCCAATCTACCTAATAAAAGACTTCTAGCCAGAATACATTAAGAACTCTGAAAACTCAGTAAGAAAACAACCTAATTTTTTTAAATGGGGGGCTGGGCGCAGTGACTTACGCCTGTAATCCCAGCACTTTGGGAGGCCCAGGCGGACAGATCACCTGAGGTCAGGAGTTTGAGACCAACCTGGCAAACATGGTGAAACCCCGTCTCAACTGAAAATACAAAAATTAGCCGGGCGTGGTGGTGGACGTCTGTAATCCCAGCTACTTAGGAGGCTAAGGCAAGAGAATTGCTTGAACCCTGGAGGCGGAGGTTGCAGTGAGCCAAGATCGTGTCACTGCACTCCAGCCTGAGACTCTGTCTCAAAATAAATTCAATTCAATTCAATTAAAAATGGGCAAAAGACAGCCAGGTGCAGTGGCTCACGCTTGTAAACCCACCACTTTGGGAGGCTGAGGCAGGTGGATCACCTGAGGTCAGGAGTTCGAGACCAGCCTGGCCAACATGGTGAAACCCCATCTCTACTAAAAATACAAAAAATTAGCCAGTCATGGTGGCGGCGCCTGCAATCCCAGCTATTTGGGAGGCTGAGGCAGGAGAATCGCTTGAGCCCGGGAGGCAGAGGTTGCAGCTAGTCGAGATCATGCCATTGCATTCCAGCCTGGGCTACGAGAGTGAAACTCCATCTCAAAAAAAAAAAAAGGAAAAAAAAAAAGGGCAAAAAGACTTAGACACTTTATAGAAGAGGCTATTATGATGGCAAATAAGCACATGAAGACATGCTCATGATTAGATGCTCAAATCATTAACCATTAAGCAAATTCAAATTAAAACTACAATGAGATATCTAGTAGGATGAATAGAATACCCATACACCTATTAGAATAGCTAAAATAAAACAAAAACTGACAACAGTAACTGCTGGCAAGAATGTGAAGTAACTGTAACTCTTACAATTACTGGTGGGAATGCAAAATGGTACAGCCACTGTGGAAAACACTTTGCTATTTTCTTATAGACTTAACCATACAGCTACTATATGATCCAGCAATCCCACTTCATTTCATTCCTAAAGAAACAAAAACTGGCTGGGCACAGTGACTTAGGCTTGTAATCCCAGTACTTCGGGAGGCCAAGGTGGGCAGATCGCTTGAGCCCAGGAGTTGGAGACCAGCCTGGGCAACATGTCAAGACCCCCATCTCTACAAAAAATACAAAAATTAGCCCAATGTGGCGTTGTTCGCCTGTAGTCCCAGTTACTCAGGAGGCTGAGGTGAGAAGACCACTTGAGCCCGGGAGGTTGAAGCTGCAGTGAGCCATGATGGTACCACTGCACTCCAGACTGGTCAACACAGTGAGACCCTGTCTCAAAGAAATAAAAGAACACTTATATTCACACAAATGCCCCATATGTAAGTGTTTACAGCAGTTCTGTTCATAGTTCCAAAAATTGCAAATGACCCCAAATATTCTTTCTTTCTTTTTTTTTTTTTTGTGACAGAGTCTTGCTCTGTCACCCAGGCTGGAGTACAGTGGTGCAATCTCCGCTCACTGCAAGCTCCGCCTCCCGGGTTCATGCCATTCTCCTGCCTTAGCCTCCCGAGTAGCTGGGACTACAGGTGCCCACCACCATGCCTTCCTAATTTTTTGTATTTTTAGTAGAGACGGGGTTTCACCGTGTTAGCCAGGATGGTTTTGATCTCCTGACCTCGTGATCTGCCCACCTCAGCCTCCCAAAGTGCGGGGATCACAGGCGTGAGCCACCGCGCCCGGCCCTAACTGGCCCAAATGGGTGAATGAATAAACAATAAACACACAATGGAATACGGAGGAACTATTAACACCCACAACATGAGTGAGTCTCAAAGGCATTATGATGAGTGAAAGAGCCACCTTTGGCCAGGCACAGTGGCTGATGCTTATAATCACAGCACTTGGGGAGACTGAGGTGGGCATATCACCTGAGGTCAGGAGTTCGAGACCAGTCTGACCAACATGGTAAAACCCCGTCTCTACTAAAAATACAAAAATTAGCCGGGCGTGGTGGCGTGCGCCTGTAATCCCAGCTACTTGGGAGGCTGAGGCAGGAGAATGGCGTGAACCCGGGAGGTGGAGCTTGCGGTGAGCTGAGATTGCGCCGCTGCACTTCAGTCTGGGCGGCACCTTCAAAATGTTACCTACTATGTGATTTCCTTATGTGACATTCTGGAAAAGGTGAAAATACAGCAATGGAAAACAGATCATTAGCTGCCAGGAGTTGGGGTAGAGGAAGGGTGTACCTACAGGAGCTACAGGGAGGGCTTTGAGGGGTGATGGAACTGTTCTAATCCTGATTGTGGTAGTGGTTACACAAATCTGTACATGTGAGTTAATAAACTCACAGAACATACACACATACACACATGAAGCAATTTTGCCATAGATTTTTTTCAAAAGGTTAGAAAAACATACAGGGTTATCAGCACACTTGGATAATTTTATTTAATTAATTCATGCATTTATTGATTTTTATGAGATGGAGTCTTGCTCTGTCACCAGGCTGGAGTGCAGTGGTGCAGTCTCGGCTCACTGCAACCTCTGCCTCCCTGGTTCAAGCGATTCTCTTGCCTCAGCCTCCTAAGTAGCTGGGACTGCAGGCGTGCGCCACCAAACCCAGCTAATTTTTGTATTTTTAGTAGAGACGGGGTTTCTCCATGTTGGTTAGGATGGTCTTGATCTCCTGACCTCGTGATCCACCCACCTCAGACTTCCAGAGTGCTGGGATTACAGGTGTGAACAACCATGCCTGGCTGGGTAATTTTTTATGTAAAAATTTGTACAATCCACCAAAAACTTCTTTTTTTGGAGACAAAGTCTTGCTATGTTGCCTGGGTTGAAGTAACCTCTGCCACCCTGGCTCAGGTGATCCTCCCACCTCAGCCTCCCAAGTAGTTGGGCTATAGGCACGCACCACCATGCCCAGCTAATTTTTTATTTTTGTTTTTGAGAAGGAATCTCACTCTGTCGCCCAGGCCGGAGTGCAGTGGCATGATCTTGGCTCACTGNAGCCACTGCGCCCGGCCAATTTTTTGTATTTTTAGTAGAGACAGGCTTTCACCATATTGGCCAGGCTGGTCTTGAACTGCCGACCTCAGGTGATCCACCTGCCTCAGCCTCCCAAAATGCTGCGATTACAGGTGTGAGCCACCATGCCCAGCTTTGTTTTTGTTTTTGTAGATACGGGATTTTGCCATGTTGCCCAGGCTAGTCTCGAACTCCTGGGCTCAAGGAGTCCTCCCTCCTCGGCTTCCCAAAGTGTTTAGGATTCCAGGCGTGAGCTGCCACGCCCTGCAGGAAACATTCTATTTAAAGGACTTCTATGATGAATCATTCTATACATATTAGTATCATTTCTGTCAATCTAGGTTTTGAGTCCTGGCTCTCACTGTGCTACAATGAGATAGCTGTATGATGCTAAACAAGTCTTTCTCCGTTTCTTCAGAAGAAAATGGAAACGGTGGTTTTGATGATATCTGGAATTAACTGCTAAGGGGCATCCAAATCATCTCCAACCCTGACATTCTGCTTTAGTGTGTCTGAAAGCAGACCTACTGCCATATTTGGGAATTTCCAGAGCAGACGATCTCTAAAGTCTCTTTTAAGTCTGAAATTGTCATTTATATTATATTTGGGCTGTCTGAAATTAAGATTCATCTATATTGGGAATCGGCTTCTGTCCTTCCCTGCCATATTCCTTGTGAATTGTGAATTCCCCCACCTCAAATACATAACATCTTTATCTGGAGTCACCAGTGGTGTTCTAGGAACACGACTGTGTTTACTTTCACCAAAGCATTTCCCATTTGATATGGTTTGGCTGTGTCCCCACCCAAATCTCATCTTGAATTGTAGCTCCCATAATTCCCACATATTGTGGGAGGGACCTGGTGGGAGATAATTTAATCATAGGGGTGGTTTCTCCCATACTGTTCTCGTGGTAGTGAATAAATCTCACAAGATCTGATGGCTTTATAAGGGGAAACCCCTTTTGCTTTGTTCTCATTCTCTCTTTTGCCTGCTGCCATGTAAGATGTGCCTTTTGCCTTCCAACATGATTGTGAGGCCTCCCCAGCCACACTGTGATTCCATTAAACCTCTTTTTTCTTTATAATTTACTCAGTCTCGGGTATGTCTTTATCAACAGTGTGAAAACGGACTAATACACCACCTCAGTGTCATCTTGGCTTTTCCCAAGGTATTTCTGCTCTTTTTCTTTCTTTCTTTCTTTTTTTTTTTTTTTTTTTTTGAGAGGGAGTGTCCCTCTTTTGCCCAGGCTGGAGTGCTGTGGTGCAATCTCTGCTCACTGCAAACTCTGCCTCCCTGGTTCACGCCATTCTCC
The DNA here is from genome assembly GCF_001698545.2 of Rhinopithecus bieti. Taxonomy (NCBI): domain Eukaryota; kingdom Metazoa; phylum Chordata; class Mammalia; order Primates; family Cercopithecidae; genus Rhinopithecus; species Rhinopithecus bieti. The sequence continues at coordinate 183,650 of NW_016810401.1, forward strand.
TGCCTCAGCCTCCTGAGTAGCTGGGACTACAGGCACCCGCCACCTCGCCCGGCTACTTTTTTTTTTTGTATTTTTAGTAGAGACGGGATTTCACCATATTAGCCAGGATGGTCTCGATCTCCTGACCTCGTGATCTGCCTGCCTCAGCCTCCCAAAGTGCTGGGATTATAGGCGTGAGCTACTGCGCCCAGCCGATATTTCTGCTCTTTAGAGACTCAGTCCCACCTGGACAGCTCTTTCAAGTCCCCCGTCTCCCATCCTCCAGCTTCATGGGCCCAAATGTCTCAGACCCCTCAGATGCTTGGTTGGCCTCCTGGCCGGAGAACACTGACATCTTCAAGATGATGTTCCAGAAATGGCAAACTCTCCAGGTGGCAGGTGACAGATGAAAAGGAGGGGGTGATGCTGGGATAAACCAGGAGCAACACCCTATTCCCACCCAAAAATAAGGGCTTTAGGGAGGAAGAAGAGAACCTCAAGGGGCAGAGAAAGGCTGAATGCTAACCCAGTTCGCCTCCTCTCAGGGACAGTCCAGAGGGGCCTGAGCCCAGGCAGGGAAGCACTCTCTGCTTCTCCTGGTCCCCCAAGAGCTACCGTTTAAGAGCAGACACGGGCCGGGTGCAGTGGCTCACGCCTGTAGTCCCAGCACTTTGGGAGGCACAGGCAGGCAGATCACCTGAGGTCAAGAGTTCAAGACCAGCCTGGCCAACATGGTGAAACCCCCTCTCTACTAAAAATAAAAAAATTAGCTGACCGCAATAGCAGGTGCCTGTAATCCCAGCTACCTGGAGGCTGAGGCAGGAGAATCGCTTGAACCTGGGAGGCAGAGGTGCAGTGAGCTGAGAGTGCCACTGCACTCCAGCCTGGGTGACAGAGCGAGACTCCGTTTAAAAAAAAAAAAAAAAAAAGCCGGGTGCGGTGGCCTCGCATCACCGCCTGTTAATCCCAGCAACTTTGGGAGGCCGAGGCGGGCGGATCATGAGGTCAGGAATTGAGAACCAATCCTGGCTAACAACGGTGAAACGCCTGTCTCTAACTAAAATACAAAAAAAAAAAAAAAAAAAAAAAAAAAAAAATTAGCAGGGCATGGTGGCGGGCGCCTATAGTCACAGCTACCGGAGGCCTGAAGGCAGGAGAATGGCGTGAACCTGGGAGGCGGAGCTTGCAGTGAGTGGAGATCCGCGCCACTGCACTCAGCCTGGGCAAAGAGTCGAGACCTCCGTCTCAAAAAAAAAAAAAAAAAAAAGAGGGCTAAGAGTCATCAGCACATTCTACACTGCTCTACACTGGGGGGTTTCAGGGCTCCTTCTGTAGTAGCTCTGTCAGGCTTCAGCGTCCCAGGCCCCTCTCCCTCAGGCTATGTCAGCTCTGTGCCCCCAACACAGGCTTTCCCGAGGGATGAGGCTGGACAGAGGCTCCTTATGAGAGCCAGCTACCAATGTCTCTTCATGCCCCAGCTCCTCAGTGATTTCTTTCACCTCCTAGTGCCTCCCATGCCTCACCGTCCCATCTTTATCTCCCCGTCTTGGTGTAGCACTACCTGTCTCCTTCCTCTCCTAAGACTCCAGTGATGTCTACAAGCGATAGAGGTTAAGACTACTTTCTTCTTGCCCATAGCCCAACTGGAATGGGCTGAGAGAAGGCATCTTTAACCCCTGCTGTTCCCTCAGCCCCTGGAATGACAGTACCAGGATTGGGAACATAAAGGCAGGTAGCAAGACCAGACTTCTGGGTTCTGTGGGCCAGCTCCTGGTTCTCTGGGTCACCTGTTTATGTAACTTGGACATGGGGTAGAGGGTGGAGGAAAAAGGGTATTATTACTAGGGCCTGAGGCCATTACATAGAAAGGGGAAAAAACCCCAAACCACAAACAGGGCAGGGGGAGAGTGGGCCCAGACGTTTGTTTCTGCTTGATCTGTGGGGCGGAGGTCTGGAGGGAGTGAGAGATGATAGCCAGGAGCTGGGAGGGTGAACCGCTGGGGGCTGTTCCAGGCCAGTAGGATGAGATCCAGGTTGTGTCTGGAAGTATTTTAGGGGTCCTGAGGATGGAGTGGGGGATGAGGGACCACCAGGGAACCCTGGAGGAGCAAGGCAGGGAGACAGTGATCAGGGAGAAATACTAGCGTGGAACGGTCATTTGTATCCCATGCGCGTGTCAGACACTCTCTGCACTCAGGTCTCAGTTCTGAGGTATGAATCCATAGTCACCAGTGCCTAGAAAGGTCCATTTTACAAAGTGCAGAACTGACATCGAGAGAGGAAGAGTCTTTCCCACAGTGTGGCTCAGTGGTGGAGCCAGGTCTTGCTTGTGCGTCTGCAGCCTGTTTCCCTCCTCTGTGTCATTCTGCTTAGTCACACACCTAGTGTCAGCCTCTTCCAACCTGTAATGTTCTGGGGTGGAGAAAATAACCTGAGTCATTTGCCCATGTCCTCTGGATATTCGCTGGGCCAGTGGCTGAGGGGTGGCTGCTGTGTGAGGCTGGGCCCAGATGGAGAGCTGACCGGAAGTAGAATATCTGTGTCCCTCGGAAAAGTTCCTTTCCTCTTCCTGTCCCGTGGCCCTTACCCCACTGGCAGACAGGTCAGGATGTGCTAGGCGGCTGGTTCTTTTTTTTTTTGAGATGGAGTCTTGCTCTGTCACCCAGGCTGGAGTGCAGTGGCGCGATCTCGGCTCACTGCAACCTCTGCCTCCCAGGTTCACACCATTCTCCTGCCACAGCCTCCCGAGTAGGTGGGACTACAGGAGCCCACCACCACGCCTGGCTAATTTTTTGTATTTTTAGTGGAAACGGGGTTTCACCGTGTTAGCCAGGATGGTCTCGATATGCTGACCTCGTGATCCACCCACCTCGGCCTCCCAAAGTGCTGGGATTACAGGCATGAGCCACTGCGCCCCGCTGGGGGCTGGTTCTTGAGCATCTCACTCTACTGATGCTAACACACACCTCATTTCCCACAACATATCCCTGCTGAGAACTAGTCACAGGCCCTAGGAGTAAGGGCTGGGCTGAAGGGTGGTCCAAACCCTACAGCAGGGAGCAGGGGTACAAATCAGTTCACATGCCTAAAGGCTGGGACCTGAACAGGGGAATCCCTGAAAACACTGGACTGACTCACCTGGACTGAGGTCAGGGCAGCCTTACCCTGCTCCAGTCACACTCAGGACTACACCTGCGCGTGCAGGCGCTGGAACTGAAATCGGGGTTGAGAGGCTGGGCCTGATATTTTGTGGCTAGAAGGGCCCCGCATAACTCAGGTCCAGGGAGGTGAGTGACCTGCCCAAGACCACAAGGCTGTTAGTGGCAGAGCTAAGGACTGAGGCTCCTTCAACTCCAGGTTACCTTGCTGCCTTCTCAGGAGAGTCCGCCCGTCTCGGCCTCCCAAAGTGCTGGGATTACAGACTTGAGCCACCGTGCCCAGCTGAAAACTCCTTTCTCAGAGGAAACAGTCGTGTGCTTATCTGCACAGGGCAAGATAACACTTAAAGATGAGAGCTGTGAAGCCAGACACAGCAGCTCATACCTGTAATCCCAGCACTTTGGCAGGCCGAGGCAGGTGAATCATATGAGTCCAGGAGTTCAAGACCAGCCTGGCCAACATGGTGAAACCCTGTCTCTACTAAAAACACTAAAATTAGCTGGGCGTGGTGCCACATGCCTGTAGTCCCAGCTACTCAGGAGGCTGAGGCAGGAGAATCTCGAACTGGGGAGGCAGAGGCTGCAGTGAGCTGAGATCACACCACTGCCTGGGGTGACAGAGCAATACTCCATCTCAAAAAAAAAAAAAAGAAAGAAAGATGAGGACTATGGCTGCCAAGTTCCATCATCCACAGTTCAGAGCCCAGCTGGTGAATAATCCACACCTGTTTGACTTCTGGGATTCCTGGATTCTTTCACCACTGGGTTCCCTTGACCTGGTCGTGCATCTTCACCAGCCTACTTAATGAGATTTAGTAACTGCACTGGACTAGGACACCAGTGCCTGGTTGTTGAGCTCAACTTCATCTCTCTCTGCTTGTTGAGTCACTGGACAAATCCTCCCTATCCTTTTTTTTTTTTTTTTTTTTTTTATGAGACAGAGTCTCACTCTGTCGCCCAGGCTGGAGTGCAGTGGCACAATCGCGGCTCACTGCAAGCTCCGCCTCCCGGGTTCACGCCATTCTCCTGCCTCAGCCTCCCAAGTAGCTGGGACTACAGGCGCCCGCCACCACACCCGGCTAATTTTTTGTATTTTTAGTAGAGACAGGGTTTCACCATGTTCGCCAGGACAGTCTCAATCTCCTGACCTCCTGCTCCGCCTGTCTCGGCCTCCCAAAATACTGGGATTATAGGTGTGAGCCACTGCACTCAGCCGCTCCTTATCCTCTTGAATCTACTCGTCCATGAGACGCGGGAAGATTCTCCCTTCCCTGAGAGGACCCAGAGCCTTAGGTGTCTTCGTGTCCTTACCAACTGAAAAGAACTCAAGACTTTTATAATAAAAGAGAAAACCATGATCAGACTCTCCTACACATTTGTCATCATTAAGTAAGTTCCCAAGAGGAAGAGTGACCCATTTGGCTGGGCAAAGCAAGAGTGAACGTCTTGAGAAATGTGAGCTCCTCATGCCCTTCCAGTCATGCTCAGGTTCCAGGTTAAGTTTTCTTCTCTAGTCTCCTTTCCTGGGCTCAAATTCTCAACTACTGTGGCTGGAGGGTTTGTGGAACGCTGCAGACCAGAGTTCCTCCCCTCTGAAGGCCTGTGCAGGGTGATCGGAAGTGTTTCCACCCAGAGTGCAGGAAAGAAACTCTGCCTAAGGGGCAAGGGGCAGCAAGTCCTGCTGCCACCCATGAGAGATGCCCAACGCATCCCCGAAGAGCAGTTACAGCAGAATGTGAGGGGAGAGCCAGCGAGGCACGTGCTCATGCTCTCACGCCCCAGCCTAGCCCAGCCAAGTGCTGATGGCCTGCAGCTGCCAGTGCTGATGGTCTCTCCGCACCAAGGAGATGTGGGCTTGAACTCTGAGGTACGAAAGCTACACGTGGAATGAGGAAAAGTGAGCAGGTAACTTCAGAGGAGACAGGAGGGTTGAATTGAACAGGAAAAGATCAAAAGTACAACCAGAATCCCACTTGGTCTTTTTTCCATTCTCCTTTATTCCATAAACACCTAGTTACAAGTTGCACAAATCAAAAAATAAAGGCAGAGAAGGGTTTAGGGAAGATTCTCGTGATGTGTGTGGGCAGGAGTAGGGAGAAAGAGTTGGGAACCAGTCTGCTCCTTCCACAGCCCTAGACAGGGCTACGGCCCCTCAGTGGGGCCTCTGAGGAAGAGGTGGGCAAAGATCCAGGGTAGCTGAGGGATGGAGGAGGCCCCTAAACCCAGAGCTCACCCCAAAAGACCCTTCAATGCATGGCAGGAGTAGAATGGGAAAGGTGAGGGGTTTTGAAGATGGAGCAGCAGAATGAAAAATCAAGTTAGTAGATGCAGAGGCGAAGTCATCATGGTAAGGGGATTAAAGAAGGAAAAGGTAGGGAAAGGGTGCCGTGAAAGGTTCTCCCTGAGACCCCCAGGGAGAGGTGGGGGTCGGCTTGCCTGTTAATTTAATATTAAATTGGGGATGGGAATCAGAGAGGAAAAGTTATTTGGGGATGATTTCTCAGCCTCTCAGCCTGTACCTGGAGGGGAAAAGAGAGGAGCACAAATCAGAAGGAAGAAAAAACTTACGTTAAGAGCCAAGAGTTGGGGTTTAATCGCCTATGTCAGTGAGAACATTTTTCTCTTTCCACACCAACTTGCACTATCAAAGGCAGCTCCTGCGGGAGCCTGGACTGTGGCCTGCCTCGCGGCCGAGGACCATCCGCAGGTGCAGCCCGCCCTCCTTACCCCTGATACTTACAAGAGAGGCTGAGGGCCCGGGGCCCTCACCAGTCATAGCGGCGGGACTGTCGGGAAGGGGAGTCCTCAGGTCCCTGGATGGCCAAGCGGGGAGGCCCCTCCGCCCTTCGTCCCCCTGCCCCAGAGGACTCAAGCCGCCGAAACTCCAGGGGGCGCTGCTGCCGGAATCGGGAAGTCTCCCGCCGCCACTCGTCATCAAACGCTGCGGCCTCACCTGGAGGGGACAGAGCCCACATGAGGCCTGTGTGCGGCCCGGCTCCTGGAGGCCGATGTGCGAGCGAGTCACAGCCTCTCCGGCCAAAGCGGCGAACGCTGAGTGTGTGTGCAGGGGTGGGCGGGGCGGCAATTCCCTTAGCTCTTTTGGTTTCTACACGATCTCGGGAAGCCACCGGTAGGCCTAAGGTGGCCTACTAGAGGAAGAAATCAGCATGGGATTATTCTTCAGTTCAGGTTCGTAGTCCTGTGTGCACGCTAGGTACTTAATAATTGCGGATTTGAAAAAGATAGAGGGGAGAAAGAAACGGATCCAGGTGGAGAAGAGTGTAACACTATCAATACGGAACTTCAGGGACAAAGCAGGCCCCTCTCAAAGACACCGCCAGCACCTGACTCAGCCCCTGAGCGGAGGAGGCTCCGAGTGCGGTAAGAATATGGGGCTGACAGCCGGGCACGGTGGCTCACGCCTGTAATCCCAGCACTTTGGGAGGCCAAGGCGGGTGGATCACCTGAGGTCAGGAGTTTGAGACCAGCCTGGGCAACATGGTGAAACCCCGTCTCTACTAAAAATACAGAAATTAGCTGGGCGTGGTGGTACATACCTATAGTCCCAGCTACTCGGGAGGCTGAGGCAGGAGAATTGCTTAAACCCGGGAGGCGGAGGTTGCAGTGAGCTGAGATCGCGGCACTGCACTCCAGCCTGGGCACCTGGGCAACAAGAGCGAGACTCCGTCTCAAAAGAAAAAAAAAAAAAAAAAGAAAAAAAAAAAAAATATATATATATATGGGGCT
>NW_016810401.1:190921-223465 GCF_001698545.2 Rhinopithecus bieti
AAAGGGAGACCCCGTCTCAAAAAAAAAAAAAAAAAAAAAAGAAAAAAAAAAAATATATATATATATATGGGGCTGATCCAGAGCTTTGCCCAGAAGTGTCTATGAGTTAGGGATGTCTCCTAGCCCACAGGAACTGTGCTAGGGGCTGCTGGCCAGGAAGTGGGAGGAAAGGCTCACTCTCATCCAGGTTGATATAGTCCTGCCGCTCCTCCTGGTCCCCCGTGCGATGGTTTCGGGAGCGCTGGAGGATGTGGGCCCTGTCCCGGATGTGATGCCCGATGGACATCTGCTCCAGTCCACTGTCTGAATCCCGAACAGTCCTCCGTGTCTCCCGGATCTGGGATGAGGCAGAACATGGCACACTCAGCCGCCCCTTCCAAAGCCCTGGCTATACCATCTCAGGAGACACACACCACACACAACCCAATCCAGAAAAAAGCAGCCAGGGTTTCTGGGGGTGCCACTCAATCCCCCCTTCTCTGGGACAGGAGGGCTCCCCTACTCACCCCGCCTGGTGCTGAGCGCATCTCTGATGTCTCTTGGTAAACCTTGGGGGCGCCATCACCCGTATTGGAGTAGGAGATGACAGTGGAAGATGAGAAGGTCTGGCAATTGCCTCCAGCTGTCATGTGTTCCTGAGGACAGGGTAGGTAGGGGAGGGCTGAATGGGGAGGCATCCCCCCTGGTGAAGAGATTTCACCCTTCAGCTGCCTGTCCTAGCCTGTATCTGTCTCACAAAATCCAAGAACTGAAAAAACATCAGGCCTCATCATTACCCTCCCAAATTCCTCTAAGTCCAACCACGAGCAAGAAGGATCTGAAGAGACACAGCCTTAATTGTATGCTACATAAGAGTGCTGCTGCTGGCTGCTTCAGGCAGGCATGACAGCAATACAGGGTCCCAAGGCTCTCTGGTTCAATTACTGTATCCAGTACTTTACCCTTCACTAGCATACTGTCTCCCTCTTGCCTTAGAAGATTCAAGGTGTTGTCAGCCATCACTGAGAGCAAGGCCGGGGAAGGGTATGGGGCAAGTCTCACCATGTTTCCAATCATGTCATTCATCATCCCAAACATGTCCATGAAACCACCCGACTGGAGGAAACAGATGGAAAACAGAGTCAGGAAAGCAAAGTCAGTGTTCAGAGTTGATCCTGTTTAGGAACCCACAACCCACGTGGCTGCACACTTCCTTTCTCTTCTTCACATCTAGCAAGTTCTCTTTCTCATCCTCTATTAACGTAACCAGAATACTCATGTTTCTCTTCCTGTAAACTGCTGACCCCTTCCTCAATCTCTATGACTGCCCTGATCCAATTTTCCTTCTCCTCCTGCCTGCTATATTCCCCCCATCTTTAGGAAGCAAGCCAAAGTTAATGGATTCTAAACTCTAAAGAGATAAGGCATGAAATTGTTAAAACCTACCAAAAAATCATCTCTAGTTGGCCCTTTAACTGCGCCTCCCTCCTCCAAAGAACAAATTTTGCTAGACAATTACATTTTCCTAATGAGTATGAACTTCTAGGAGTACAAGAGTTAATAACGTCTTTTCTTTTTTTTTTTGAGATGGAGTCTGGCTCTGTTGCCCAGGCTGGAGTGCACCGGCGCAGTCTCAGCTCACTGCAACCTCTGCTTCCTGGGTTTAAGAATAGCTGGGACTACAGGTGTGTGCCACCATGCCTGGCTTTTTTTGGTATTTTTCGTAGAGAAGGGGTTTCACCATGTTGGCCAGTCTGGTCTCAAAACTCCTGACCACAAGTGATGACCCGTCTCGGCCTCCCAACGAGAGTTAATAACACCTTTAACCCACAGGGCTCCTAGTACCCAACAGGCTCAGAGGTTTGTGAATGCCATAAAAAGAGAAGATTCTGGGGTTACCCATGAAACTATTCCTAAAAGGCACACTGGGGAATAATACCTAAGGGTAGAGAGCGTGTCTGAGATGGAAGGACACGGGGAGATAAAGACTCACCATTCCCAGCATCCCAAAAGGGGAGACAGCTCCAGCCTACAGGAACACATGAGGAACAGAAATTACAGACCACATCCTATCTCTTTACAATCCCAAACCAGGCCCATGGCCTCAATTTTTTTTTTCCATTCTCTCAAAAGGGAGTCACAAAGCCCTTTTTCCTGACCCCTTCCCACATTCCTAGAGCACTTCACTTGCTCAATTGGCTGTAGTGCAAGAAAACTAAAGTGCTTTCCTAACCAACCTCCAACCTTTCTTTGGGTCTCAGGTGTGTCACAGCACCATTACCTGCTGCATCCTGCGGCTGGCAGGCCTGGTCCCTGGCATGTTGCCATCTGTGATGCTGAGGAAGGGGCTATATCCAAAGCCACCTGACAACATACGGCTCATATGCTGACGGTGAATAGCAAAGGGATCCCTGTGGAGTGAGCACATAGTATGGATGGCAGAAGCGCCAAACTGTTAATCCCTCCACCACCCTGCAAAAAATATGCACAGAGCAACAGTGGCACCGATGCCTACTTCCTGCTAGGTAGGAGCTGCGTATCCAGCCAGTTCCAACCATTCCCAGCAATGGGAACCCCGATGTCTGCCCGAACTGCTGAGAGACCTGGAGTGGGAAGCTTGAGGGGGAGGGAATACTCACATCAGGAACATGGGATCCTCAGGCTCCACATCCCTCAGGAAGCGGAACATCCTGATCTCAGCTCCAGGGGGCTCCACACTGGAAACATGTGGAAGCTCAGATACTTGGAGGTGGCCAGGGTTTTGCACACCCACTCAGTGTAAGGACTCTCAGAGCACTGTCCTTTCCAAATGCTGTAACTGACCCCTAAACTCCAGGGAGACCCTACTCCAGTGTTCCACACAACCCTCTACGGAGGTAAGGGCTCTTCAAACCTCTCAATTAGGGCCACGGAAAAATTTTCCAAGCCTCTCGGTTTTTCCCTCCCCCACTCAGAGCCATCCTCTTCCCAAAGCTTTGGCCGGTAGCATACTCTCCCCTCCTCCCCCGCCGCCACCGTTCTAGATGAAAATCCCAAGTGCCGGTCCTCCGCCCCATTAATGACCCCAGCCACCCCGCCCCCTCCTTACACTCAGGCCTCCCCAAGGTGGGCCTCACTAAGATCCCCGCGCCTGTCTGCGGCTCCTCCAGCTCCCGCCTCCCCGCCGGGTGAGCCGGAGAGGTAGGCCTGAGCCTCTTGTCTCCCTAGCCCGCATCCCGGGCTCCCAGACCCTGCAGCCCCGCGGGCCCGCTCCCGTTCAGGGCTGCCCGCTCTGTCCGAGCCTCACCAGTGCCCGATTCGGGCTCAGCGGCCCATCCGGCCGGTTTCGCTTCCCGGTGCGCTGCAGGGTCAGGGTCGCGGCCCAGAACGCGGGGATTGGTCCGGGCTCGAGCTCCTCGGCCTTCCACGCCGCCTCCTCCCACCGCTGCCACCTCCGTACCCGCCCTCGGCCCACGGAACTCGAACCTAGGCCAGGCCTGGGCGGAAGTGACGTCACGATGGGCCCGCCCACCCGGGGCCGGGCCGTGGGAGCCCCGCCCACTGGCGTGGGTGGTGAGAAGGCTGGGGCCGAGTCCCAGGGCGGCGGGGCCGTGGGCCAAGCTCAGGCAAGCGGAGCCTGAGGTCGAGAGGGTTCACCTGGCCACGAGGAAGGGGAGCTCATTAGTAACCTGGATTTGGGATTTGGGTTCTGTGGCGTGGAAGAGGCTCCCATAACGCTGGGGAGAAGGAGAAGAGGAATCCATTCTTCGGGAGGGACCGAGTTGGGGGTTGAACTTGGGGGCGCTGTGCAGCACGTTCCCTCTCCCTCCTCCAGGGGAAACTGGAGGACGAGGGGCAGATGCCCCTCGGGGAGAGGCGGGCTCTATGTGGGCGACGAGGCGGGGCGGATCCCTGGGGGGAGCTTTAAGCAGACTCTACTGGAGAAGCAGTCTACCCTGGAGGGAGGATGGGCAGTTTTCCTGCCGGGGAGGCGCTTGGGCCTGTCCCCGCTTGAGGAGGAGCGTTCCTGGCAGGGCGGAGTCCCCGGAGTGACGCAGAGGAGGAGGTGACACTCTCCAGCCCTGATCTAGTTCGGGCTTCAGAAAGTCGGATGGGGCAGAGAATCCAGGTTGGGGGGTTGGCCGCCAGATGGCGCTCCTCGGCCAGGCTGGAACCCGAGGCCCTTGAGAACTGGCGTTGGAGAGGGACCTGGAGCCCTCCCCCATTACCCATCTGTGAAGGGTTGGACTGGGGAAAGGCTACAGTTCTGAAATCTATTAGTTTAATGCCACTCTCCCCTTCCTTTTACTCTAATTCTTGCGTCCTCAAGAGCTGCCAGTCCTGCACTGACCTTTCTTGCTGCTTTCTTAGGTAAAAGGTCTAAAGTTTGGGGGAAGAAAGGAGTGGAGAGCTCAGTTAACCTGGATCACCCAGGGGAGAAGCTAAAACGGGGCCCAGGAGACCTGCCTCCAAGGCCAGAGACTGATACTTTGACATACTAAATGTCTTGCATAAAATCTGGCTCTGCTGGAGAGAAGGGCCCTCCCCTTTGTGGTCAGGGCATTTGGACTGTCTAGGATGGACTTTAACCAGACTCATCCAAACTCCAGCTTTCCCTGGTTCTTTACTCTGGCTTTTAGCCATATTAGTGCTGTGTGGAGTCTGACCCAATGAGAAAGACTTGTTCCCAATAATTCCCTGGGGGAGAAAAAGGGGGTTCCTGGTAACTCAGGAAAAGGTGCTAGGAACAGGCTTCTCAGGTTTCTTTGGACTTGATCATTATTAAAGAGGAAAAAACAATAATAGAGACAGGGGGCAGAGACAGATAGTTAAGATACAAGCTGGCAGACTGGCAAGTCAGAGGAAAACAGAGACAGAATAAAAGTAAATTTGTTTTTCATTGCTATTTCTGGGGAAGATACTTAGTAAAATCTTTTATCTTCCAGATGCTCTCTCTCTGCACATCCCACCATGCAACTTCCCCTTATCCTCTTGCCCCAAATGAAAGCAGTTTGACATGTGATCGAGAGTTGTCCCAGTAAAGGTTCTGTGGCTGAAACTTAACTAAAGATATCCTATCCATTCCTTTTTTTTTTGTCCTCCTTCTAAAGCAAGTTCTTTATTGTCCAGCCAATCAACAAATGTTTAAGGCCTGGCACGGTGGCTCACGCCTGTAATCCCAGCATTTTGGGAGGCCAAGGCGGGCAGATTACGAGGTCAGGAGTTCGAGACCAGCCTGACCAACAAGGTGAAATCCAGTCTCTACTAAAAATACAAAAATTAGCTGGGCATGGTGGCACATGTCTGTAATCCCAGCTACTCAGGAGGCTGAGGCAGGAGAATCACTTGAACCCAGGAGATGGAGGTTGCAGTGAGCCAAGATTGCGCCACTGCACTCCAGCCTAGGCGACAGAGTGAGACTTCGTCTCAAAACAACAACTACAACAAAAACAGAAATTAGCCGGGCGTGGTAGCAAGTGCCTGTAATCCCACAAGTAGGCTGAGGCAGGAGAATCACTTGATCCTGGGAGGTGGAGGTTGCAGTGAGACGAGATCACACCATTGGACTACAGCCTGGGGGATAGAACGAGACTTTGTTCCAAAAAAAAAAAAAATAAAAATAAAAAACAAATGTTTAATGAGGACTGCCACTATCCTAGGTACGTTGTATTAAGCATACATACAAAAGTATAAGACACAGTCTCCGCCAATTGAAGGCATACAATCTTGTAGCCACCTTTTTCTTTTTTGGTTACCTGTTATCCTTTTTTTTTTTAAATTAAATTGTAGAGATGGGGAGTTTCATCATGTTGCCCAGGCTGGTCTCAAACTCCTGAGCTCAAGTGATCTGCCCAACCTTGGTCTCCCAAAGTGCTGGGATTACAGACACGAACCACCGCGCCCAGCCACCTGCTGTCCTTTACCTGCTGCCTTTAGGTGCCTAGAGCCCTTTCTCTTCTTCCTTCCAAAACTTAAGAATCTGCTGGCCAGGCATGGTGGCTCATGCCTGTAATCCCAACATTTTCGGAAGCTGAGGTGGATGGATCACTTGCGGTCAGGAGTTCATGACTAGCCTGGCCAACATGGTGAAACCCCATCTCTACTAAAAATACCAAAAAATTAGCTGGGCATGGTGGTGCATGCCTGTACTCCCAGCTACTTGGGAGGCTGAGGCACGGGAATCGCTTGAACACAGCAGCAGAGGTTGCAAAGAGCTGAGATCTTGCCACTGCACTCCAGCCTGGGCAACAGAGCAAGGCTCTGTCTCAATTAAAAAAAAAGAAAAGAAAAAAGGAAATTGTTGGCCAGGCACAGTGACTCACACCTGTAGTTCCAACACTTTGGGAAGCCAAGGCAGCAGTCTTGTTTGAGCCCTGGATTTGGAGAGCAGCCTGGACAACATAGTGAGACCTTGTTTCTTCAGTAAAGAAAATTAGCCAGGTGTGGCGCTGTGTGCCTGTAGTCCCAGCTACTTGGAAGGCTGCGGTAGGAGGATTGCTTGAGCCATAATTACACCACTGCACTCCAGCCTGGGCGACAGAGCAAGGCCGTGTCTCTAAAAAAGAAAAAGAAAGAGAAAAAAACTGTTGAACAGGTGAGGATGAAAGAGGAAATGCAAGAGCCCATTTTCAGAGTTGTTGGAGACATACCATATAGGCAGTTGTCTACTCCAGGAATTAAAGGGATGTAATTCTGCCAGTAACCAGAGTTTGTGTCTGTCTTCCTTCTCCTGGTCTCTCCCTCTCCTTCATTTCCTTTCCTCTCCTCTCCTTCACTCTCTTCCTCTCTCCCTTCCTCCCTCCCTCTTCTCTTTTCCCTCCCTCCCCTCTTTCTCTCTCTTTCTTTCTTTTCCTTTCTTTCTTTCTTTCTTTCTTTCTTTCTTTCTTTCTTTCTTTCTTTCTTTCTTTCTTTCTTTCTTTCTTTCTTTCTTTCTTTTTCTTTCTTTCTTTCCTTTCTCTTTCTTTCTCTGTCTCTCTTTCTTTCTCTCCTACTTTCCTTCCTTTTTTCTTTTTTCTTTTTTCTTTTTTTTTTGAAAAAAGTTTTGCTCTTGTTGCCCAGGCTGGAGTGCAATGGCATGATCTCAGCGCACTGCAACCTCCGCCTCCCAGGTTGGGTTCAAGTGATTCCCCCGCCTCAGCCTCCCGACTAGCTGGGACTACAGGCACGTGCCACCACGCCTGGCTAATTTTGTATTTTTAGTAGAGATAGGTTTTCTCCATGTTGGTCAGGCTGGTCTCGAACTCCTGACTTCAGGTGATCCGCCTGCCTTGGCCTCCCAAAGTGTTGGGATTACAGGCGTGAGCTACCGCACCTGGCCCTCCCGCCCTTCCTTCCTTTCTTCCTTCCTTTCTTTCTTTCTTTCACTCGCTTTCCTTTCCTTTTTCTTTTCTCTTTTCTTTCCTTTCTGTCCAGTGAACTGTGGTGAGCAGTGTCCCATAGGTAAGATGTAGAAGGCAGAGCAGGCCCTTCCAGGGGTGAGGCTCAATATAAGGCAGATAAGGATTGTTGGCAAGGAAGAGAAACAAAGTTCCTACGTTCACTGTTGTATCTGATGGAGCCAAAGTCATGAAGTCCTTGAGAGGGTACAGCTGGGCCAGAAAAGGGGGTCCTCTCTTCAGATGTGAGGTCATGTCTCTGGAGCAATCCCAGGACTGTTGGAGATGAGAGTGGAAGGAGGCTGGAGGAGTGATGAAGGAATGAAGGGAGACTGAGTTTTTTTGCCTGAGCAGCATGAGTGGGTGTGGCTGAGTGTGTGTGGATGTGATGTGCATTTGTGTTGGGGGAGGGAGATAAACTCTAAAAAACAGCGCTAAGGTGCCCCCAGGTAGAGAGAGGGGATGCCAACTCAGTGAGATAGAAAAGTGACTTAGAGCATTTTTTTAAAAGTCAGTTTTTCAGCTTATATATATATATATAGCCACATTCATTCAACAAATATGTACTGAATGCCTACTCTGTCAAGTACTGTTCATGGTTCTGGAGATACGGTAATGATAGAAAAATAAAGCAAGGTAGAATGGGGATAGAGGACAGGCAGGCAAGCTGGGAGGCAGGCAGTGGTTGCTTTTGATATAGGTGACTAGGGAAGTCCTCACTGATGAGGTGACATTTAAGCAGAGACCTGAACAAGGTGAGAGAAGCAGCTAGGATGAGTGCATTCTGGGCAGAAGTAGCAAGTGCAGGCCGGGTGCAGTGGCTCATGCCTGTAATCCCAGCACTTTGGGAGGCCGAGGTGGGTGGATCACTTGAGTCCAGGAGTTCCAGACTAGCCTGGCCAACAGGGTGAAACCCTGTCTCTGCTAAAAAATATACAAATTAGCTGGGTGTGGTGGTGTGCACCTGTAATCCCAGCTACTCAGGAGGCTGAGGCAGGAAAATCACTTGAATCCAGGAGGTGGAGATTGTAGTGAGCTGAGATCACGCCACTGCACTCCAGCCTGGGCGACAGAGCGAGACTCTGTCTCAAAAAATAAACAACAAAAAGGCTGGGTACGGTGGCTCATGCCTGTATTCTCAGCACTTTGGGAGGCCAAGGCGGGCGGATCACGAAGTTAGGAGACCGAGACCATCCTGGCTAACACGGTGAAACCCGGTCTCTACTAAAAATACAAAAAACAGCCAGGTGCAGTGGCAGGCACCTGTAGTCCCAGCTACTCAGGAGGCTGAGGCAGGAGAATGGCGTGAACTTGGGAGGCGGAGCTTGCAGTGAGCCGAGATTGAGCCACTGCACTCCAGCCTGGGCGACAGAGCAAGATTCTGTCTCAAAATAAATAAATAAATAAATAAATAAATAAATAAATAAATAACAAAAAAGGGTAGCAAGCGCAAAGGCCCTAAAGTATGCAGGAAGGCAGAAGTATGCTTAGTGTGGTCAAGGAACAGCAAGAAGCCAGTGTGCCTAGACTCTTGTGAAAGAAGGAAAGAGCAGTGGTGAGATCACCGAGGAAGAAGGAAGCCAGATCATGTGGGACTTTCTAAGCCTTTGTAAAACCTAGGAAAGGATCACTCTGGCTGTTGTATGGAGGACAGACTGTTGGGGGAGGGTAACAGCAGAAACAGAAAGCCCTATTAGCATGCTGTAGCCATAATCCAGATGAGACCTGATGGTGGCTTAAAGCAGGTTAGGAGTAGAGGCAATGAGAAGGGGTCGGTCGTATTCTGGATGTATTTTGAAGATGGAGCTAGCAGAATTTGCTGACGGATGGATGCAATGTGAGAGAGAGGAGTCAAGGATGATTCCAGGATTTCTGGCCTGGGCACTGCTTACACTGCTAAGTACTGTACTGAATATGTACAAATAGTGGTTTGAGAATATGTTAAAGCAGTGACTGGTTGGAAACTCCTGACTGTGTGGCTATCCAGGATAACTGACCTGGATACTTATCTCTTGAAGCTAGCCACCTAAGGTAGGAGGAGATGTGGACAACAGGAATGAGGGACTTCCTTCCATACCTAGTCTGACTGTAAGATATTGGATATTAGACTGTCTTGGGTAGATATGCTAATATTACTAGTTGGCATTAGCACCGGAGTTTCAAATTATTATTTAATCATTTCAAGAAGACATCCTGACCAGGCACGGTGACTCACGCCTGTAATCCCAGCACTTTGGGAAGCTGAGGCAAGTGGATCACCTGAGGTCAGGAGTTCGAGACCAGCCTGGCCAACATGGAGAAACCCCATCTCTACTAAAAATACAAAATTAGCCAGGCATGGTGGCGCATGCCTATAATCCCAGCACTTTGGGAGGTAAAGACAGGCGGATCATGAG
Organism: Rhinopithecus bieti; assembly: GCF_001698545.2. NCBI lineage: Eukaryota > Metazoa > Chordata > Mammalia > Primates > Cercopithecidae > Rhinopithecus > Rhinopithecus bieti. The sequence goes on from NW_016810401.1 coordinate 200,652, forward strand.
GTCAGGAGTTTCAGACCAGCCTGGCCAACATGGTGAAGCCCCGTCTCTACTAAAGGTGAGGTTGCAGTGAGCTGAGATGGCACTATTGCACTCCAGCCTGGGCAACAGGGCGACACTCCGTCTCAGAAAAAAAAAAAAAATTGCTGAAGCAAAACTTTGAGGAAGTAGTGGTGTGAGGTAAGGCTACAGATGTTAAAAGGAACCAGACCTTGAAGGGCCGCATTCGCTTCTAGAATTTGTCCTGTAGGGAAAATTATAATAGTCTGTTTATATTTTAGGCAGAAAGGCAGTTTATGCGTTTCAGGAAACACTTCTGAGCTTCTACAATATTCCAGGTATGGAAATAGGTGCTGAAGATGTAAAAAAAAAAAAAAAAAATTCTTAAATCATGATTGAAAACCCTAAGGAGCTTAAGCTTAAAGTCAGTGAGTGAGCCTTTGAGCAGAGGCAGGGCGGGGATTAGGACAGCAGAGGAGGCACTCAAGGAATGAGGGATCTGAGGAGGGAAAGAAAAGGTGGAGTCTAGGATGACTCCTGGGCGGGAATGAATGGGTGGAGGACAGTCCCATCAACTGAAAGAGGAAACACAAAGGAATATCAGTGGGAACAAATTAGGTCTGAGGAGCTGTGTTGCATCCGGGGAGAACTGAACAGAACGGAACTGGAATCATGACTCTGGAGCTCTGGAGCGAAGCTAGTGCCAGAGAGTTGAAAGTGTGTTTGAGGTGTGTGTTGGCAGTGGAACTTAAACCCGTGGCAGTACAACATGGAATAGTTTAGGGAGTCTGTGAAGAGAGAACAGGACCTCTGAGATTGAAGTCACCTGGGAGGGTTCAGTGGACACTGTCATCGTCTCCTCCTGGTCATTAAGTCCTCCCTTCTGGGCAAAACAAGTCTTTAGCTATTACTCCTGGTCCCATTTTCCCTTGCCTTTTCATTTTTACTGATCCCCTGGATCCGCCACACAGTCTGTTTAATCTGTGAAAACGTGAACACTCTGAACAAACACACACCTATGGTAAAGTATATGCCAACAGTGGCCCTGATTACCTGAAACACAGCAGCCAGAATTGCTCCCTGACTTTCTACTTAAGGATTACTGGTGATGAAAGTTGAAAAGGTGGAAAAAGAGGCAGTTTGGGCCAAGCACGGTGGCTCATGCCTGTAATTCCAGCACTTTGGGAGGCCAAGGGGGGTGGATCACGCGGTCAGGAGATGGAGACCATCCTGGTAAACATGGTGAAACCCCGTCTCTACTAAAAAAATATAAAAAAATAGCCCCGTGTGGTGGTGGGCGCCTGTAGTCCCAGTTACTTGGGAGGCTGAGGCAGGAGAATGGTATGAACCCAGGAGGCAGAGCTTGCAGTGAGTGGAGATCGCGTGACAGCACTCCAGGCTGGGCGACAGAGCAAGACTCCCTCTCAAAAAAAAAAAAAAAAAAGAAAGAAAAGAGGCAGTTTAGGGCCAAGGTGGTCTAAAGTGGTGCTGTCCTATATGGGAAAATAGCCACCCACTAGCCACATGGGGCTATTTAAATTTAATTAATGGCCAGGCGCGGCGGCTCACGCCTGTAATCCCAGCACTTTGGGAGGCTGAGGTGGGGGGATCACGAGGTCAAGAAATCAAGACCATCCTGGCCAACATGGTGAAACCCCGTCTCTACTAAAAATACAAAAATTAGCCAGGCACGGTGGTGTGCACCTGTAGTCCCAGCTACTCGGCAAGCTGAGGTAGAAGAATTGCTTGAATCCGGGAGGCGGAGGTTGCAGTGAGCCGAGATCGCGCCACTGCACTCCAGCCTGCCAATAGAGTGAGACTCTGTCTCAAAAAAATAAATAAATACATAAATGTAATTAAAAGGCCAGGTGCGGTGGCTCATGCCTGTAATCGTAGCACTTTGGGAGGCCAAGATGGGCGGATTGCCTGAGCTCAGGAGTTAAGAGACCAGTCTGCGCAACATGGTGAAACCCCGTCTCTACTAAAATACAAAAGAAATTAGCAGGGCATGGCGGCATGTGCCTGCAGTCCCAGCTACTCAGGAGGCTGAGGCAGGAGAATTGCTTGAACTTGGGAGGCAGAGGTTGCAGTGAGCAGAAATCACGGCACTGCACTCCAGCCCTCCAGCCTGGGTGACAGAGCAAGACTCTATCTCTACAAAAACAAAAACAAACAAACAAAAAACCAACAAAACAAAACAAAAAAATTAAAAAAAAATTCAGTTCCTCAGTTGCACTAGCCACATTTTCAAGTGTTCAGTAACCACATATGACTATTGGCTACTGTATTGGAAAGTGCAGATAAAGAACATTTCCATCATCACAGAAAGTTTTGTTGGACAGAGCTGGAAAGCAGCCATAAATGTTGCCTTCCTTCTGGACTTTGTTGAACGCCCATGAAGACATGTTGAAGAGTGAATGTGGGGGAAAAATTGAAGGCAGGACAGGGAGGGTCAGGCAATAGCAAACTATTCTAGGTATAAAAGCAAAGGCGAGGCCGGGTGTGGTGGCTTACACCCGTAATCCCAGCACTTTGGGAGGCCAATGCAGGTGAATCATGAAGTCAGGAATTTTAGACTGGCCTGGCCAAGATGGTGAAACCCAATTATCGACTAAAAATACAAAAATTAGCTGGGCACGGTGGCAGGCGCCTGTAATCCCAGCTACCCGGGAGGCTGAGGCAGGAGGATCACTTGAACCCGGGAGGCAGAGATTACAGTGAGCCGAGATCGCGTCACTGCACTCCAGCCTGGGGGACAGAGGAAGATTCTGTCTCAAAAAAAAAAAAAAAAAAAAGCAAAGGCAGTCACGAAGGAGGGCAGGGGGAATAAGAAAAGCCAGTAAAGATTCTGAAGAAGGGCCCACTTGGTGGCTCACGCCTGTAATGGAGGCTGAGGTGGGTGGATTGCTTGAGCCCAGGAGTTCGAGACCAGTCTGAGCAACATGGTGAACACCCATCTCTATGAAAAATAAAAAAAAAATAGCCAGGTGTGGTGGGGCGCCTCTAGTCCTAGCTGCTGAGGCTGAGGTGGGAGGATCACTTGAGCCCCTGGAGGCAGAGGTTGCAGCAAGCTGAGATCCTGCCACTGTGCTCAGTCCGGGTGAAAGAGTGAGACCCTGTCTCAAAGAATAGATAGATAGATAGATAGATAGATAGATAGATAGATAGATAGATAGATAGATAAATAAAAGAATCTGAAGGAGAGGTACAAAGGTGAAACCCATTCTTTTTTTTACTAGGGAGAAAGTTCATGGAGAAAAGTAGGAAAGCCACAGAAACTTTCGTTGTGATGTTCAAAACATAAAAGAGATTTCCAACCAGGACATCAGTAGTTACTGGGAAGATCTCAAGTCAGACAGAGAGAAGCCAGTATCCTGGCAGCATGTTGTGTTTTCCCAGCCTCCTTGAAGAAGGCTGAGAGAGCTGTGAGATTGAGTCCAAAATGGTGCCTCTGGGCTCGGAAATACGTGGTTTATTGAGCTTTCTTGTTTGTCCCTGGTGTGGTGCTAGATACTATGCCACAGGAGACATCAGTATGGGTGGAAGACCAAGGAAGGCGATTTGGTGTTGAGAACAACATATGGGAAAAATGGATAAGGGTCTGCAAAGTCAGGAGGAATCAGGGAGACATTCCAGAAAAGGAGTACCCACGGAGATGGGACGCATGATGGATATGCCATAGTGTTGCTTGGAAGATGATCTCTCCTTATTCTTAACACTCGTGGAGGTAACACACTCAAACATGATCCTGCCGGGTGCGATGACTTATGCCTGAACTCCCAGCACTTTGGGAGGCCGAGGTGGGCAGATCACCTGAGGTCAGGAGTTTGAGACCAGCTTGGCCAACATAGTGAAACTCCATCTCTACTAAAAATACAAAATTATCCAGGTGTGGTGGTGCACGACTGTAATCCCAGCTGCTTGGGAGGCTGAGGCATGAGAATTGCTTGAACCCAGGAGGCAGAGGTTGTAGTGAGTGGAGATTGTGCCACTGCACTCCAGCCTGTTTGTCAGAGTGAGACTCTATCTCAAAAAAACAACAACAATAAAAAAACATGATCGAAGTCAGGCTAATTTAGGTCTTCCTCTAGGACTCCATCTCCTTTCAACTCTCCACTGACTTTCATTTTGAAAAGTTTTAGATTGAAAAAAAAAAAAAGCAAAGGAAAATGGGGAAATGCGGGATAGAAAATGAGGTCACTGGGAATGGAGGGGATAAAGTAAAACAAGGAGTGAAGATAGCCCCCCCAACTTTCAGGTCTCTGTCTTTCAAGGCCTTGAATGATAACTAGGCCTTCCTTACCCCTTAACCAATAGGAGAAATAGGCACACTGAAAAAAATCCAGGAAACTGGAGAGGGGGAAGAATTCAACAAGAATGAGATGGAAATAACCAGAATTGAACACTTCCCACACATGGTATCAAGGTAAATTTCTAGGAATGTCAGGCCAGAAGTCATCGTTTCCGGGGGGCTCAGACCTTCCTTGTTCTCACCTGGTCACTTTTTCCCACTTTCAGAAAATGTGTAAGAAGCACATGTTTCCCCCATTCAACTAGTGGGAGAAATTCTCAATTGGACTGTAGAGTAAGGTAATTCTAGGAATAGGCAAGCCTCCACAAAGCCTCAGAAATAGTTCCATGGAGAAAAGCAAACACAGGCATTTAACTCCGTTGGCCCCAGAGGCTCTGAGGCTAACCCCTAGGACTGTCGGGTGGCTTTCAGATCCCACTCACTCCACATTCATCCCAAGTCTCACTTCCAGCTTCTTTCTCATGAAGCCAAGACTTCAGAAGACTGGCTTGTTGTCCAACCAGAGAGAGAAGGCTAAAGGATGCTTCATCCACGCAGGAAAGGAATTCGATCCAGGCCTCTAGCTTCCTCGATCTTTTCCCTGGGGTCCCTCGGACCCTAGTGTCCAAGCTCTTAGATTCTCAAGGCACTCCCTTGGGCTTTGGGGCAGGATTCCCATTCTCTGCCTCTCCATCTCTCTGGAATTTTCCACTGCAGCTGCCTCTGCTCCCAGACACCCCTCCCTGGGCAAAATTCCCGGCTCCCTCCGCCTCCCCTTCCCTAATCACACCTCATTCCCACCCCCAGCCCTGAGGCCCAGCCCACAGTCCGGCCCACAGCCCACGCTAACCCTGGTGGTCCCAGTTAGAGAAGTGGGAGGCCAGGCCCCTTATGGAAGGGTGAGAGGGAGTGTCCCAGCCTCTCTTTAGGGCGAGAAGAAGGGACACTGGAGGGGCTGGTCCCTTGTGGGGCTGGAGTTGGGGGAGTGGCCCATCTCACATCCCCATATAAGGCAGGGCAAGCAGTTAGGCTTCTGGATTGGCTGATTCAAATGAGCATTCCACCTGGCAACAGGGTTTCTATTGGCTATCAGGAAAAATAGGAGGAAGGTGGATGGAGGTTGTTGGTGGCGGTGATTGGAGGGGGGAGGGGAGTGGAGGTGACCGGAGTGGGGGGCGGTTACCAGGGCAACAGGGTAAGAGCCCAGCAGGGTGTCCGAGACAGCAGGCGGGGCTGGGAGGTGGAGTGGAGGGAAGAGGAAAGGAAGGCGGGAGGGAGAGGAAAGAACCTGATGGGGAGGGAGCGAGACTGGGAGACTGGGTTGGTGGGGGGGGAGTAGCAAAGGATCGAGGAGAGGGAGATAAATGAAGCAAGAGGAGTACAGAGATGGAGATGGTGAGAGACGGCTGAAGACATCAGCCAGTGAGTCAGAGAAACAGATTGAGAGAGGGACATGGAAAGATCTCAGAAAAGATAGAGTCCGGCAAGGAAAAATCCTGGGTGGGGCCCCAAGATTTTTGAGGAGACTGAGAATGAAATATTGATAGAAAAGTCAGAAAGAGAAACTGGGAGGCGTGTACATCAAGGGGCCAAAAGATGGTGTATTTAAGCACTCAAACACAAAATAATGATAATGATCATCAAAATGGTTTATTATTAATAAAATGAAAATAAGATGAGGAATAATGATAATGACAAATATAGGAGTGCACGGACACCAAAGGTCTTTTTCCAAACCTCAGCCTTCCACCCTGTCCACCTTCCTGACCTTTAATACACAACCCAGCCCCTGTTCCCTTCTGAAATCCCAAGCTTTTCAAAATGACTCAAAGATACCGAGATTGAGGGCGAGGAGTTGAGGATGTCTGGAATAGGGTGGGGCTGGAACTCCAGACCTGGACCTGTATTATATTTGCAAAGGAGGCAAATATAACCCAGAAAGGCTAGGGAAGATGGCAGCAGAGGAATGAGAAAAGCTAACGGACGGCAAATGTAAAAAATGAGGACAGAAAGAGGAGTTGAGGAAAGCCAGCCAAGAATAGAGGGCCAGGTGCCTGACTCAGATAAGACAAGAGCAGGGTTGTCTGGGAAAGATACGGAAAGAGACCAGAGGTGGAAGGGCAGAAGAGGGTCAGTAAGGCGTGGAGAAGAGGTGAGAGAAGAATGGGAGCGATTCGAGTTATAATTGGTTGTGAGGGAGGGGTCTGGGTACAGATGACTGAGGACGGATGAAGAGAAATAGAAGGACCAGGCGAATAAAAGTGAGGTGAGACAGGCGAATGAGAGAGGTAGAAGATGGAGGAGAGCTGGAAGCAAAGGAGACCAGGGGCCTGACTCCCTGCGGCTCACAGCACGGGGCCAGGAAGGCAGGCACCCGGCAAGGGTCACAAGTGTCAATCTGGCAGGAGGGAAGGCTGGGCCGCCCTTTCTGCCCTCCCATCCCTCCTCAAGGCCATCCAGAGAATGTGGATGGAGGATGAGAGGGGGAAATCCGGCGTGGTGTGGAAGGAGCGCCCGAACCCTCTTCCTCTTCTTTAAGCTTTTGGTTTCTCAAATACCTGCCCTATCTGCCCATCTGCTCCCCTCACCCCACCCTTTGACAAAATCCCAGGGCTTTTTTTGGGGTCAGTAGGATTCTGGCCACCTCTCCAGTCCGCCCCCAAAAGCCAGACTCCACATTCGCAGGCAGTAGGTTGGGATTTGGAAAGGTGCCTCCCCGCAGGAACCCCACCCCTTCCCACCTCCTCGCCCCACTCCTTTCTCCGCGGCCGTCAGTCTCTCCATTTCCCCCTCCTGGTCTCGTCCTCCCTCCCGACTCTCTAGCTCTCCCTCCCCTCGCTTTCATCCTCCTATCCCCACCTCTCCAACCTCCTCTTTCATCCCCCTCCCCTCTCCTCTCCTCCCCGCTCCCGCCTGCCCCACCCCTGGGAAGCCCCTCCCGTCGGGCAGCGCCGCCTTATAAGCGGGTTCCCTTCCCGGGGGCGGCAGCGGCTGGTCGGCGGCAGCTCTGCTGGTGCGGGGCGGCGAGCCCGGGACCGAGCGACCGCGGACCGAGCGCGCCGGCACCGCCTGCCACCGCCCTATTCCGCCGGCCCCTCCGGGACGCCGCAGCCCTGGCGCAGAGTCTCTCGCTCCAGACCCACCCCGCCCCACCCCGCACGCCTCTGCCGGCCGTCTTTCCCAGACGACCCAGTGCCGAGCCGCGCCGCGCCTGCCGCTGTCGCCGCCGCCGCCGCCACCCGCGCCACGGTTCCGGCCCGGCCACCTCTCCTGCCGTCCTCAGCGGCCCCTCTCGTCTCGGCTCCGGGACCCCGGCTCCCGCAGCCCGGCCCCGGTCCCCGGCCACCATGTCGGAGAAAAGCGTGGATGGCAGCGTTTCCGAGTTGAGCCGCCTCTAAGGTACGTGTCGGTGGGCAGCGGCGGCCCAACGGACTTTCGCCCCCGCTTGGCCCCTGGGGCCCCGCTGCTGGCTCTCTGGCCCCGGGCGCCCCGACTGGCCCCGGCTGCGGCCCTCGCGCCCGTGGTCCTAGCGGACCCCACTGCGCCCTCCCACCGCTCCCCGGCCCGGAGCTGCCTTCCCGGCTCCGCGCGGCTAGCGCCAGCGCCCTCTAGCTGCCCTGCGCGCACCACGGCGCCCGGCCTCGTCGCTCCGGTCGCGCCGGCCCCCGCAGCCGTCCCCACCCCTCTTCGGCCCCACCTCGCTGACCGGATCCCGTCCGGCTTCCCGTCCGAACGCCCCGAGTCTCACTTTGCCGCGCCCTCTCCCTGCGCCCCGCTGCCCCGTCTCTCCTTGCAACCCGACCTCACCTTTCCTCGCTAAGCGGTTTGAGATCCTCAAGTGTAAACAGGACTCTCCCTGGAGGCTACTCCTCCCGGCCCCTCCCCGCGGCCCGACCGTCGCTCGCTTCTCTCCCCGGACGGCGACTGCCTCTGTTTTTTCGTTCCCTCCACTCAGCTGGCTTTCAGCTTTATTTTCTCTTCATCGTCCCTTTCCCACATACACACTGGAAGAATCTCGAATTCCTAAAAATTAGAAGCGGGGCAGGAATAGCCTTCGAAAAAGCCGAGGCTGGGCATTGGATGGCATTGCGTCGAGCTGTCCTCGCCCTCATCAGCTCCCTTCCCCTGCCCCATCCGTTCGCCCTTGCTTCTCTTCCAGCCTTCCTCTAATTTCCCCAGGGAACCTGCGGAGTGTCGCTTTGGGAAATTAACGCGGCCGGGGTTTGGGGGCTGGGAGCCCTATCTTGTGTGTGTATATGTGTGGCGGGGTGGGTTGGGGCGCGGTGGTTGCTGAGGGGCCGTCACACTGGTCTCCCGGAGGCCCGCGAAGTGAAACGGGGAGAGCCAATGGGATTAACGGCGGTGGGAGAGGGGCTGTGTGCGATCTGCCAAGGTGCGCCCGTGTGGCCCTCCGGCGGGCTGTGCGGTGGCATGTGACTTCACTGAGTAGGTGTCTTTGTATGTCTGAAATCCAGCGAGTGTGTGGGACTGCCCGTGTCAGTTACATGTGTGCATGTGGAGACGTAGATTTTCTGGAGCCATGTTGTCGCTTTGTGAGTGTTAAGTGGCTCCGCTTTGCTCCCGTGCTGTCTCAAGAGTGTGTACCAGAATGGCCCAGCGCTGGGCCATGTGTCTCCCGTCGCGTGGGTGCCCCTCTCTAACTGTCTATGCATCGCTGTTGGCCGGTGTAGGTGTGTGTGCCTGTCTTGAGTAAATGAGGCCAGAGGGCCGCTTAGCAGAAGACCTAGGGCCCAGGTCACATATTCTCCTGGAAAAGGGATCATGGAAGGACAGTGACCAGAAGGACAGAACAGGGGAGGAGAGGGCCCGGCCTCTTGAACTTTGGTCTCTGGTATTCTCACTCCCTCCCTCCATCAGCCCAGATGGGAAAGTCAGGCCAGGGCCATACAGACTTTTGGTGCTAGGGCTCCCAGAGAGAAGCTGACCAGCTCCTTGCTCTCCTGGCCCAGGATGTAGGGAAGAGCCCGCTAGGTAGTGGAAATGCCATACTGACCTTGTGGCACAGAAATGAAGACTTCACGGTGGGGTGGAAGGGCAACCTCGCTGGAGTGAGGGTGAAGAGTTCTCAGCTACCCTTAAAGGGAGGAGGGAATTGAGTGCCCCTCAGGGCAGGCGTTCTGCACCGGGCTCCTCTCCTATCCCCTATCCTGTTCCAGAAAAGACCCCCCCCCCAGGGTGATCTCACACAGGCGACTTCCATTCACATGGAATCAGATACACAGCATGGCACACCGACACCAGATCAGATCACACAAGGACACCTACCGTGTTACACTGTGCCTGCCAAGGAGTGGGTGGGGAGAGGACTGGAATCTGAATTGGGAGGCTAGTGTAGTGTCCAGAAGAGACTCACATGGGCATCTCCCGCTGCCATATCAGCACAGGATGTCACCCTATGCCTGCTAGGATCTTGGGGTGAAGGAGAGGGGCTGGCCGGTGGGAGGGTCTACTAGACAGGTGCCTCCCTCTTCTCCATTCCTATCCCACCCCAGTCACAGACCTTGTTTGTTGCTCTCTCCTTGTCTCCCATGCCTGCTACTCTTCCCCTCCTTGTTTTCTCTCCTACTTCACCTACATTTCCACTGGAAATGGCTACTTCCACTCTTCCACTACACCCATGCATACATCATGGGAGGCAGGAAGAAGGAAACTACTTGAACTGTTTTGGGGTGGGGAGGGCAGAAAGTGGGAGGGGTGCTGGGAATGTGCTATGGTGCTGTCCCTATCTCTGGTAGTGTTTGGCCAAGTAGGGGCCTGAGGATTAGGGAGACACAGACGGAGAGAAACAAAGACCTTAGAAGCTGAAGGGGAAGCTGGGAGGGATGCCCAGGAGAGAGAGTCCTCAGGAAAAGGCCCCAGAGGTAGACAAAAGGCAGAGCTGGGCGGGCAGTGGGGGGCAGGCCAGGGAGGCGGAGGGACACAGGAGGGGGTGGGGCACTGAGGCTGCAAGCAGATGGAGAGGATTTGCTTTGCTGAGCTGAACTCTTCAGCCAGTGAGGTTTGGGAGAACTTGATGGGGGTGGGGATCGTTGCCCTGGTTGCCCGCTCCTGCTTCTTCATCCCTTTCCCACCCCACCTTGGGTCTTGGGGAAGGAGGTGTTTGGTCTCAACCCCTTCATGGCCCTAATGTAAGGACTCTGGGGCCCCTATTCTGTGTCTTAAGTTGTGGTCACCTTTTCAGTTCACACGCCTCTAAGCTCACTACAGAGGGAGAACGGGGGCAGCAGGGACTTAGGGGCTACAAGCCATTTGTGGTGAGAAAGGTGACCTCTTTCTCCCTTGCAGGACCTGAAGGAGAAGAAGGAGAAGGTGGAGGAGAAGGCAAGCCGGAAAGAGCGAAAGAAAGAAGTGGTGGAGGTGTGGAGGGGTGGGGGAGAGGACCACATCTACCCTACCATCTTCCTCCCAATCATCTCATCCTTCCTCCACTTTCCTTCTGAGGATGCTCGGGCCTGCCCTTGCACTGAGCCCTCTCATCCTTGCTGCCCCACCCTGAGGCCCCTCCCAAGTCCTTTTCTCACCCAGTCTCCCCTCCCATTGGTGGTAATGGTGGGCAAGGCATGCAGCCAGCCTGAGGCTACTCCCTCCCCTGGTCCCCACAGGAGGAGGAGAACGGGGCTGAGGAGGAAGAAGAGGAAACTGCTGAGGATGGAGAGGAGGAAGATGAAGGGGAAGAAGAAGGTGGGGAGGGGCAGGGGAGGCTGGGCTGGCAAAGTCTGGGCTCAAATGAGCAGAGTCAGGGTGGGTTTGAAGACCTGAAGCAGGGCTGAGGGCGACCACAGGGGGTCTGTGCCAGAGCTTCCTGCCCTTCCCCAATGACCCATTTCTGGCTCCTCAGATGAGGAAGAAGAAGAAGAGGATGACGAAGGGCCCGCGCTGAAGAGAGCTGCCGAAGAGGAGGTTTGGGCTGGGTTGCTGGGCCTGAGGGGCTGTCAGGGATGCAGCCAGGCTGGGCGCCCTTTGGATTTGGACCCAGATACCTGTGCAGCAGGGGTGGGGGCTGGAACAGGACCGGGACAGGGGGAGGTCTCCCCTCCCATTTTACAACTCCCCCATTCTCTCCATCTCCACAGGATGAAGCTGATCCCAAGCGGCAGAAGACAGAAAATGGGGCATCGGCGTGAGCCCCTGCCAACAGGCTGGGGTTGGGAGGCCTCTCTGGGCCTGGAGGTGGGGGTGGGGGCAGACAAGTCCAGCCACTGTTCACCTGGCTCCCTGCTCTGGGCCCTGCACCAGAGCTGCCACCCTCTTCTTTCTCCCCAGCCTTCTCATTTCCGCCTTTCCAGACACTGCGCCCTCCACCCTCACTCTGCCATTGTTCCACCTCCTGACCTGCTCCATCTGAGCTCCCCAGCTGGCCCCCAATTGCTCCTCTCTCTCTTTGCTCTCTTTCTCTCTCCCCTACCAGCCCCATCCTTCCTTTGGTAGCCTCTCCCACCTAACCTCTGCATCCCCCAGCCTCATGTCCTGCCCCATCCCTATCCTGCCTGACCCCTGGATCTCCCTCGGATCCCCTCTTCTCAGACAGCGCCAGGCCGGGGTGGGGCCGGGGTTGGGGCCGAGCCCCACAGCTGCCCCCCTCCCCTCCCTTTTTGTATAATTTAATAAAGAAATGGTCGCGCTTCTGTTTTTAACCTGTCTCCTGCTTTCCCGGGGGGTCCAGTCAGTGCAACAAAAGGGTAGAGAGGGAGGAGGGTGGCTGACCTCACGTTCTGCCAGGACCCTTCCCTTGGATACAAAAGCAGCAGCACACTCCTGCCACCCACAACTCAAGAAGACAAGAGCAGCCCTCCAGGGGTGGCCCGGAGCCCAGCTCTTCTGAGAGCTGACTTACGTCCTGTTTTGGATTCTCAGGGATGCTCCTCCCCAGCAATACACACTTCCCTGCTAACCCACACAAGACCTAGACACTGCTGAGCCCAGTGGAAAGCTACCAGCTCTATTGTGCTGAACCAGGCACAGAGAAACAGCCCAGAAACAGGAAGTCCTGCCCCTGAGCTGGGAGAGGGCTGGTAGTCCTGGGTCTCAGCCTCCTAGGATCTGGAGTGAGCTGCCGGGCATCAGAGATGCCCTTTGCCTGGCACAGAAGAGAGCTCCTTCCAGTCAAGCAGGGAAATCCTGGGCCTCTTGTCATTCCCAGGTCAGCTGTATGTTTCATCACCTGCCCTCCCACTCTCCCTGGGCTGGGCTGGGGAGCGGGAGTTGTATGACTCTTGCCAGTCTCGGGCCTTCCCTAGTCCCACTGCCTCTGTTTCCCCTGAGTTTGATCTCTGTTAGGAGATTGCTAAGATTTCTGCATTTCTCCATCTTTGCATGACCCTTGCCCTCTCCTCTTAGTTCAGAACCTCTGGATTGGAGAATGCTTCTGAGTGCATGGGGGCCTGAGCTGGAGTGGGGAGGGGTGTTGACTCATCAACAGCATCATTTATCCCAGGAGACTCCCATAACTCATTCAAGGTCAGGATTAAACACTCTCCCGCACACAGGTACACTCACAGTAGGGGGTGTACACTCACAGCTTTTATCTTCACACTCCCTAACCTTGGCAAATTGTACAATTTCTTTGAAGCTCAGTTTCCTCATCTGTACAATGGGGAAAATTACTAGATTTCATGAATTACTATAAGTGTCCTATACAGTGCTTAGCATGTAATGAAGCCTCAATACAATGTAGTTACTCTCCATGCCCCGCAAGGCTGGCATGCCTAGCCTTAGACCTACCATTTTTTAGGGTGCAGTAAAGCTTCCTGTCCACCATGTTCCCAGGAAACATTGTACTGATGGGTGGAAAGGCAGGTCTAAAGGGGTCAGGAAGTTCTGGGAGGTTAAGAGAATGAGGGAGGAGATTAAGCAACAAGGAAAGAGCTTGCCAAGAAGGAAGTGTGAATATTGGGACTGAGGAGGCAGCTTGGAGATGGGCAAGGGGGCAGTTTCAGGCAGAAATGGTGCGTGGAGGCAGAAGGTCCCTGGGAGAGGGAGCAGTCTGGAAGGTGGGGCAGGGGCGAGGAGGGGGAGGTGGGGAGACCCAGGACTGAGGAAGTAAACAAGGGGAGTGCCACCACAGAGGTGGAGGGTGCTGTTGCTGGGAATCAACCCCCTCAGACTTTCCACTGCGAAGCGAAACCGTAAGCCCTGGGGTGCGGGGGGTGGGCAGGGAGGAGGGGAAGTGGGGAAGGTGGAGGGAAGGCCGGGCACAGGGGTGAAGGCCCGGAGACCAGCAGAACGGCATCCCAGTCACGACAGCCACTTTGCTCTGTCTGCTCTCCGCCACGGCCCTGCTCTGTTCCCTGGGACACCCCCCACCTCCTCAGGCTGCCTGATCGGCCCAGCTTTCCTCTGGATTCTGGCCTCTGGTCATCCCTCCCCATCCTCTCTCCAAGGCTCTCTCCTGGTCTCCCTTCTTCTAGATCCCCTTCCTCCACCTCCCTATCTGCAGAACTTCTCCTTTGCCCCCCCACCCCCCACCACTGCCCACTTTCCTTTTCTGACCTCCTTTTGGAGGGCTCAGTGCTGCCCAGACCATAGGAGAGATGTGGGAGGCTCAGTTCCTGGGCTTGCTGTTTCTGCAGCCGCTCTGGGTGGCTCCAGGTAAAGCGGGGATGGCGGGAGGGTTGACCTCCGGCCCCACAGGAGGGGACCAGCAGGGATCTCTGTGGCCACAAAGGTCCTGAGGTCCTTAGCTCTGTGGTGGATTCTTCTAATCCCTTTTTTGGACAGTCCTTCCACCCCCAAAGCCTCTCTGGGCAGAGAAGGGACAGAAACCCAAGCTCTTCCTGCACCCTGTTTCTCCCTCGGGAAACACCCAGGCTCCTTCTCTACCCCTGCCTCTCGGCTCACGCCCCCTCCCCTTGGCCTCTCTTTTGCTCACCTAGTGAAGCCTCCCCAGCCAGGGGCTGAGATCTCGGTGGTGTGGGCCCAGGAGGGGGCTCCTGCCCAGCTCCCCTGCAGCCTCACAATCCCCCTCCAGGATCTCAGCCTTCTGCGAAGAGCAGGGGTCACTTGGCAGCATCAACCAGACAGGTATGCACCCCAAACTTGGGCAACAGGACCCCCGAATCCAGCACTCACAACCCAACACCCATGCCGGTCCTCTGTCCCCTGCCCTGAGGTGTCACTCCCTCTGAAGCCAGTGACCCAGTCTCCCCGCCCTCGCCCGCACCGTTCCTGCCCTTGCTCTGCAATACCCTCACACCTGCATCCCTTCTCTCCAGAAGGGGATGCTGCCAGTCCAACAGAGGGGTCGGGGGTGAGAGGACGGTTGGTGGTCAAGAGAACTCTCGGGATGGGCGTCCTCATCCTCAACGGGTGGCTGCCTGCCCCTGAGCTTCTCAACTCCATTCTCTTTCCCGCCCAGCGGCCCGCCCGCTCCCGCCCCGGCCACCCCTGGTCCCCGGCCATCGCCCGGCGGCGCCCTACTCTTGGGGGCCCAGGCCCCGCCGCTACACGGTGCTGAGCGTGGGTCCTGGAGGCCTGCGCAGCGGGAGGCTGCCCCTGCAGCCCCGCGTCCAGCTGGATGAGCGCGGCCGGCAGCGCGGGGACTTCTCGCTATGGCTGCGCCCAGCCCGGCGCGCGGACGCCGGCGAGTACCGCGCCACGGTGCACCTCAGGGACCGCGCCCTCTCCTGCCGCCTTCGTCTGCGCGTGGGCCAGGCCTCGAGTATGTGGGGCGGGACGACGGGAGAGGGGCTGGGAGGTGGGTCCCCATTCCCTGCCGCCGGGGAGGCAGGAAGGGCTGGGGCAGAGGCTGCGCTCTAGGCCGTGTCTGAGAGCTCCCAGAAGAGTAGAGGAAGGGGGTGGGCGGCCTGCTGGAGTGGAAGGGGCCCCCCGAAGCACGTGTATGGGGGGCCCTGTGGAGAGATTGTATCACCCCCGAGCTCCCCTTCTCCCACCCACGCGGGAGTGCCCAGAGGCGGGTGGAGCGGGGAGAGCATAGGGCTAGAGTGATTCATTTCAGATATCTGTGGCTCAGGGGGTGGGCTTCGCAGGGATCCAGGCCAGGAGAACGGCAAGGGTGGCTGATGCCAAGTAAATTGCAGGCAAGGGACACGGGAAAGTAGTCCTGGGGACTCGTGGGGATCCACTTTATGCACCTCCAGGTGCTGGGAGCTGAGATGGGGAGAGGGTGATGCGGGAGAGAAGAGAAGTCTAAAGCCAGGTTCCTGTTTCCAGGAGTTTCCAGCTTGGCAGTCCTGCTGTGTTGGGAAATTGTTTCCAGTGGGCTGATCAAGTCTTCTTTATCCTTGCACAGTGACTGCCAGCCCCTCAGGGTCTCTCAGGACCTCTGACTGGATCATTTTGAACTGCTCCTTCAGCCGCCCTGACCGCCCAGCCTCTGTGCATTGGTTCCGGAACCAGGGCCAGGGCCGAGTCCCTGTCCAGGAGTCCCCCCATCACCACTTAGTGGAAAGCTTCCTCTTCCTGCCCCAAGTCGGCCCCATGGACTCTGGGCCCTGGGGCTGCATCCTCACCTACAGAGATGGCTTCAATGTCTCCATCATGTATAACCTCACTGTTCTGGGTAACTCCCCCACTCTGCTTCACACTTTACCACAACCCCTTCCTGCCCCCCTTGCCACCTCCCCTGACTATGGGTCCCCAAACCAAGTTCTCGGCAGCCAGTGGCCTACATCATTGCTGTGGGCCTCACTGTTCGACCCCCTTATATTGCTGGCAGCCTTGCAGCTGCCATCACCCCTTCGCGCTTCTCCCATAGCCTTGCAGCGTCATTGCCAGCCTTCCTTCTCCTTCTGGCTAAGCCCACTTGCTGGGTTTCTGAGCATCCTCAGCTCATCACCTTATTCTGCTCCTTAGCACTCTTACTAGCCAGAGCATCTCCTGCACTCTTCTGCCTCCCTTCCCTGCAGCCCCGGCACTCCCTCCTGACTGCAGCACCCAGCTTTAAATCTGGATTTTCTTTTCTCTTCAGGTCTGGAGCCCCCAACTCCCTTGACAGTGTACGCTGGAGCAGGTTCCAGGGTGGAGCTGCCCTGCCGCCTGCCTCCTGCTGTGGGGACCCAGTCTTTCCTTACTGCCAAGTGGGCTCCTCCTGGGGGAGGCCCTGACCTCCTGGTGGCTGGAGACAATGGTGACTTTACTCTTCGACTAGAAGATGTAAGCCAGGCCCAGGCTGGGACCTACATCTGCCATATCCGTCTGCAGGGACAGCAGCTCAATGCCACTGTCACATTGGCAATCATCACAGGTCAGCCTCACATGGGAAAGGAGTAGCTCCCCTCCCAGGGGAGAAAGAACAGGGAGGAAGGGCTGGCGGGGCAAAGACTGAGCAAACCCACCCAGTGGGTGATCCCAGGCCACTGGGCACAAGTTCCCGAGCCTGCCCATCTCGGCCCCCACTTTTCTCACCCCCATAATAAAGAATCGAAACTGAAAATCTCCTCTTGAGTCACAAGATAAAAGTTCCACTGTTCTCTATGGGACTCCCCTGCTCTCAATTGGCAGGAGGGTCTGGGAAGTTAGAAGGAAAGGTGACAAAAATTCCAAATGGTTCAAAAGAGGTAGAGTATATTTCTAGAACCCTTTTCTACTTTGCGGACAGGGCTTGGGTTAAAGTTGCAGGAAGTGGCCTGGATTTGGGAGGAGTTAATAAATCTGTCCCTTGGTCAGCAAATATTTACTGAGTAAGAGTTTTCCAAGATGGTATAAAACAAACACAGAAAAAATAATACTCAGAGAGTATGTGTTGACTGGTTGATAACTATCAGCCATGACAGATTACCATGTCTGCAGCACTCACCTGTGGCCACTAAGTAGTAGCACTCCATGGCAGATGCTTAATAATGTATAGAGGTTGAATGAATACGTGAACATGCTAATGGATAATACATCTCCTGAAGGCCAATCCTGAGTTTTCACTTGCTTTCTGGATACCTCTAACTAGATATTATACCACCTCTCAGCCGCCTCACCCTGAATCCCATCTTTTTCTACCACCAATCCCCTTGCTGACTCAGCCTGTCTTTAATCCACTGGTATCCACCCACCTCGAAACCTGGCCTCCTCCTCCCTACGTCCCATCAGTCATCAAAGCCCACCAGTTCTTTCTGTCCAATGCCTTCTTGAAGGTCAACTGTTTTATGTAGACAGCTCAATGAGACTTTCTCAAAACACCTGGAAAGTGCCAGACTCTGGGTCTAAACTCAGGTGTCTGCATCACCAAATCACTCTTCAGGACCCTTTGTCTCCTCCCACCCTCCCATCTCTCACTTTACAACTTGGAGAATGCTCTCTCTCTAGATGAATGGGCCAGTTCCCTGTTCTCTATACATTCAGAAAGGGGGATGACGTTCATTCAGGGGACACCACAAGGCAGGAGACACCGATGTGAGCCATGTCATGGAAGTTGCAAAATTGTGAAGTAGCCGGGGGGTCAGCTCATCTGACTGATTTTGAGGGTTCTGAGCATTTTGAGTAGAAAGTAACGTAAAAGAATCTGTAATAGTATTTCTTCTGTGGTCTGCCAGGGCCAGTTTGAGTGTGAAGGCAGTAGGGAGCCTGGAAATGTTTTGAGCAGGGGAGGGAGCTGACTCCCTCCCCTGCTGAACAAGATAAATGTGGCCGGCAGGGTGTGGTGGCTCACGCTTGTAATCCCAGCACTTTGAGAGGCTGAGGCAGGAAGAACACTCGAGTCCAGAAGTTCCAGACTAGCCTGGGCAACATGGTGAAAACCCATCTGTATAAAATTTAACAAAAAATTAAATAGAAAGAAAAAGATGAACGGGGCCATGACCCCTGATGTCCTTCCCCAACCTCACCAGGCCAGAACCCAAGTGAGTGCAGGGTGATTGAGGCTTGGAGTTCAACCTGTGGTGTCACATAAGGGGGCCAGAAACCCAAAAGATCTCTTCCTTCTACTCTTTTCAGTGACTCCCAAATCCTTTGGGTCACCTGGCTCCCTGGGGAAGCTGCTTTGTGAGGTGACTCCAGCATCTGGACAAGAACGCTTTGTGTGGAGCCCCCTGAACCGCCCATCCCAGAGGAGTTTCTCAGGACCGTGGCTGGAGGCACAGGAAGCCCAGCTCCTTTCCCAGCCTTGGCAATGCCAGCTGCACCAGGGGGAGAGGCTTCTTGGAGCAGCAGTATACGTCACAGAACTGTCTAGCCCAGGTCCAAGGCCCCAAAATGCCAGGACCCCAATGCCACAGCAATAATCTTTATCCCCTGCCACCCCCATCCCAGCGCTTTTCTTTCCAGACAGGGACCTGATCTCCGGCTCTTCCCTAGGGCTGACCTGTTTCCAGCAATAATCAGCTGAAAGAGCCTGGGACAAGTCCCTTAAACTCTCTGGATCTCATTGCATCTGTAAAGTCTGAGGGAGTGACAAAATGTCCTTTCTAGCCCTGACCCTACACCTCATCCTGTACTTTCTCCATAGGTGCACAACGCTCTGGGAGAGCCCCAGGGGCCCTCCGAGCAGACCACCTCCCGCTGTTTCTCATCCTTGGTATCCTTTTTCTGCTCCTTTTGGTGACTGGAGCCTTTGGCTTTCACCTTTGGAGAAGACAGGTGAGCCAGGGATATGCCAACCCCGCCCCCCCAACAGCTCCTGCTCTTCCATCCTCACTCAGAGTGCTGATGACACCCCTTCCTCAGGAAGGTGACCAAAGGGGACCCTGAACTTGCCCTCGGAGTCCCCCTTCATAAGCCTCTCACTCCAGGGACGGCTTGTGCCTGGGTAGGCTGGAAGGGGGGGTTGAGAGAAAGCCAGGACCAGATGGGGAGGGCAGGGTGGCTGAGAAAAAAATAGATGGACTCAGTGTCCTTCCTAATCCGTTTCCCTTCATCCTTCTACTCCTTCCACCCTCCATCTCTCTCTCCATCTCTTCTTACAGTGGCGACCAAGAAGATTTTCTGCCTTAGAGCAAGGGATTCACCCTCCGCAGGCTCAGAGCAAGACAGAGGAGCTCGAGCAAGAACCGGAGCTGGAACCAGAGCCGGAGCTGGAGCGCGAGCTGGGGCCGGAGCCGGAGCCGGGGCCGGAGCCCGAGCCGGAGCAGCTCTGACCTGGAGCTGAGGCAGCCAGCAGATCTCAGCAGCCCAGTCCAAATAAACTCCCTGTCAGCAGCAAGCCTGAGTCTGGCTCTTTCGTGTCCAAGTGAAGGTTCCCGTCTCTCCCCAGCCTCTGGGGGCTCCTTTCTCCCACCCTAGCCTCCTAACCTACTTTCCCCAGCCAGCCTCCCTCACCTTCCCCTTTTCTGTTTCAGGCTGCTTCGCGTTTCTTTCTTGGTCTCTCTCTCTCTCTTGCGCTTACTCTCTTTTTCTCTCTCCTGGGTAATCATTTCCCTGAAGCTCCCCCCAAAAAGACCTTGCCCCTTGCCTCCGCAGCTCTCTCGTCCGTCCTTCCACCCACCTTCCACCCACAGTGCGCTGGCTGCCCTGGTTTCCTTGATATTTTTGTCCTTTGGGTCCACCCCACCCCACACTCAGCTGCACTTCAGCACTTGTCCTTGGCCCTCCGGCTGCAGCAGATGCGCACATATGCTCGCGCGCACGTGCACACACGCATGCACACACACGCACGCAACACAAACACACGCGCGCGCGCGCAGGACTGCCTTGTCAAGTCTTCCAGGAGATCCGATCTGGAAACCTCTCTGGGCAGCCGGCTGGGGCTCCTACCTCTGCCCCACCCCCCACGTTCCTCAGCCCTTGGCGGCTTTTCAGGTCCCAGACATGAGAACACACTGCCACCCAGTGGTCAGTGTTTGTCACACCCCAACGGAGGTCACCGGGCCGGCTGCGGCAGGCCTGAGGAGTTGAACAGTGCGGTGGACAAGGCGGAGCACAGATTGGTGCGAATGCAGGCACTGCCTTTGTATTGTGCACGCTCTATGTGCAGCATATGAGTGTGCGTCCAGTGACTGTCACATGTCCTATGCACCCTTCAGGAGAGGGACTGAACAATGCCTGTCTCAGGAGATACAGCCCTGGCTGACCCTGGCAAGGGTGTAATCTATGTCTGACAAAGGGGAAGGCTGTGAACAAAGGCCTGTGCGTGGAGCAAAACAACAAGCTGCCGCTGTGGGAATCAGGAGCCCCGGCTTCTCATTCCAGCTTTGTTGATGTGACCGTAGTGAATCTCCCTGAGCCTGTTTCCTCACCTATTAAATGGGATAATGATAATAACCCACCAAAATGGGTTGTTGTGAATATTGGATAATAAAGGGCTTTGGAAACTGAAGCGCTCTGCATGTGTGGAGTACTTGTCTGATCATCCGTTAGTGAAGGAGAAAGCAGGCCTGCTCCGGTCATGCTAAGAATGATGTTGAAGACCCCAAGTCAGCCTGCGCCCTACTCTGTCTGTCTCTCCTGGAGCATTCACGCGGGCCATGCCAATGGTCCTCTCAGCAGAGCACACATGGCCTCAGCACATGGCACCCTCAAGTCTGGAATGGGACAGAGACTTCTGCCTGCAAACGGGTGTGGGCCCTGGACTTTGGCCACAGATAACTCTGTCAGGGGACTTTAACCCCATACAGGAGAACAAAATATTGAAAGTGAGTGGGTGAGTGGGAGTGAGCCTGCTGGAGCAGGAGGGGCATGGTGGCATGTGTGAGTGGCGCCAACTGGGTCTGTGTGCCGTGTGCAAAAAGACACAAAAAGACAGACCTAAGGACATGTCCCTGAAGAGACACCATAGTCACTCATTGGAGACAGAGGATAAAGAGGGTGACACCTTTGTTCTGTGCAGAGCCTTAGGGAGAGGGGGGACCCTCTGAAGCCTGAACAATGAACCATTTACAGCAATCTGAGGTTCTGAGCCTCAGGATGGTGATGACTCTTGCCTTGTCACTGGCAGAGAAACACTGGCACAGGAAGGAGGAAGCTCTGGCCCTGCCAGAGATGATCACACCACAAAAGGAAGTCTTGAAGTCCCTTTAGAGGCTTCCAGGCCAGGTGTCATGGCTCATGCTTATCATCCCAGCACTTTGGGAGGCCAAGGCAGAAGGATCGCTTGAGCCCAGGAGTTCAAGATCAGCCTGGTCAGCATAGTGAGACCTCATCTTTAAAAAAAAAAAAAAAAAAAAAAAAAAAAGGGTTAGTTGGGCACGTTGGTACGCCCCTGTGGTCCCAGCTATTTGGGAGGCTGAGGTGGGAGGATCACCTAAGCCTGGGAGGTTGAGGCTGCAGTGAGCCATAATTGTGCCACTACACTCCAGCCTGCGCAACAGAGTGAGACCCTGTCTCAAAAACAAAAAATAAGAAGCCTCCAAAGCGTCGTTCCCACGGTTTGTTGCTGCTCAAAGACTCCTCAGCTCTGCCCCAGGACCCTGCTCCCCACAGCCTCAGTGGGAGCCCTGATATTTTAATAGGGCAGGGGTTTCCTGGAAAGTTCTGTGGGTGGCATTTTTCCTTTCTACTAGCTAACATCCTATGCCCTTTGGGCTTATGAGAGTAGTCATCGAAGATTCACTGAGGCCTATGCGGGGACTTCCCCATGCTCTTTCATAAAGGGGACAGGGAGGGGACAGAAGCAGAACGAAGGGCGTCCTTTTTCCTTTACCCCCTAGAGAAG
This sequence comes from Rhinopithecus bieti, assembly GCF_001698545.2. Lineage (NCBI taxonomy): Eukaryota > Metazoa > Chordata > Mammalia > Primates > Cercopithecidae > Rhinopithecus > Rhinopithecus bieti. The sequence continues at coordinate 222,494 of NW_016810401.1, forward strand.
AGCAAAGGGCGGAAGGAAGAGGGGGCATATGGGCTGCATTCCGTGAGTGCTTCTCTGTGGGGTCTCTCCTAAGGGTGACTGACATTCTTGGTCCCACTCCTCTTTCCACAGCCCCCCACTAGCAGTCTGGCAGGATCACCTCCAGCACTTTTCCTGTCCCCCAAAGACCTCTAGGGAGCTTGGTTAATTCATCTGGCTTCTCCAAGTTGATCTGTAAACTGGTGTTCCAGGCTGCGGTCCTGGAGGGGAAGGAGCATCAGGAGGCCAGGAGCTCAGGGAGCTTCAGTGGGTGGGTGGGAATCGGCTCAGCTCCTTGTTAAGAAGGAAGGGTGTGTGTGTGAGTTACCTATAGGCATATAACAAAAAAGTTACCCTAAAACGTAGTAATTTAAAATAATAAGCTGGGTGTGGTGCCTCACACTGGTAATCCCAACACTTTGGGAGACTGAGGCAGGAGGATTGCTTGAGGCCGGGAGTATGAGACCAGCCTGGGTAACTTAGTGAGATCACACCTCTACTTTTTTTTTTTTTTTTTTTGAGACGGAGTCTCGCGCTGTCACCCAGGCTGGAGTGCTGTGGCCGGATCTCAGCTCACTGCAAGCTCCGCCTCCCGGGTTCTCGCCATTCTCCTGCCTCAGCCTCCTGAGTAGCTGGGACTACAGGCGCCACCACCTCGCCCGGCTAGTTTTTTTTTTGTAGTTTTTAGTAGAGACGGGGTTTCACCGTGTTAGCCAGGATGGTCTCGATCTCCTGACCTCGCCATCCGCCCGTCTCGGCCTCCCAAAGTGCTAGGAGTACAGGCTTGAGCCACCGCGCCAGGCCTTTTTTTTTTTTTTGAGACCAAGTCTCACTCTGTCGCCCAGGCTGGAGTGCAGTGGCTTGATCTCGGCTCACTGCAACCTCCATCTCCCAGGCTCAAGTGATTCTCCTGCCTCAGCCTCCCAAGTAGCTGGGACTATAGGTGCATGGCAC
>NW_016810401.1:223909-249774 GCF_001698545.2 Rhinopithecus bieti
GACCAAGTCTCACTCTGTCGCCCAGGCTGGAGTGCAGTGGCTTGATCTCGGCTCACTGCAACCTCCATCTCCCAGGCTCAAGTGATTCTCCTGCCTCAGCCTCCCAAGTAGCTGGGACTATAGGTGCATGGCACCACACCCTGCTAATTTTTGAATTTTTGTATTTTAATTAATAATCAATTAATTATTTTTGAGACAGAGTTTTGCTTTTGTTGCCCAGGCTGGAGTGCAGTGGCGCAATCTTGGCTCACTGCAAGCTCCGCCTCCCGGGTTCAAGCAATTCTCCTGCCTCAGTCCCTGTAGTAGCTGGGACTACAGGTGCCTGCCACCACGCCTGGCTAACTTTTTGTGTTTTTAGTAGAGACGGAGTTTCACTGTGTTAGCCAGCATGGTCTCGATCTCCTGACCTCGTGATCCACCTGCTTCAGCCTCCCAAAGTGCTGAGATTACAGGCATGAGCCACCGTGCCCGGTCTACAGATTTTTTCTTTTTGAATTTAAAAATGAGCTGGGCATGGTGCATGCACCTGTGGTCCTAGTTATTCAGGAGGCTGAGGGAGAGGAATCACTGGAGCCCAGGATTTCCAGGCTGTAGTGAGCCATGATTGTGTTATTGCACTCCAGAGTGGGTGACAGGGTGAGATCCTGTCTCTAAAAATAATAATAACGATAACAATAAACATTATCTCACACAATGAGGAATTCAGGAGCAGTCTTGCTGAGTAGTTCTGGCACAGGGTCGCTCATGAGGTTGCTGCTGAGGTGTGGGCCAGGCCAGGAGCCATCTGAAGGCTGGGATGGGGCTGGAGGATCTGCCTCCAAGACAGCTCCCTTGGGAGGTTGTGGGCCAGAGGCCTTAGCGCCTCCCTGCGTGGGCATCTTTATGGGGCCTCTCACAACATGACACAGCAACAGGCTTCCCCCAGAGGGACAGCGTGCACAAGACAAAAGCTACCATGTCTTTATTTCAAGATTAAATTTGATCTTGAAAGCAACATACCATGATTTCTGCCCTATTCTATTGGTCACAGAGACCAACCTGGTGCAAGCAGGAGGGGGCAATGCAAGGGTGTGAACTGAGGGAGACAGGAGTCACTGGGGGCCATCTTGCAGCCTGGCTGTCAGAGTGGGGAGCAGTGCCTGAAACAGAGATAGGCCAAGAGAGGGGAAGGGACCCCTCTGAGCATCTCCATCCCCATCCGTCTTCTCTTGTCCACTCTCCAGAAGTTCTGGAAGCCAAGTGAGGTCCAGGGCCTTGGCAAGTCGAGTGTGTGAGGTAGGAGGCCATACTGTGCACAGTCAGCCCTGGAGTCGGGTTTGCCAGCCGTTCCCCTACCCCTGACCTGGTCTTCTCAGCTCCATAGCGCAGAGGAGGAGCCTCTGCAGGCCCAGAAATTTCCTTGCCCACCTCCCCTACCTGGTAGAGATGTTAGGGTTCAGGCCTGAGCCCCTGCTGCTATCCCTCCTTCAAAGGAGGAGATCAAGGAGCTTAAGATCCCCTGCACAGGCCCACCCCAGGGTGGGGTCTTCCTTTGAAGGGAATGGGTTTGGGGTAGGGTCGGTTCTATCTGTTCTGCTCTGTGGCTGACAGTTTCTCCAAGGGGCTGCAGGTGTCAGCTGTCTGAGCTCAGCCTGAGCTCTGAAATGTGCCTACTCAAACTTCCCATGGGGTAAAGGAGGCCCAGAACCACCCTCTGAGAGTGGCAAAAAGTGGTTCTGGAGCCAGGGGAAATGTGGATGGGGTAGAAATGGTGTTGATACTCCTAGACTTTGCTTCCCAGAGAATAATCCCAAAGACCCCTCCCCTGCTCTCCATCCTCAAACCCTGCCCCCAGCCCCGCTTGCAGAGGGCGTCAGTGCCGCCAAACATACTTCTGGTAAGGAGGCCACCGCAGAGTTGCACCTGGGACTTTCAACTTTCCTACAACCCTGGCTGCCCTAGGTCTCTCAGATCATCTAGTCTCCAGCACTCTGTCTGTAGCCTCTGACACCAGCTTCTCTCTCCTCCCCATCACTTCTTCCCCTGGCTTGGTCTCCTCCTGTTCTACAGCCTAGAGACACAGGATACATGCAGCAAAAATAGCCTCTGGAACTCCCTGTTCCATGCTTTCAGACATGTGGTGGGGGCAGATAGCTTGACTTCCATTTCTTCTTCTGTAAAGTGAGGATAGTAACAGTAACACCTACCAAAAAGGTCTGGCGTGTGCAAACGAACGTGAGAGTGCTTGGAAAATGGAAAACCATTCTATAGATGTGAGGATCATGGTGCTGCTGAGCTCAGAAGCTCCAGATGAGGCGGTGGGCCTCATACCCCACTCCATTGCTATAGGAGAACACTTCTCTTAGCTGTCATCCTGGTCTTTCTTCTTCTTATTTTATTTTTAATTTTTTTTTAGAGGTGGGGTCTCGTTATGTTGCCCAGGCTGGTGTGCAGTGGCTATTTACAGGCACAATCCCACTACTGATTAGCATGGGAATTGTGACCTGCTGTGTTTCCAACCTGGGCTGGCTCACCCCTCCTCAGGCAATCTGGTGGTTCCCCACTCCCGGGAGGTCACCATGCTGAAGCTGAACTTAGTGCAGACACCTGATCTGTGCAGTGCCCTACAGCCCAGAACTCCTGGGCTCAAGGCATCCTCTCGCTTCAGCCTCCTGAGTAGCTGGGACTACAGGCACTTGGCACCGCGCCCCACCTGGACCTTCTTTTTTTGTTTTGTTTTGTTTTTGTATTTTTAGTAGAGACGGGGTTTCACCGTGTTAGCCAGGATGGTCTTGATCTCCTGACCTCATGATCCGCCCGCCTTGGCCTCCCAAAGTGCTGGGATTACAGGCGTGAACCACTACGCCTGGTCCTGAACCTTCTTAATGCAGAGGAGAGACAGTGCCATGAGGGGGACCACCCAGAGATTGGGGTCCAAGTGGGTGAATTCAAATCCCGGTCCACCAGCTGTGGTTACTAGCTCTGTGACCTTTGACAACTGAAACTCCTCGGCTGGGCGCAGTGTGACTCATGCCTTGTAATCCCAGCACTTTGGGAGGCAGAGGCGGGCTAATCACTTGAGGTCAGGAGTTCGAGACCAGTCTGACCAACATGGTGAAACCCTGTCTGTACTAAAAATACAAAAATCAGCCAGGCGTGGTGGCACACACCTGTAATCCCAGATATGCGGGAGGCTGAGGCAGGAGAATCGCTCAAACTTGGGAGGCACAGGTTGCAATGAGGCGAGATCACACCACTGCACTCCAGCCTGGGCGACAGAGCAAGACTGTTTTCAAAAGGAAAGAAAAGAAAAGAAAAGAAAGAAAGAGAGAGAGAGAGAGAGAGAGAGAGAGAGAGAGAAAGAAAGAAAGAAAGAAAGAAAGAAAGAAAGAAAGAAAGAAAGAAAGAAAGAAAGAAAGAAAGAAAGAAAGATTATCCAATAGCCAGGGGCAGGGAGCAAGAATGAGGAGTCAGCATTTAATGGGTACAGAGTTTCAGTGGGGGAAGATGAAAAATTTCTAGATGGTTGCACAACCATGTGAGTGTACTCAGTCCCACAGAGCAGTACATTTAAAAATGCTTAAAATGGCCAGTCATGGTGGCTCACATCTGTAATCGCAGCACTTTGGGAGGCCAAGGCAGGCAGATCACTTGAGGTCAGGAGTTCGAGACCAGCCTGGCCAACATGGTGAAACCCTGTCTCTACTAAAACACAAAATTAGCCGGGTGTGGTGGCGGGCACCTGTAGTCCCAGCTACTCGGGAGGCTGAGGCAGGAGAATCGCTTGAACCCAGGAGGCAGAGGTTGCAGTGAGCCGAGATCGTACCATTGCACTACAGCCTGGGTGATGGAATTAGACTCCGTCTCAGAGAAAAAAAAAAAAAAAGAAAAGAAAAAAGCTTAAAATGGAAAATTTTATGTTGCATGTATTTTACCACAATAAATTTAATATCAATAAAATGTAGTATATTAGGAAAATATTAAACAAGTATTAGGGGTCTTCCAGGGTCAAGGCATCTGTGAAGGTGCTGGGAGTATAGTGCTAACTAAGACAGACACGGTCACCACTCTGGCCTATGAGCTAGACACTAAGCAGCGAATGACTTCATCGTAACTGGAAAATCAGGAAGAAGCATAGGGGAGTGGGAGATCTTATCACAAGGAAAACTGATTTCAACTGAGGAACCTGAGTAGCCTCTGAGACTCTGGGGAGGAAGTTCTGTGCAGGAGGATGATAGAGCAACAAAATATAAACAGCCCCAATCCCGGCCCTGGAGGACGGCGTGCTGCTCCCTCACCTCTGCACCACCCACCTCCACACTTCCTAGATGTGAAAAATAACTTCAATCTTGTTGAAGCCTCTATTATTTTGGGGTTTTTTTTGCTTGTAGCAGAACCCAATGCTTACCGATAGACAATTCTCCCAGTTGAAAGAAGGTTCTTTTGTGATAAGATCTCCCAGCACCTTGTGCTTTTTCCTTTGTAGCACTTGTCGAATTGTAATGAAGTTGTTCATTGTTTAGTGTCTATGTCATAAGCTGGAGTGGTGACCATATCTGTCTTTTTTTTTTTTTTTTTTTTTGAGACGGAGTTCCTCGCTCTGTCGCCCAGGCTGTAGTGCAGTGCCGGGATCTCAGCTCACTGCAAGCTCGCCTCCCGGGTTTACCCATTCTCCTCCTCAGCCTCCCAGTAGCTGGGGACTACAGGCACCCGCCAACTCGCCCGGCTAGTTTTTGTTTATTTTTTTGTAGAGACGGGGTTTCGCCGTGTTAGCCAGGATGGTCTCCGATCTCCTGACCTCGCGATCCACCCGTCTCGGGCCTCCCCCAAAGTGCTGGGATTACAGGCTTGAGGCCACCGCGCCCGGCCTTTTTTTTATTTTTTTTGGGAGGGGGTTCCTTCCGGCCCTCAAGGCTGGAGGGCAGTGGCCGGATCTCAGCTCACTGCAAGCTCCGCCTCCCGGGTTCCCGCCATTCTCCTGCCTCAGCCTCCCGAGTAGCTGGGACTACAGGCGTCCGCCACCTCGCCCGGCTAGTTTTTTGTATTGTTAGTAGAGACGGGGCTTCACCATGGTAGCCAGGATGGTCTCGATCTCCTGACCTCGTGATCCGCCCGTCTCGGCCTCCCAAAGTGCTGGGATTACAGGCTTGAGCTACCGCGCCCGGCCCATATCTGTCTTATTCAACATCACATCCCCAGCACCTAGCAGAGTGCCTCGGGCTGGTACACACTTAACTACACACAGGAATGAATGGAGCAGGGCTCAAAACGTCAGTACCTGTGAGAACCTGCCAGGTAATGTAAATGAGAAAAGCAGACTGGCTGTGAACAACAGGGAGGGTGTTTGCTTTCCAGTCTGAAGGAAGAAGGCCTGAGGAGGATACATTTTGCCCACTTTAAGGAGCAACTCTGAGGTTGCACCTGATACTTTCACTTATATCCATTAACCAAAATGGAGTCACTTGGACACATCCAGCTGTGAGGGAGTCTGGGAAGTATATTTTAAATCTGGGTAGCTAAGAGCTCAGCTAAAAATTGAGGGTTCTATTACCAAGAAGAAGGAGAAAATAGACTTTGGGGACAGCTGACGCAATAGCTGAGATCTCAAGAATGAATAAAAATTACCTAGATCAGTGGTTCTCAGAGTTAAGTGTGGCCTACAGACCTTTGGGAGTCCCTGAGACCCTTTCAGGGGATCTTCAAGGTCAAGCTATTTTCATAAAAAATTACACGATGTTATTTTCCTTTGTCACTATGTTGACATTGCAACAATGTTGCAAACGCAATCTGGATAAAACTGCTGCCTTAGCATAAATGAAGGTAGTGGCGCCAAACCATATGATAGTCATTGCATTCTTCACTGCCAGGTACTTACAGTAAAAAAAGAAAAAAAATTAATGTCAGTTTTACTTAAGAATGCCCTTAATGAGGCTGGCACAGTGGCTCATGCCTGTAATCCCAGCACTTTGGGAGGCCGAGGTGGGCAGATCACCTGAGGTCAGGAGTTCAAGACCAGTCTGGCCAACATAGTGAAACTCTGTCTCTACAAAAATACAAAAATTAGCCGGGTATGTTGGCAGGTGCCTGTAATCCCAGTTACTCGGGAGGCTGAGGAGGGAGAATGACTTGAATCCAGGAGGCGGAGGTAAGTGAGCCGAGATCATGCCACTGCACTTCAGCCTGGGTGACAAAGTAAGACACCGTCTCAAAAAAAAAAAAGAGATCGAGACCATCCTGGGCAACATGGTGAAACCCCGTCTCTACTAAAAATACAAAAATTAGCTGGGTGTGGTGGCGCGTGCCTGTAGCCCCAGCTACATAGGAGGCCAAGACAGGAGAATTGCTTGAACCTGGGAGACAGAGGTTGCAGTGAGCCAAGATCGCGCCACTGCACTCCAGCCTGGGCAACAGAGTGAGACTCCCTCTCAAAAAAAAAAAAAAAAAAGCCCTTAATGAAGTAGTAAATACTAATTTTATCAAATCTCAACCCTTGAGTACAGTGTGTCATGGAATGAGAAGCAGCACACAGTACTATATGCTACGGATGAAGTACAATGCTGTCAAATAGGGGTACTTGTGTTAATTGCTGGAGTCACAAGCTGAACTAGCCACTTGTTTTGTTTTGTTTTCTTTTCTTTTCTTTTCTTCTTTTCGAGACAGGTTCTCACTCTGTCACTCAGGCTGGAGTGCAGTGGGGCAATCACGGTTCACTGCAGCCTCAACTTCCCGGGCCCAAGAGATCCTCCCACCTTGGCCTCCCAAAATGCTGGGATTATAGGCATGAGCCACCATGCCCAGCCCCACTTTTTTCAGACTGGAAAATGCACACTCACATGTGCATCTTTAAATGATCATTCGGGCTGTGGTATAAGAATGGCAACCAGTGAGGAGGCAGGAACTGTTGTCCAGGCAAGGAACGATATTGGCATCTTGGGTTGGAATAGTGGCAGTAGTGGTAGTGCAGAGTAACTTGGGTAGATTTTGGAGCCATCTAGAAGGTAACATCCATGGGAATTGGAAAATAAATACGTGGGAGAAGTTGGGTGAAGGAGGTGTCAAAGATCACACGCAATTTATTTTGCTTGGGCAAGCTGGTGGATGGTGAGCCCCTCAGTGAGCGAGAAGCCTGGAGAAGCAGGTTGGGAGGGTGGTAGTATGCAGGTGGTATGCTTAGTTGGGGGTGTGTTGAGTTTGCTATGTGTGGTGAGCTTCCCATTGGAGATGTCCAATGGGCAGACAGATACTCACATCGGGAGCTCGTGGGAGATATGGGCTAGAGGAAAGCACCTGAGGCCCGACCAGAGACACCTAGAGGAACAGAGCCTGGTTAACAGTCACTGCTGGTGCCTCAGATATTCTTTGCTCAGCCCACGCCCTCTCTTCCACACTGGGCCATCTATAAAGCCTCCACGGATACCCCTGGAGGCACCCACTGGACACAGGCCCTCAGGGCCCCGGAGCAAGGAGCTATTTGTGGGCTTGCCACTGCTGTCACCATATGCTGCCAACTGCCTCCCACTTCTTTCCCCACAGTCTGGTCAGACATGGCAGTATCACTGATGGAATCTTTCTTGCTATCTTTTTCTTGCCGCTTAACAGTGGCAGTGACACTGGCTCCTGCCTGATTCTGGTTAACTTTTTCCCTTGACTTTGGCATTTTCACTTTGACATGTTCCCTGAGAGCCAGGGGGGTGGGGACCCCAGTCCCAGATGGTGACATTGGGGGCTGGCCCAGGCCTAGGGTGTGGAGGAGCCTCGCCATCGGGCTTCCTGTCTCTCTTCATTTAAGCACGACTCTGCAGAAGGAACAAAGCACCCTCCCCACTGGGCTCCTGGTTGCAAAGCTCCAAGTCCTCACACAGATACACTTGTTTGAGAAGCAGCGGGCAAGAAAGACGCAAGCCCAGAGGTAAGACGGTCAGACTCGGCTTCTTTGCCCGGAGCTTCGAGGGAGGAGAACGTGGGGCAGATGCACAGGAATATGCTCTGCCCAGTTGTCTGCCCACAGCTCTGGCCACTTTCTCTTGCATTTCTCTTGGAACCGGTCATGGGCAGCAATCTCCCACTGGAACTGTGAGCTTCCAGAGGTCAGGGACTGTGCCAGACTCCTCTCTGCAGCCCCAGCGTGCACAGCTCAGTGTTCAGAGCGGTGGGTGCTCCTCAGAGCAGTCTTGACCTAAACGGCAATGTCAGAGAGGGAGTGAGGACTAGAGACTATCCCAGGCTGGAAGGCATGGAAGGCAACTAGTTGTGGGCAGTGGAGGAGAGAAGACTGGAAGAGGGGAAAAGGGGAGAAAAAGAGTGAAGGAGGTGAGGGAAAAAATTAGAAAATAAATATAAGGTGAGAGGAAACCTATAAAAAAGAAATGATGAGGAAAACGATAAAAGCAAGAAAAAGAGCAAAAGAAGTGGAATCTAGTCTAGAGAAAATTCTTGCAAAATCAATTTTCCTAATACACAATCTCCAAAAATTGACACCAAATATCATACTTGCAGCATTTCGTAAGTCACATGATCTATGTAACAGTCTCTTTTAACTACCTTTTGTGTTTATGTGTGTATATATTAATTTTGTCTACTTTTTTGCTCTTTTAAGATTTTGAACAATGTCTAAATGCACTTCTACTTTTTAAATGATTTACGAAATAGGACATGATTTGTGAAATAGGAAAGCTAAAATTCTCAGGAAGTGTTAAAACTGAGCTTTTGATTATGAAATGCCCTAAAAGTTGCAATATCCTTAGCTAAATATGTCATTTGAGAAATGGATTCGAAGAGAATTGGTGGTATGGGTTTCATGAGGCCGGGAGAGTTACAGGAGGAGGTGCAGCTCCTCCTGGGCCTGGCCGGGTGTGAGGGAGAGTGAGGACTCACTATCCCTCCTGACGGGGAGCCCTGTACCATCTCAGCCTCTCCGCCCTCAGATCTTTCCAGTCCCTGAGACCTGATGGCCTTGAAGTCATGCTATCCCTAGTGTCCTCTGCTTTCCCCTCATAGGCTTCTTCTGGGAGAGAGGTTCCCTGGGATAGGTTCTGATCCCTCAACATGGAAAGGCCCCGTTCTTGATAATTCAAAGATTTCACTCTGAGTGGGATAGTGCTTCCTGAATGCCTTGCTCTTGTGGGGGACATTTTTATCTGGGCAAGGCTAAGAGTAGGGCCTGATGGGGGAAGTCACTGCTACTTCACATTTCGACAAATAATTCCTTATGTTGTATCAGATGCTGTAGGGCTGATACAAAATGGCCGCCGCCCTCAAAGTCAGATGAAGGAGCCCCTGAGGACAGCGTTAGAGACACTCGGGAGATGATTTCCCTCTTTCAATGTGGGAGCACTTATATAGGAGAGTTCTATATCTAGATAAAAACTCCTCCCACCATTGGTGCTAGGCAGAACCTTGACAGCAGCCCTAGGCCCTGACCCTGGCCATAACGGCGGGGTGGTGCTGAGGGGAATTGGTTAGACCAACTGTTTTTCACGTTTTATTTTTTATTATTATTTTTGAGACGGAGTCTTGCTGTCTTGCGCAGGCTGGAGTGCAGTGACGCGATCTCCACTCACTGCAGCCTCCACTTCCTGGGTTCAAGCGATTCTCCTGCCTCAGCCTGTCGAGTAGCTGGGATTACAGGCACCCAACACCACGCCCGGCTACTTTTTGTATTTTTAGTAGAGACCAGGTTTCACTATGTTGGACAAGCTGGTCTCAAACTCCTGGCCTCAAATGATCTGCCCGCCTTGGCCTCCCAAAGTGCTGGCATTACAGATGTAAGCCACCACAGTGGGCCAGTCTTGCACACTGTAGACACTCAATAAATGTTTGTTGAATGAAATAATTGTGATGGGCCAGGCGTGGTGGCCCACACCTGTAATCCCAGCCCTTTGGGAGGCCGAGGCAGGAGGATGGCTTGAGTCTGGGAGTTTGAGACCAGCCTGGGCAACATGGTGAAACCCCCATCTCTACACAACCCACAAAAGTTAGCTGGGCATAGTAGTGTGTGCCTGTGGTTCCAGCTACTTGGGAGGCTAAGGTGGGAGCATTGCTTGGGCCTGGGAGATGGAGGCCACAGTGAGGCCTGACTGTGCTACTGCACTCCAGCCTGGGCGAGAGTGAGGCCCTGTCTCAAAATAACTTTGATGAAGGTGGGGAATCAGAGGCAGACAGGCAGGGGTCTGGGTTTGCAAGGCGCTGAGTTTGAGCTCTGTTCTGTATCTTTGAGGGGATGAGGGGAGGAGGGTGGGCACGGTTCCCCCGATGTGGGTGTCTGAGGCGAAGAAGAGGATGGCGGAGGTTGCAGCCACCAACCACAAGAGTTCCTTAGAGGGGTCACAGTCTCTAGGAAGTTTATAGGAAGCCAGTCAGCAGTAGAGAGGGTGAACGCGGTGGGGCACATCCCGCGGCTGGGCTTGAGTGGGCTGCTTGGGGGTTATGGAGAGAAGATAAAAGTGCCTGTGGGACCACAGACTCTCACCGTGGTGGAGCTGGGCCTTCTTAACCTCCCAAGCGTCGCTCCTCGTCCCATCCCTGGGGGCCAGGGGTGAGGGCGGCAGGAACCTTAAGGCTCTGAGAGAGTGCGTGGTGTGTGTTGCCATTTTGGTCTCATCTCTTTCTCAGTCTCTCTTTGCCTCACTTTGGATCTATGCTCTGTGCATCTGTCTTGCTTCTCAGAATTTCTTCTTTTCCTCTTTTTTTGTACTACCCTGCGCTTTGTGTGTGATTGTGGATTGTGTGTGTGCGTAGCTGTTGCTTTAACAAGCTGCTCCAGGTTTCTCCCTCCCACATCTTTCCCTCCCCTCCTCCCTTGAGGCCTCTGTGCATTCTGGGGAAATCTGTCCATTTCCCTTTGTCCACGGTGTCCCTCCCACCCTGCAGCCGGCTCCCTCATGTCCACCCTGGGCTGCAGGCGTGCTCGGCAGGCTCCCCACAGATCAAAGCTTGTCTAGAGTCTGCATTGCTGCCAAAGGCCAGGAGGCCTGTGTACAGACCGGAAGGAGCTAGAGCTTAATGGCAGCTGGAGAGGGGAAGATTAAAAAAGAGGAGAGGAAAGGGGCATTCCAGAGGAGCCCGGGAGAGCCAGCACAACCTCCTGGCATATGAGGCACAGAGGAAGACAGACACAGACACAGGGAGCTGCAGGCTGGGGGCATAAGCTGGGGGCTGGGAAGCATAGATACAGAAATGCACAGATGTGAGCTGAGAAGCAAGCCTAGAGAGAGAGAGGGAGAGGGAGAGACAGAGAGAGAGAGAGAGAGAGAGAGAGAGAGAGAGAGAGAGAGAGAGATGCTAGGGCTTGAGGGACCAGAGAGCCCTCCCAACCTTTCTTGGAGTGCTGGTCTACAGGATGCTACCGTACTAGGGTAAGGCACCTCTGGGGACGCTGAGTATGGGAATCAAAGGCCAGATCTTTGCGGTGGCAGCGGAAGCCCAAAGCACCAAAGCAAGCATGCTGGAAACCCACAGCCTCCTCCACTTAGCAGAGCCTTGGGGTGAGATGAGGCGGAACAGGGAGCTGGAGGCAGGGAGGTGGCTGTCTGCACAGACCTCAGGACCATGGAGCAGGGGGAATCAAAACAGCCACCATGTGGGGAAGGGTCAAGAATGCCTCTAGTCTTCTCCAGGCATCTTATCAGGGTAAGCTGAATTTGGACCCCAGAGAAGGGATATCCTATGTTCCCCTCTTTCACTCCCTGCTCACCAAGGACACAGTCAGTCTGGGATGGGGGACAGTGGGAACCACTCTTTGGTATGAGGCTACTCCTATTCTACTCTTCTCACTGCAGCCTTCCCCTAGATGCCTCCCGTGCTGCATGCTAACCTGTAGACACTTCACCATGACTGGTGGCTAGTCTCCCTTCTTCATTTCTCAGAAACCTCCTTCCTGACCTCTTTTCTTCCTACTTCCCTGGTTTAAACAAAATTGTATATATATATTATATATTTTTTTTTTTTTTTTTTTTTGAGATGGAGTCTTACTCTGCCGCCCAGGCTGGAGTGGCAGTGACCGGATCTCAAGCTCACTGTCAAGCTCCGCCTCCCGGGTTCACGCCATTGCTCCTGCCTCAGCCTCCCGCCAGTAGCTAGACTACGGCGCCGCCACCACGCCCTGCTACGCTTTATTTGTATTTTTTAGTAGACCGACAGCGGTTCACGGTGTTCAGCAGGTGGTCCTCGATCTCCTGACCTCGTGATCCCCCGCCCGGGCTTGGCGCACCAAGGAAGAGTAGCATGGGATTGCAGACAAGGGCCTTTGACCTACGCGCCTGGCCAATTGTTATCTATTTATCTATCTCTCTTTTTTTTTTTTTGAGACAGAGTCTTACTCTGTCACCCAGGTTGGAGTGCAGTGGCGTGATCTTGGCTCACTGCAACCTCCACCTCCTGGGTTCAAGTGATTCTCCTAAGTAGCTGAGATTACAGGCGCTCGCTACCATCCCCAGCTATTTTTTTTTTTTTTTGCATTTTTAGTAGATACGGGGGGGCGGTTTCACGATGTTGGATAGGCTGGTCTCGAACTCCTGGCCTCAAGTGATCCACCCGCCTCGGCCTCCCAAGGTACTGGGATTATAGGCATGAGCCACCACACCCGGCACCCGGCTATCTATCTATCTATCTGTCTATCTATCTATCTATCTATTTATCTAATCTATCTATCTATATCTGTCTATCTATGATAGACAAATAGCTTTATATATCTATCTTAGCTATTGATCTATCTTATATATCTATCTTTTTTTTTTTTTTTTTGAGATGGAGTCTCACTCTGTTGCTCAGGCTGGAGTGCAGTGGCAGGATTTTGGCCCACTGCAACCTCCGCCTCCCGGGTTCAAGTGATTCTCTTGCCTCAGCCTCCCAAGTAGCTGAGATTACAGACGTGCATCACCATGCCCAGCTAATTTTTGTACTTTTAGTAGAGATGGGGTTTCACTATGCTGGCTAGGCTGGTCTCCTGACCTCAGGTGATCCACCCACCTTGGCCTCCCAAAGTGCTGGGATTACAGGTGTGAGCCACTGCATCTGGCCTTATGTATCTATCTTATCTCTCTGACTGTCTAATCTAATCCATCTATTTTATCTGTTTATCTTATCTATCATCTGTTTATCTAATCTATCTGTCTGTATATCTTTTTTTTTTTTTTTTTTTTTTGAGACAGAGTCTTGCTCTGTCGCCCAGGCTGGAGTGCAGTGGCGCAATCTCAGCTCACTGCTGAACCTCCGCCTCCTGGATTCCAAGTGATTCTCCTGCCTCAACCTTTGGAGTAGCTGGGATTATAGGCCCATGCCACCATGCCCGACTAATATTGTATTTTTAGTAGAGAAAGCTTTCACCATGTTGGTCAGGCTTGTATCAAACTCCTGACCTCAGGTGATCTACCCGCCTAAGCCTCCCAAAGTGCTGGGATTACAGCTGTGAGCCACCGTGTCCGGCCCTCTATGTCTGTCTTTATCATTTATCTATCTGTCTGTCTATCTATCTATCTATCTATCTATCCTTCTTAATCTATTTTATCTGTCTTATTCATCATCTATCTAATCTGTCTGTATGTTTATCTAATCTATGTATCTAATCTATCAATCTATCATCTCATCTATCTAATCTATTTTATCTATCTATCTATCTATCTATCTATCTATCTATCTATCTATCTATCTACCTACCTACCTACCTGTCTATCTCAAGCACCTACCACATATTAAGCCCTGGCTACCTCCTCTCCCAGGCCGATTGAGTCACTGGAGGCAGCTAACAAGGATGGAGTCACTTTCTTATCTTCTCCTAAACACCAGTAGGAGGACCCATCCCCTATACATTCTGAGTTCTCCATTCCTCTCCATGGATTGTGTCTTAGTGCCCAGCAGGAAACACAGTCCACCTCCCACGGTTCAAGAGACTTTAAAAAGGGGGTTATTCATAGAGGTTGAGGGAATCAACCAACTTCTTGAAGCATAGACACAGTTAACAGCAAGAAGAGTCCTGAGGAAGTGAAAATGGTATTTCTGGAACCCAGAGAGTGCTTGCGCTGTGGATAAGGGGCCACCCCACAGAAGTTGTGGAGGGGCAGGGCTGCAGGTGGGGTTGAACACACAGCTATTGACAGAAAATATGCCCAGGACAGGGATAGAGTAGGGAAAATATCCCAGCCTCTTTCCCCCACCCTTCCATCTCATCTCTGACAGGCACTTCCCACTGGCCAGCCGCAGTTGGTGCTGGAGGGCAAGAGAGCCTATGAGCCATGTGTGGCTGTCAGCCCCTTGGTGGAGAGCCACACACAGGGTGGAGAGTGGCTGGCAGGGCCCCGGGGGGATGAACAGCATGGATTGGGATGACTTGGCTTCATCTATGCCAGAGCTGGGTGTGTGCACACACTTCAGTGACCCATTTTAGAAACAGAATTAATATGGTGAGTACAGAAAGAAGAAATCAGTGACTTTTCCTCCTCCATACAATTCAATTTGGCTTAAGTTACGCAAAGCCATCCCAAGTCCTTTGTCTGTCTCAGCTGCTGCCAGGCTTGTGGTGGCCACACAGCTGGCTAGACTGTCATCTCTGTCCTCAAGGGGCTCGAGCAGGTGGAGGAGAGTTGAGAAACCAAATCACTACACACAAAGTATAAGGTGGAACGCACCCAGGAGCATGTCAACGGGGTGCTGTGGGACTTCAGAGTAGGCAGATCGTCACCAAACTTCAATGACAAAGGTGCCACTGGGGGAAAGAAGGACCAAGCTTGGAAGACAGAGTAAGTCTGGAGGCAAGATCCTGTCTCACCAGCAGGGGCCAGGTGCATGCTGACCCCTTCCCCAGGCAGTCACCTCTCTGAGCCCGCTTTATATCCTGGGCCTGGATTCAAAGACACTTGAGCCCTGCTCCAACTCTCCTTTGAGGTGCTATCTCGGAGCCCTTCCTATAATCACTGCTCCAATCCCATGTCATCTGGTCCCCAGTTACCATATCAAGCTTCCGAAAGCTCTACATAGACCATGTCACATCTCTGCTCAAAAATCAGCAGTGGGTCCCAACACCTCCAGGACAAAGCTACAGCTCTTCGACCTGCCTGTCAATAGTTGCAATCATGGCCTGCAAAAATTAGCTGGGTGTTGTCATGAAAGGATCACTTGAGCCCAGGAGTTCCAGGCTGCAATGACCTATGATTGCACCACTGCGCTCTGGCCTGGGTGGCAGAGTGGATCTAAACTAAAAATAAAAAGATTTACAGTCAAGCCCCAAATGCTTTTCCCATACCTTCTTCCACCATCTCCTCCCTGAGCCCTCTCTTTCCTCCAAAGCCTCCTCGCACCTCCCTACCACCTTCGCACACCTCAGAATGGGGATGCCTCTCCCCTTTCCTTTCCATCTAACTTATGGTTTTCAAACTTGAGCGTGATCGGTCACCTGGAGATTTATGAAAACCCAGATGACCAGACCCACCCCTAGTTTCTGATTCAGCAAGTCTGGGCTAGGGCCGAGGATTTGCATTTCTAACAAGTTCATGTTGCCGCTGCTGCTGATCCAGGACTTTAGGAATCGCTCCTCTAACCTACAGCTGTCCATTCCTCAGGGTCCATTCAGAGCCTCTGTGCCCTGCCCCTCCACCCCCAGTCTCGCCTGCCTGCCAAACACACAGGAATCTCTTCTTCATCCAAACCCTGGATGAACGCCTTCTGCTTGGCCCACTCAGAGGCCTTGTAGGGTTGGTCTGATATTGGACAGAGAAATGGTCCTCTGCTCTTTCTCCCCTGACCTCTCTGAAAGGGGCCTGCCCTCCACACCTGTGGGTATTTCTTGCAAGGTGGAGACTGAGAGACTGAGAAAAGAAATAAGACACAGAGACAAAGTAGAGAGGAAGAAAATTGGGCCCAGGGGACCAGCGCTCAGCAAGTGAGGACCTGCACTAGTGCTGGTCTCTGAGGTCCCTCAGTATTTATTGATCACTATCTTTACTATGTCGGCGAGGGGAATGTGGTGGGGCTATAGGGTGAAGGTGAGGAGAGGGTCAGCAGAAAAACATGTGAGCAAAGACTCTGTGTCATAAATAAGTTTAAGGAAAGGTGCTGTGCCTGGATGTGCATATAGGCTAGATTTATGTTTAACTTTACACAAACATCGCAGTGCAGTAAAGAGTAACGGAGCAGTGTTGCCGCCATGATGTATCGCCTCCAGCCATAAGGCAGTTTTCTCCTCTCTCAAAATGGAATGTATGATCGGTTTGACACTGAGTCATTCCATTCCCAGGGACGCACAGGAGACAGATACCTTCCTCTTATCTCAACCGCATAGAGGCCTTCCTCTTTCACTAATCCTCCTCAGCACAGACCCTTTACGGCTGTGGGGCTGCGGGGCTGTAAGATCTTTCCCTTTCCATGAGGCCATATCTCAGGCTGTCTCAGGGGGGACATCCTGGACAATACCCCAGCTTTCTCAAGCAGGGATTCCTGCAGCTTTCCACAGTGCATTGTGTCTCTGGTTAATAGAGAATGGAGAATGGCGATGACTTTCACCAAGCATACTGCCTGCAAGAACTTTTTTTTTTTTTTTTTTGAGATGGAGTCTCGCTGTCACCCAGGCTGGAGTGCAGTGGCGCGATCTCGGCTCACTGCAAGCTCCACCTCCCGAGTTCACGCCATTCTCCTGCCTCAGCCTCCCGAGTAGCTGGGACTACAGGCGCCCGCCACCATCCCAGGCTAATTTTTTTTGTCTTTTTAGTAGAGACGGGGTTTCACCGTGTTAGCCAGGATGGTCTCGATCTCCTGACCTCGTGATCTGCCCGCCTCGGTCTCCCAAAGTGCTGGGATTACAGGCGTGAGCCACTGTGCCCGGTCAATGTCTTCCTTTTTCTACACAGACATAGTAAAAATCTGATCTCTCTTTCTTTTCCCCACATCTCTCACACTATATCAGGCCCCAGTCCTGGGAATGTCACCTTAGAACTGTTCCACACATTCCCACAGCCACTTGGCTCAGGCCCTTTGCTCACCAGGATGGTTGCAGTCCTGCCATTGGTGCCTCACGTCCTCCAGTTCTTTCACTCAGCAGCTGCAGGGGTCCACGTGGCAAATCTAATCACCTTCTTCTCTATAGAAAATCCTCTGCTGGCTCTCTAGTGCCCAGGATCCAGTCCCAGCATCTCAGGACGGCCTTCAAGCATTTCCACATCCTGGCCTGGCTCCATGGTCTCCCCACCAATTTGTCACCTTCTTCGTGCATCCTTTTCTGATCCCCTCTTCACTCATCCCAGCGAAGAACCCCCTCCTGGCCTGGGCATAGCATTTCATGGTGTGTATCTCCGAGCATCCAGTTAGGGGTGTGCAAGTTTAGTTTGTTACCAGCTGATGTTGTGAAGTCCCAAATTGTTGGTGCCACAAACAAAAAATTGGACATGACACACACAAATAGCAAAACAGCAAAAAGTTTATTAAGCACGGTACGATACACTATGGATCGAGGATGACCTGCGAATGGTGTCAGCATTGGTTTGTTATATTTCATGCCTTTTCTATGTGTTTTTTTCTCTTCTTCCTCAAGCTGCCTAATCTTTAGCTGGCATGTGCCTTTTGATTGACAGGTGAGTTGCTTAGTTTCCTGGCCTCTGTGTGCTCCCGTGTCACTTCCTTCCCATAATTTTAAGTACATGCATGATATGCACTCTGTATGCATGAACCTTAAGTAGCCAATTACTATATGGGGTCATTTTAAGGATATCTTTTCTCTATAGTACATGCGCATCTTTTTTTTTTTTTTTTTTTTTTTTTTTTTTTTTTTTTTTGAGGAGTCTCATTCTGTCCTCTAGGCTAGAGTGCAGTGGCGCAATCTCGGCTCACTGCAACCTCCACCTCCCTGGTTCAAGTGATTCTCCTGCCTCAGCCTCCTGAGTACCTGAGACTACAGGTGCATGCCACCACGCCCGGCTAATTTTTGTATTTTTAGTAAAGACGGGGTTTCACCATGTTGGCCAGGCTGATCTTGAACTCCTGATCTCAAGTGATCCACCCACCTTGGACTCCCAAAGTGCTGGGATTACAGGCATGAGCCACTGCACCCGGCCCAGTACATGCCCATCTCTTAGGAGCTGCTCCTTACTGGTTTGGTTTGGATCTAGCCAGCCATGGGGCTCCTTATTCACTTATTTATCTTACTTCTGTTTTTGCTCACTTCCTTCTTTCTCTTGCTTCTGCTCCTACTCATTCCTTCCTTAATCCAACCTCCAATTCCCTCTGCTGTTCTCCTGCCTCAAGTTCACTAGGCTGGCTGCAAGGGTCCTGAGGGAGAGGTTGCATATGGCCCCTATATACTCCAGGTCAAATAAATGTTTGCTGACTAATGATTGGTATTTCCCTCAGGTCCTGCCATTTCTGCGGGCTCAGGTCCCTACTGAGTCAGGCCCCTGACTCCCTCAGCAAGGCCACAATGAACCGGGGAATCTCTTTTAGGCACTTGCTTCTGGTGCTGCAACTGGGTAAGTTCTCAGACCTGGGGTCTCAATGCAGATGGCGTGGGAGGAAAGGCAAAGGTGGAGGATGGGGTAGAGGGGGACAGCGGCAGCATTGAGACCTGACTCCTTTCTTTTCCACCTAGCGCTACTCCCAGCAGTCACTCAGGGAAAGAAAGTGGTGCTGGGCAAGAAAGGGGATACAGTGGAACTGACCTGTAGTGCTTCGCAGAAGAAGAACATACAATTCCACTGGAAAAACTCCAACCAAATAAAGATTCTGGGAAATCAGGGCTCCTTCTTAACTAAAGGTAGGGTTACCTGGCTCCCCATCCAGGGAGGAAAACACACTATGGATTGAAAGCCTTTGGTGTCTGAGATCTGCTCTTAGTTAAACTCTGGGATCCCAGAGGACTTGGGTTGACAGAAACTCAGTGGCATTCTTGTCCAGAGTTTCCCTACACCAACTGCTGGTGGCCCAGGGAAAGGCTTTTGGTGGTATGTTAATTTGAATATTTTAATATTCATGAACTTATTTTAGTGAGTTTTACAACAATCACTACCACTTAAAACCCATGATTTCTTGAGTATTGTTGCTACAGACCCATGTAGATAATATTTTGCACAGTGACTCATATCTGTAATCCTAGCACTGTGGGAGGCCGAGGTCAGAGGATTGCTTGAGTCCAGGAGTTCAAGACCACCCTGAGAAACATAGTGAGACTGTCTCTACAAAAAAAAAAAAAAATATATATATATATATATTTTTTGAGACAAGGTCTGGTTCTATCACCCAGGCTCCATTGCAGTGGTATGATCTCGGCTTGCTGCAATCTCCACCTCCCAGGCTCAAGTCATCCTCCCACCTCAGCCTCCCAAGTAGTTGGGACTACAGGCATGCACCACCATGCCTGGCTAATTTTTGTATTTTTTGTAGAAACAGGGTTTCACCATGTTGGCCAGGCTGGTCTCAAACTCATGAACTCAAGTGATCCACTAGCCTTGGCCTCTCAGAGTGCTGGGATTACAGGTGTGTGTCACCATGCCGAGCCAAAAAAAATTTTTTTAATTAAAAAAAAAAGGCTAGCTGTAGTGGCTCACACCTGTAATCCCAGCACTTTGGGAGGTTGACGTGGGCAGATCACGCAGGTCAGGAGTTCAAGACCAGCCTGGCCAGCATGGTGAAACCCGGTCTCTACTAAAAATACAAAAATTAGCCAGGTGTGGTGGTGCAGGCCTGTATTCCCAGCTACTCAGGAGGCTGAGGCAGGAGAATCACTTGAACCTGGGAGGCAAAGGCTGAGGTGAGCTGAGATTGCACCATTGCACTCCAGCATGGGTGACAGAGCAAGACTCCATTTAAAAAAAAAAAAGATTGCAGAATTATTATTATTATTTTATTTATTTATTTATTTATTTGAGACGGAGTCTCATTCTGTCGCCCAGGCTGGAGTGCAGTGGCGTGATCTTGGCTCACTGCAACTTCCGTCTCCCGGGTTCAAGCGATTCTCCTGCCTCAGCCTCCCGAGTAGCTGGGACTACAGGCATGTGCCACCATGCCTGGCTAATTTTTTGTACTTTTAGTAGAAACAGGGTTTCACTGTGTTAGTCAGGCTGGTCTTGATCTCCTGACCTCATGATCCATCCGCCTTGGCCTGCCAAAGTGCTGGGATTATAGGCATGAACTACTGCACTCGGCCTTTTCTCCTGATTTAAAATATTATATGCTCATCACAAAATATTTGGTCAATGAAGAAAAGAACATGGAAGAAAATCAAATGCATGCATACTTCTACCACTCAGAGATATCCTCTGCTAACATTTTGATTTATTTTCATCCAATGTTTCTTTTTTTTTTTTTTTTTTTTTCCGTTTTGAGACAGGGTCTCACTCTGCTGCCCAGGCTGGAGTGCAGTGGCATGACCACAACACATTGCAGGCTCAAGTTATCCTCCCACGTCAGCCTTCCTGGGAGCTGGGACTACAGGTGCATGCCACCATGTTCACCTAATTTTTAATTTTTTTGTAGAGATGAGATTTCACTATGTTGCTCAGGCTGGCCTTGAATTCCTAGGCTCAAGTGATCCCACTTTGGCCTCCCAAAGTGCTGGGAAAATAGGTATAAGCCACTGCATATGGCCTATTTTCTTCCTCTCTTGGTCAGTGTGGATAATATTATATATAAAATTATGTAAATGATATCATACTGTATATACCTGTTATCCTACTCCTTCCTTAAGTTATATCATAATGAGACTATCAATTATTAGACTAACTTTTTTTTTTTTGAGACGGAGTCTTGCTCTGTCGCCCAGGCTGGAGTGCAATGGCACGATCTCAGCTCACTGCAACCTCTGCCTCCCAGGTTCAAGCAATTCTCCTGCCTCAACCTCCCAAGTAGCTGGGACTACAGGCATGCGCCACCACGCCCAGCTAATTTTTGTATTTTTTTAGTAGTTTAGTCTCTTAGGAATGCCATAGCAAAATAGCATAGACTGGGTGGTTTAAACAACAGAAATTTATTTATCACAATTCTGATTTCAGGATGCTAGCATGGTCAGATTATGAGGGATCTCTTCCTAGCTTGCAGGCAGTTGCCTTCTTGCTGTGTCCTCACATGGCAGAGAGAAATAGAAGAAAACTTTCTCTTTTATTGAGATGGAGTTTCGCTCCGTTGCCCAGGCTGGAGTGCAGTGGCCTGATCTTGGCTCACTGCAACCTCAGCTTCCTGGGTTCAAGCGATTCTCCTGCCTCAGCCTCCCGAGTAGCTGGGTTTACAGGCACATGCCACCACACTCGGCTAATTTTTTTGTATTTTTAGTAGAAACGAGGTTTCACCATATTGGCCAGGGTACTCTAGAACTCCTGATCTCAAGTGATCCTCCTGCCTCAGTCTCCCAAAGTGCTGGGATTACAGGCATGAGCCACCGCACCCGGCCTCCTTGTGTGTGTGTGTTTTTATTTTTTATTTTTCTCAGGCAGAGCCTCACTCTTATTGCCCAGGCTGGAGTGCAATGGCATGATCTCAGCTCACTGCAACCTTCACCTACCAGGTTCAAGCGATTCTCCTGCCTCAGCTTCCCAAGTAGCTGGGATTATAGTGCCTGCTACCACACCCGGCCAATTTTTGTAGTTTTAGTAGAGACGGGGTTTCGCCACGTTGGCCCGGCCAGCCTTGACCTCCTAACCTCAGGTGATCCGTCCACCTCAGCCTCCCAAAGCGCTGGGATTACAGGCACGAGCCACCGCGACTGGTGAGAAAGAAAGCTTTTTGATGTCTTTTTCTATAAGGACACTAATCCCATCATGATGGCCCCACTCTCATAACTTCATCTAACCTGAATTACCTCCCAAGGGCCACATATCAAAATATCATTACACTGAGGGTGAGGGCTTCAACATATGAATTTGTGGAACTCAATTTGGTCCATAGTGTTCTGCACTGCCCCCTCAAATTTGTGTCCTTATTACATGAAAAATGCATTCATTCCATCTCAATAGCCTCCAAAGTCTTAACTCATTCCAGCATCAACTCCAAAGTCTAATGTCCAAAGTTTCATCTAAATAGCATCTAAGTCAGGGCTTGGTGGCATACACCTGTAGTTCTGTCTACTCAGGAAGCTGAGGTAGAGGATTATTTGAGCCTAGAAGTTGGAGACCAGCTTAGTTAACATTGTGAAACTCGTCTCTAAAAAACAAAATCAATCAATAAATGGAATTTAAAAATGTCATCTAAATCAGGTATGGGTGAGACTTGAGATATGGTTCATCCTGAGGCAAAATTTCTTTCCAGCTCTAAACCTGTGAAACCAGGCAAATTATGTGTATCTAAAATACAATGGTAGACAGGCATAGGATAGATGTTCTCATTCCAAAAGGCTCACTGGGATGGCAGTGTTATCTCCATGGTTCTCCATACCATTTTCACAATTTTGCTGTAAATCTAAAACTGTTCTTAAGAAGTTTGTTACAAAAGATATCCAAATAACCCCAGGAAGGCAGGAAAAGAAACAAGAAAACAAAAAAAGTAGAAAACAAAAATAAAATGACAGACTCAAGCCCTAACATATCAATAATTACAGTCAATGTAAATGGTCTAATACATCTATTAAAATACAAAAATTGATAGAATGAATTAAAAAGCACAGTTCAACAATAAGCAGTTTATAAGAAACTCACTTCAAAAATAATGATATAGGGCAGGCCGCGGTGGCTCATGCCTTTAATCCCAGCACTGTGGGAGCGAGAGGCTGGCAGGTCACTTGAGGTCAGGAGTTCGAGACCAGCCTGGCCAACATGGTGAAACCCCATCTCTACTAAAAATACAAAAAAAAAAAAAAAAAAAATCAGCCAGATGTGGTGGTACATGCCTGTAATCCCAGCTACTCAGGAGGCTGAGGTGGGAGAATCGCTTGAACCCGGGAGGTGGAGGCCACAGTGAGCTACTGTACCACTGCACACCAGCCTGGGTGACAGAGCGAGACCCTGTCTCAAGAAAAACAAACAGGTTGGGTGAGGTAGCTGACACCTGTAATCCCAGCACTTTGGGAGGCCGAGGCAGGCAGATCACTTGAAGTCAGGAGTTTGAGACCAGCCTGGCCAACATGGTGAAACACTCTCTGCAAAAAATACAAAAATTAGCTGGATGTGATGGTGTGAGCCTGTAATCCTACTTACTCAGGAGACTGAGGCACAAGAATCACTTGAATCCAGGAGGTGGAGATTGCAGTGAGCCAAGATTGTGCCACTGCACTCTAGCCTGGGCAACACAGCAAGACTTCGTCTCAAAAAAAAAAAAAAAAAAAAAAGGGAAAACAAACAAACCAATAATAAATAATACGCCAGACATGGTGGCTCACACCTGTAATCCCAGCACTCTGGGAGGCAAGGTGGGCAGATCGTGAAGTCAGGAGTTTGAGACCAACCTGGCCAACATGGTGAAACCTTGTCTCTACCAAAAATACAAAAATTAACCAGGCATGGTAGCAGGCGCCTGTAATCCCAGCTATTCAGGTGGCTGAGGTAGGAGAATTGCTTGAACCCAGGAGGCGGAGGTTGCAGTGAGCTGAGACTGCGCCATTGCTCGCTCTGAGTGACAGAGTGAGATTCCGTCTCAAAAAATAAATAAATAAAACAAAAATAAGTAAGTAAATAAATAAATAAATAAAGACCAGGTGTGGTGGCTCATGCCTGTGATTCCAGCACTTTGGGAGGCCGAGGCAGGCAGATCATGAGGTCACAAGATGGAGACCATCCTGGCTAACACGGTGAAACCCTGCCTCTACTAAAAATACAAAAAGCCAGCTGTGGTGGCGGGCACCTGTAGTCTCAGCTACTTGGGAGGCTGAGGCAGGAGAATTGTTTGAACCCAGGAGGCAGAGGTTGCAGTGAGATGAGATCGTGCCACTGCACTCCAGCCTAGGTGACAGAGCAAGACTCTGTCTCGAAATTAGTTAACTAAATAAAAAGCACCCAAAAAACCCCCAAAAGGCCCACCCTACTACAGCTAACATTATATTTAATGGTGAGAAACTGAATTCTTTCTCCCTAAGAGCAGAGATAAGACAAAGATGTCTGCTCTTACTACTCTTATTCAACACAGTACTGCAATCCCTTGCTGGTGCAATAAGGCAAGAAAATTAAATAAAAGGAAAACTTGTCAGAAAGGAAGAAATAAAACTGTTCCTATTTATGGATGACATGATTACATAGAAAATCTCAAAGAATCTATAAAAAACCTCTTAGAATTAATAAATGAATCCATCAAAGTTGCAGAATATAAGATAAACATACAAAAATCTATTGTATTTCTATATATTAGAAAGGAATACATGTACATAGAAATTAAAGCCACAATACCATTTATAATTGCTCAAAAAGGCCAGGCATGGTGGCTCACACCTGTACTTCCTGCACTTTGGGAGGCCAAGGTGGGAGGATTGCTTGAGCCCAGGAGTTCAAGACCAGCCCAGGCAACACAGTGAGACCCTGTCTCTACAAAAAGTAAAAAATTAGCTGAGCATGGCCAGGCACGGTGGCTCACACCTGTAATCCCAGCACTTTGGGAGGCCAAAAGTGGGTGGATCATGCGGTCAGGAGATCGAGACCATCCTGGCTAACACAGTGAAACCCCATCTCTACTAAAAACACAAAAAATTAGCTAGGCACAGTGGCAGGCACCTGTAGACCCAGCTCCTCAGGAAGCTAAGGCAGGAGAATGGCATGAACCTGGGAGGTAGAGCTGGCAGTGAGCTGAGATTGCGCCACTGCACTTCAGCCTGGGTGACAGAGTGAGACTCCGTCTCAAAAAAAAAAAAATTAGCTAAGCATAATGGTGTATGCCTGTAGTCCCAGCTACTGGGGATGCTGAGATGGGAGGATTGCTTGAGCCTGGGAGGTCAAGGCTGCAGTGAGCCATGATCACACCACTGCTTTCCAGCCTAGGTAACAGAGCAAGACCCTATCTCAAAAACAAAAAAACAACAACAAAAAAAGAAGAATAAAGAAAGAAAGAAAGAGAAAGAAATACTTAGGTATAAATCTAAAAAACATGCATAGGGCCGGGTGCAGTGGCTCATGCCTGTAATCAAAGCACTTGGGGAAGCTGAGGCTGGTGGATCACTTGAAGTCAGGAGTTTGAGACCAGTCTGGCCAACATGGTGAAACCCTGTCTCTACTAAAAATGCAAAAATTAGGCAGGTGTTGTGGCGCATGCCTGTAATCCCAACTACTTTGGAGGCTGAGGCAGGAGAATTGCTTGAACCCTGGAGGCAGACGTTGCAGTGAGCCAAGATAGAGTCACTACACTCCAGCCTGGGCAACAGTGTAAGAGTCTGTCTCAAAAAAACAAAACAAAACAAAACAAACAAGCAAAATAAAACCAAAACCAAAACAAAAACAAAGACATTGAATTTATATGCTAAAAACTACACAATGCTGATTAAAGAAGTCAAAGAAGACCTAAATATATGGAGAGACATACTATACTCATGGATTGATGGATTGGAAGACTCAACATAAGAAAAATATCAATTTTCCCCAAATTTATATACAGGTTTCATCCAATTCCTATAAAAATGCCAGCAAGATTTTTTGTAGATAAAAACAAGTTGGCCAGGTATAATGGCTTACACCTATAATCCTAGCACTTTGGGAGGCTGAGGTGGGAGGATTGCTTGAGCCTAGGTGTTCAAGACTGCAGTGAGCTATGATTGTGTCACTGCATTCCAGCTGGCACTCCAGCCTAAGTGACAAATGGAGACCCTGTCTCAAAAACAAAAGCAAAATAATTTTGCTCTGCAAAAAGGGGCTGGGCATGGTGGCTCACTGCTATAATCCCGGCACTTTGGGAGGCTGAGGTAGGCGGATCACTTC
Source organism: Rhinopithecus bieti (assembly GCF_001698545.2). NCBI lineage: Eukaryota > Metazoa > Chordata > Mammalia > Primates > Cercopithecidae > Rhinopithecus > Rhinopithecus bieti. The sequence continues at coordinate 249,682 of NW_016810401.1, forward strand.
AGCTCAGAAGTTTGGCACCAGCCTGGGCAACATGATGAAACCCTGTCTCTACAAAAAAATAAATAAATAAATAAAAGTGCATATATATATATA
>NW_016810401.1:250132-252308 GCF_001698545.2 Rhinopithecus bieti
AATATATAATATCTATTTTATATATATTATATATATATAGCTGGGTTTGCTGGAGTGCACCTGTATTCCCAGAGACACAGGAGGCTGAGGTGGGAGGATCACTGAGCCAGGGAGGTAGAGGTTGCAGTGAGCCAAGATGTTGCCTGGTTGCCTGGGCAACAGAGTGAGACCCAGTCTCAAAAAAGAAGAAGAAAAGACCGTTTACAGAATATAAGAAAATATATCCATAATCCGCATACTCAACAAAGGACTGGTATCCAGAATATGATAAACAACTCTCAAAACTCAAAACCAAAAAAACAATTCAATTAGAAAACAGGCCCAAAAGGACATACAGTTGGCAAATAAGCACACGAAAAGTTGTTCAACATCATTAATCGTTAGGGATATGTACATTAAAACCACAATAGGCTATCACTAAACCTATCAGAATGGCTAAAATTAAAAATTGGAACACCACCAAATGCTGATGAGGATGTGGAGAAACGGGGTCATTCTTCCGATATTGGTGGGAGCCTAAAATGGCATAGCCACTCTGGAAAACTGATAGTTTCTTATAAAACAAAACATGCAACAACCCAGCAATTGCACTCGTAGGCATTTATCCCAGAGCAATGAAGACTTAGGCTCACACAAAAAGCTGTACACAAATGTTTATAGTAGCTTTATTCATGGTAGCCAACAAGTAGAAACAATCTAGATGTCCTTTAACTGGGGAATGATTATATCCATACCACGAGATACTTTTCAGCAATAAAAAGGATGAATTAGGCCGGGCGCGGTGGCTCAAGCCTGTAATCCCAGCACTTTGGGAGGCCGAGACGGGTGGATCGCGAGGTCAGGAGATGGAGACCATCCTGGCTAACACGGCGAAACCCCGTCTCTACTAAAAAATACAAAAAACTAGCCGGGCGAGTTGGCGGGCGCCTGTAGTCCCAGCTACTTGGGAGGCTGAGGCAGGAGAATGGCGTAAACCCGGGAGGCGGAGCTTGCAGTGAGCTGAGATCGGGCCACTGCACTCCAGCCTGGGCGACAGAGCGAGACTCTGTCTCAAAAAAAAAAAAAAAAAAAAAAAAAGGATGAATTATAGTACACACCACAACCTGGATGAATCTCCAGGGACTTATGCTGAGTGAAAAACAGCCAATCTCAAAAGGTAATATGCTGTATTAATCCATTTATATAACATTCTTAAAATAACTAATTATAGAAATGGAGAACAGATGAGTGATTGCCAGGGTTTAAGGGGCTCAGGGATGGGGAGGGGAAGGGGATGGCTACAAAAAGCAACAACCTTTATGGAGCTGGGAATGTTCTGTATCCTGATCGTGTTGATGTGAGCATCCTGGTTGTGATATAGTACTACAGTTTTGCAAGATATTACCATTAGGGTAAACTGGATAGAGGGTACATAGGATTTCTCTTTATTACCTCTTACAACTGCAAGTGAATCTACATTTATCTCAAAACAATAAGTTTAATTTAATGCCAGGTGTGATGGCTCACATCTGTAATCTCAGCACTTTGGGAGGCTGAGACGGGTGGATGGCTTGAGGCCAGGAATTCGATGGCTTGAGGCCAGGAGTTCGAGACCAGCCTGGCCAACATGGCGAACTCGGTCTCTACTAAAAATACAAAAATTAGCCGGGCATGGTGGCGCATGCCTGTAGTCCCAGCTACTCGGGAGGCTGAGGCAGGAGAATTGCTTGAACCCAGGAGGTGGAGGTTGCAGTGAGCCGAGATCACACCGCTACACTGTACCTTGGGCGACAGAGTGAGGCTCTTTCTCAAAAAAAAAAAAAAAAGAAAGAAAGAAAGAAAGAAAGCAGGTAGGGCCAGGAAAGTGTTGAGTCTGTATAATTTTTGTAGTTCAAATGACTAACCTAAAAAGTGAAGATTGGCCAGGCGCAGTGGCTCACGCCTGTAATCCCAACACTTTGGGAGGCCAAGGTGGGTGGATCACAAGGTCAGGAGATCGAGACCACTCTGGCTAACACAGTAAAAGCCCGTCTCTACTAAAAATACAAAAAATTAGCTGGGCTTGGTGGCACCTGCTTGTAGTCACAGCTACTTGGGAGGCTGAGTCAAGAAAATCACTTGAACCCAGGAGATGAAGTTTGCAGTGAGCCGAGATCACACTCCAGCCTGGGTGACAGAGTGAGATTCTGTCTCAAAA
>NW_016810401.1:254053-274138 GCF_001698545.2 Rhinopithecus bieti
TCTAAATAAAGATTATCTTAAAACAACTTAGAAATGTATATTATTAGTATTTTCTATTTCATTATAAGTTATTTGTAAATATTGGTTTTGGTGCTAACCTAGAATTCCATCAAATTAATTGTCCTCTAATATATAGCCATTATCATTTTGTCTAGCATTGTATCTTATTAAAAATGCTATAAGTATTATTTTTGTACCTAAATTGTGGTTTGCATTTTAAAATTATTGTTTTAAAGATAAAATTCCAGAAATGAAATTAAGGATATGAACTTTTTGAGCACACCTTGTCAGCACTGAGTTGTATTATTTAAAACTTTTGGGAGGCAATTTTATAATTGAAAATATATCGTTTTAATTTGCGTTTATTTCACTGCCTATGAGATTAAAACAATGCGCTACTTTCTAAAAATTCTTAAGTCTTTTGTGTTGATGCTTTTGTTCTGTTTCTATGGATCTCATCTTCCTTCAGAACAGCTCCCCTTCCCAACTTCCTGATTTCTAACAATAACAGTATCACCCCCAATTTCTGAAACACAGAGTCATGTTTTTTGTTTTGTTTTGTTTTGAGATGGAGTTTCACTCTTGCTGTCCAGGCTGGAGTGCAATGGCACGATTAGCTAGGATTACAGGCGTGTGCCACTACACTCGGCTAATTTTCGTATTTTTAGTAGAGACAGGGTTTCTCCATGTTGAGGCTGGTCTCGAACTCCTGACCTCAGGTGATCCGCCTGCCTCAGCCTTCCAAAGTGCTGGGATTATAGGCGTGAGCCACCACGCCCGGCCACAGAGTCATGTTTTTTTTTCTACTTCAATCCCTGTTTCCCATCATCATCAACTATGACCATTCCTTGCTTTGAAAGTGTTTTGGGCCGGGCATGATGGCTCCCACCTGTTGCAATCCTAGCACTTTGGGAGGCTGAGGCAGCTGGATCACTTGACCTCAGGATTTCAAGACCAGCCTGGGCAACATGGTGATACCCCACTTCTACAAAAAATACAAAAGTTAGTGGGGAGTGGTGGCACAGGCTTGTAGTCCCAGTTACTTGGGGGACTGAGGTGGGAGGATCGCTTGAGCCCACGAGGTAGATGTTGCAGTGAGCCGTGATTGGACCACTGCACTCCAGCCTGGGTGACACAGTGAGACCCTGTCTCAAAAAAAAAAAAGGTTCTAATTTCATCCTCTTCTTTGTTCCCATGGGAATACCACCATCACCAGCCAAGGCCCACATACCTCCCACCTGGATTACAGTGAGCTTCCGGGTAATGGATTACAGTGCGCTTCTGGGTAATTTGGTCTGCTACTAGTCTCACCTACTCACCTACTTGGATTTCCCTTCCTCCTGCTGCAGCATTGCCTTCCAAAGTCATGCTTTGCACTTGCCACGTCCTAGCTCATTAGACTAAGCCTAGAAGCCTCTGCAGGTCCTTCACCATCTTGGGGCCACTGCTCACAGTTTCCCCGCGGAAACCTCTGCACCCAGGAGGTTTCCCCACAGTTTGCCTGTGCTGTCTCTCTGGAGCTTTCCCCCTTCCTGTAATGTCCTTGCTGCTCCCCATCTCCTCTAGTCTATTGCCTATACCTTTTTTTTTTTCCTTTTTTTGAGACAGAGTCTCTCTCTCGTCCAGGCTGGTGTGCAGTGGCACGATCTTGGCTCTCCACAACCTTCGTCTCCCAGGTTCAAGGGATTCTCCTGCTTCAGCCTCCTAACTGGAATTACAGGCGTGCATCACCATTCCTGGCTAATTTTTCTATTTTTAGTAAAGACTGGGTTTCACCATGGTGGCCAGGCTGGTCTTGAACTCCTGACCTCAGATGATCCGCCTGTCTCGGCCTCCCAAAGTGCTGGGATTACAGGCGTGAGCCACCACACCTGGCCACAGGTCTATACCTCTTTTAAGTCTTCATTCAATACTGGTTGTCCCATGAATTTGTCCCAGACTCACTCATATGCTTAGACCTTTCATATCATCTTGCTGTAACTTTTTCAAAGTATGGGACAGCATGGACAAGCAGGCCATGGTTTTCTTTTTAAAAGAAGCAAGGAGGCAGAGTTATTTTAGGAGGAGCCTTATACATTTCATTTTGAACCAATTGCGTTTGGGGTGATGGCAGGATGTTAACATAAACTTATTACTTGGACCATTGGAAATGTGTGCCTAGAATTGAGGAGAGAGGTCAGGGCTGGCAGTAACAACCTGGCCACCGTCTGTAGAGCTGACTGGGGATGCGGTGGAATTGAGAATGTCTGTAGAAATGAGGAAGAGGATCAAAGACAGTCTGAGACAACACCTAAATGTAGATGTCAGAGCAAGAGTTCAAGATGAAGAAAAACGAATCATTCTTAGAAATGGAGGAGAGGAGCAAAAGAGGCAGAGCAAAGTGGGGCAGAATCAGAGTAGGCCACGCTTCTAAGAAGTTCGGTAAAGGAATTGTGAAAGGAATGTAGTTGAATTTCAGTGTAAGCTGGGGAATTAAAGCAGTGTGTAGATCCAGGGAAACAGCAAGTAGGGCAGGAACCACTGAAGGAACAAATAAAGGGAGAGATTGGTCCCGGTTGTCTTGAGTAGGGACATCTAAAAACAAAAAGAGTGAAACTGAAGGTGTGGGGTGGATTGGGTGCCTGCCGTGCCCCGGGGAAGCTTGGGGCAACTCTGTGCCGAGGCTGTGAGGTTGTCTGGAAGAGGCTCCTGGACAGTGAGAGCTGAGCAGTGGGGAAGAGGATTGTGCCGTCTGGAAGAGGAGAGAAAGGAGAGTGAGTGGCTGAATGGGTATCCAGGCTCCCACACCAAGGCAGAAAGAGGGAGAGGGCCTAGGCGTCTCAGGGAGGCAGAGGCAGTGCCAAGCAGGGTGAGAGGTTTTAGTCTTAGCCACCTTTGCCCCATTCCTCCAAATATACATTCTAAGTAAAAACAAAGCAAAACAGAACTGTTTGCTATGTAAATTTAGATTCTAAAGCCCTGTTCTATAGAGATTCTGGAGCTGCCACTGCACCCAGAAAATGGACAGCTAAAAAGAAAACTTCCCTTGGTGATGGGTATTAGATTTTACAAGAAGAAGCCAAAGAAGACACATACTTATGCCAGAAGAACTTTCCAGAGATAGCATTGCATAGTGAAACAGCCTGAATTGTTTTCATTTTTTAAAACATTTTTTATTTTTATTTTTTTCTGAGATAGAGTCTCACTCTGTCACCCAGGCTGGAGTGCAGTGGCGTGATCTTGGCTCACTGCAATCTCCGCCTCCCGGGTTCAAGCAGCTCTCCTGCCTAAGCCTCCCAAGTAGCTGGGATTACAGGCATGCGTCGCTATGCACCAGCTAATTTTTTTTTTCTTCTAGTTTTAGTAGAGATGGGGTTTCACCATGTTGGCCAAGCTGGTCTTGAACTCCTCACCGCAAGTGATCCACCACCTTGGCCCCCCAAAGTGCTGGGATTTCAGGCGTGAGCCACTGCACCCGACCAAAAATTTCTTTTATTTAAGACGAGGCCTCACTCTGTTGCCCAGGCTGGAGTGCAGTGTCACAATTATAGCTCACTGTGACTTTGAACTCCTGGGCTCAAGCGATCCTCCTGCCTCAGCCTCTCAAGTAGCTGGGATTGCAGGCACCCACACCCAGCTAATTCTTTTAAAATAATTGTTTTTAGAGATGAGGGTCTCTATTTGCTGCCCAGGTTGGTCCCAAACTCCTGACAGGCTGCATTTTAATCCTAGCTCCACCACTTAGGGGAGTCAAAATTCAAAAGGCAGAAAAAGGCATATAGGCTGGGCACAGTGGCTTACACCTGCAATCCCAGCAATTTGGGAGGCTGAGGTGGGTGGGTTGCTTGAGGTCAGGAGTTCAAGACCAGCCTGGGCAACATGGGAAAACTTGTCTCTACTAAAAATACAAAAATTAGCCAAATGTGGTGGTGCACACCTGTAATCTCAGCTACTCCGAAGGTTGAGGCAGGAGAATCCCTTGAACTCAGGAGGCAGAGGTTACAGTGAGCAGAGATCCAACACTCAACTCCATAAAAACAAACAAACAAACAAAAAGAAAGCAGGCTGGGTGCGGTGGCTCACGCCTGTAATCCCGACACTTTGGGAGGCCAAGGTGAGCGGATCACCTGAGGTTGGGCATTCGAGACCAGCCTGACCAACAAGGAGAAACTCTGTCTCTACTAAAAATACAAAATCAGTTGAGCTTGGTCGCGCATGCCTGTAATCCCAGCTACTCGGGAGACAGAGGCAGGAGAAGTGCTTGAACCTGAGAGGCGAAGGTTGCGGTGAGCCAAGATCGTGCCATTGCACTCCAGCTTGGGCAACAAGAGCGAAACTCCATCTCAAAAAAAAAAAAAAAAAAAAAAAGCAAAGGGCATATAGTGAAAAGCTTTCTTCCTACACATAAATATTTACTTCCTCTTCCTAGAGGCAACCAAGGTTATGTGTGTGTGTGTGTGTGTTGAGACAGTCTCACTCTGTCACCCAGGCTGGAGTGCATTGGTTGGATCTCACTGCAAACTCTGCCTCCCAGTCTCAAGCGATTCTTGTGCCTCAGCCTTCCAGTTTTTTCCTTTTTTTTTTAAACAGGGTCTCATTCTGTCACCCAGGGTGGAGTGCAGTGGCACGATCATAGCTCACTGCAGCCTCGACCTCCCGGGTCAGGTGATCCTCCCACCTCAGCCTCCAGTGTAGCTGGGGCTACTACTGGTATGCACCACCACACCCAGTTAATTTTTCTTAGTCTCGTTCTATCACCCAGACTGGAGTGCAGTGGTGCCATCTCATTTGTTTCACAGCAATCTTTGACTTCTGGGCTCAAGTGATCCTCCCACCTCAGCCTCGTAAGGCGGCTAATTAAAAAAAAAATTTTTTTTTTTTAGAGATGGGGTTTCACCATGTTGCCCAGGCGGATCTCGAACTCCTGGGCTCAAGCAGTCCTTCCACCTCGATCTTTCAAAGAGCTGGGATGAGAGATTTCCACCATGCCTGGCCTTATTTTCTTTCTTTTTTAATTTTTTTTTTAGACATTGTAACTCTTTTTAATGGCCTCATTTTGTTATGTTTAATTCGAGAAATATTCCTTTCATATACAAAGAATATATTTTCTCCCCCTTTAAAAACAAATAGTAGACTGTTTAATACCTTGCTTTATTCAGTTAGTGATGTTTCTTAGATACGGTTCCAAATCAGTATACAAAGCACTTCCTCATTCCTCTCTTCTGGCTACATAGCAATCCACTGAATGGGTGAGCTATGATCTATTTAACCTATTCTTTATTGATGGACATTTCGTTTTGTATATACATTTGTAATTCTGATATGTATTACAAATCACCCTCCAAAGAAATTGTACTGGTTTATTCTCCTACAATGCGTGAGAGTTGGGTAATTGCTTAATCTCAATGTGTGAGTCTCAGTTTCTCTATCTGTAAAATAAGCAAAACAGTGTTGACAATATCTATTTCTTGGAATTATTGTGGAGATTACTGAGATGATGCATGTAAAGTATTTGGCATGTAGGAGTTGGTGCTCTCCAAATAAGGATATGATTTTATTTGTATTTGTGAGCCACTGTCCCAGCCAGGTAAATGGATATGATGAGACCTCCTTACCAGACTGGGTTTCTCTGATTAGAATGAGGAGCAGATGTTGCAAGAAATTAGCAATTGAGATCAGAAGAGCTGTGGGCATTCTCTTGCCATAGGTGCCATGTCTCCAAGGTACCTCAGCCTCTCCCATATGTCTTCTCCTCCCAGGTCCATCTAAGCTGAGCGATCGCGCTGACTCAAGAAAAAGCCTCTGGGACCAAGGATGCTTTTCCATGATCATCAAGAATCTTAAGATAGAAGACTCAGAGACTTACATCTGTGAAGTGGAGGACAAGAAGGAGGAGGTGGAATTGCTGGTGTTCGGATGTGAGTGGGGCGGGTGGGGATGAGGATACCTCCCGCCTGGTTCTCTTCCCCAGTACTCCCACCCCTGCACCAAATCCAGCCTGAGCTGGTGATACCGCAGCAGCCCCAAGAGGACCAGGCTGTCAAACTGGCCTCCGAATTTCTTCAAACCCCTCTTGATTAGGTGGGGGGATGGTGGTGGGCGGAGGAGGGAAGAGGCCTTGGGAAAAGGAAAGAAAAGGGAAGGAAGCAAGGAAAGGAGGGAGAGAGACTGGGGAAGAGAGGATGAGGGGAGAGGAGGAAAGAAGAGAGAGAGGAGGGGAGAGGGAAACCCTGTCTTGGCTGGGGGTGGGCAGCTGGGTGCTGGGAGGAAGGAGATGTTGGGATGGAGATAATGGAGAGATGTTCTTGGTTTCCCGTCCTCTGCCCTTCTGCTTGGGGATGGCATGTGTGTGACACAGCCGGCCTTTCCCTCCACAGTGACTGCCAACTCTGACACCCACCTGCTTCAGGGGCAAAGCCTGACCCTGACCTTGGAGAGCCCCCCTGGTAGTAGCCCCTCAGTGCAATGTAGGAGTCCAAGGGGTAAAAACATACAGGGGGGGAAGACCCTCTCTGTGCCTCAGCTGGAGCGCCAGGATAGTGGCATCTGGACATGCACCGTCTCGCAGGACCAGAAGACGGTGGAGTTCAAAATAGACATCATGGTGCTAGGTAAGGAAGGCCCCTCTCCCCGCAGTCTCCTCCCTGCCCCAGAGGCTGACAGCCCCTCCCTCTGCTCTCACTGCCCTGCTTCTGGGTCTGGTGCTGGGAGGTCAGGAGTGGAGAAGGCTAGGTCCCCTAGAGCTAAGGCCATTCTTGAAGGACTCACTGGGGCCCTCATCTTCAGGGGGCTGATTGACAGCCACCCCTCAGTGTGGTGGACATGGAAAAAGGAAGGGCTGGGGAAGGTAAGGATGCTAGAGGCCCGAGTCTCCTTTGGAGGCCCCAAAGGATGAATGTCAGGGCGTTTACTTTCTTTGTTGCCTCAGCTCCCCACCCCTACCAAGTTGGCAAATCCACTTACTCACGGACACTAACAGCAGCAAGCCGACCCTGATGATGTTCTATGTTGTACCTCTGGACCCCCGAGTCAGGCCACTGTGGAGAGACCAAGGTCCTACCCCAGATCCTGTCCCCTGGGTGCTTATGGGACATAAGCTAGTGTAGCGTGCCAGTTTAGTGCATGGACCTTGATTGAAATCCTGGTTCTGCCACAACCATGTGACCTTGGGTGAGTTACTGAACCTCTCTGCACCTTGGTTTCAGCCTCTGTGAAATGGGGATGATGTTAACTGCCATAGTGCCTACCTTGTATTAAGTTGAGGACTGATATACGTAAGGCACTAAAAATCGTGCCTGGCACAGAGTAAGCCCTAGTTAAAGTTAAGTGTTCGCTCTTATTTTGTGAAAGGTGATGAGTTATGCCTCTAAGGAGTAGAGGCCAAATGGCTTCTGTGGTCCAGGAATCCTGAGGACAGCAAGGATCTCCTGTGGCTGGGCTGTTCTGTGATGGCTTCTGGGAGGAGAGAGGTGGTCTGCTGTAGGAAAATGCTGGGTGGAAGAGGGGAGAGAAGGCTAGAGAGGTAGGAAGGAACTGAAGTATCTGAAACGACAAGGTGGGTGCCTGGACTCATCGGGTCCCCTTCCATCTCCCTGCTGCCCCCGCATGCCGACCCCACTCGTGCACCCTCATCTTCCTATCTCCTCACTCAGGGTCTCTCCCTTCCCACCTCCAGCTTTCCAGAAGGTCTCCAGTACAGTCTATAAGAAAGAGGGGGAACAGGTGGAGTTCTCCTTCCCACTCACCTTTACAGTTGAAAAGCTGATGGGCAGTGGCGAGCTGTGGTGGCAGGCGGAGAAGGCTTCCTCCTCCAAGTCTTGGATTACCTTCGACCTGAAGAACAAGGAAGTGTCTGTAAAACGGGTTACCCAGGACCCCAAGCTCCAGATGGGCAAGAACCTCCCGCTCTACCTCACCCTGCCCCAGGCCTTGCCTCAGTATGCTGGCTCTGGAAACCTCACGCTGGCCCTTGAAGCAAAAACAGGAAAGTTGCATCAGGAAGTGAACCTCGTGGTGATGAGAGGTGAGGGGTCAGGCCAGGGAGGGGCAGGCAGGGGAAGGAGGTGGAGGGGCCTGGCCCAGGGCTCCCTCTGAGGCAAGCCAGGCCCCAAGAGGGGATGCCTAGGCCCTGGTTACCTGGATGAAGTAAGGGAGGGCCCTTTGGGTTTGGGGCTGGTTTTGAACTGAGACATCTATGAGCCAGCCTGGGGCTGGCTTCACTGAAGATCCCCAAACCACTTGGGCTAAGAACTAGGGTTCCCGTTCTGCCTGTGACCAACCCTTTGTGACCCTGACTAAGCCCCCTCCCACTTCAGGCCTGCTTCCTGACCTGTCTAATAAAGATAATGAAATCTGCTCTCTGTGTGATAGTAATGATGATAATGTCAAGCTCCAAATTGAGTTTCTGGCTTCCTTATCTCCTTATCATCATAACAACTCCACAAATAATAATGGCTAACACTTACTTCTCAGCACGGGCTGGGCCCCATCCAGACACTACATGTATGTCTGCCTTTACTACTGTCCGGGCGCAGGTTGTTAAGTCCCTTGCCCAGAGGCACTCAGCTGCTTAGCAGTGGAGCTGGAATTCAAACCCAATACCACTAGATCCCAAACGCTGTTTTTCCTCATACGACTGCATGAAAATCTGCTCTAAAAGGCTAAAAGAAGGCCGCCCATATAGAGTATCATTTTAATTGTTCTACTGAATCTCAGGCTTTCAATCTCAGCCTCTCATTCCTCTGCAGCCACTCAGCTCCAGGAAAATTTGACCTGTGAGGTGTGGGGACCCACCTCCCCTAAGCTGACGCTGAGCTTGAAACTGGAGAACAAGGAGGCAACGGTCTCGAAGCAGGCGAAGGCGGTGTGGGTGCTGAACCCTGAGGCGGGGATGTGGCAGTGTCTGCTGAGTGACTCGGGACAGGTCCTGCTAGAATCCAACATCAAGGGTGAGGACCCAGGTTCCATGACCTCTGCCTCCTGCGCTACGGGACCTTCCTGTGGTTGGCAGAGACCACCCAGAGTCCCCAATGCCTGAGTTGGGGGGTTATGGGGATGGTGTCCTGGAGGCATAGAAGTGATGAGGTGACGTGGGTTGTGATCCTGGGCTCTAGGCTGCCAATTGTAGTTCTACAGGTTCCGGCTCCCTCAGGTCTACAGCCTAGGAATGGGGTCCACCTGACCAAAAGCCCTCCTCCCTGGCTCCTGGCTTTTCTCCAAATCCAGACACACATACACACACACACACACACATGCACTCACACGCACTCACATAAACTCTCACACACCCACACACACATCACTCGCACACACTCATACGCTACACACATCCACACTCTCACACCTACACACTCACACTCATCTACTCACATACATGGACTCACACACACTCTCACACACTCATACACTCACACACATACACACGTACTCACACAGACTCATACACACTCACACACATGCACACACTCACATGCACACACATGCACACACATTCACACAGGCGCACACACTCTTACACATTTCACCACATACCTCTCACCCACGCCTCACACCCACACATCATAACACGCACACTCACACTCTCATACACTCACACACATTCATATGCACACGCGCACACACACACGCATGCACACATTCACACACATGCACTCACATGCACGCATTCACACACACACATCCTCACACACATGCACACACACGCACACACACACATGTACACACATGCACGCACACATTCACACACATGCACACACACATTCACACACATGCACACGCACATTCACACACACGCACTCACACACACAGAGTCCAGGGTCTAGACCACTGCTTCTACCTCTGCAGAGTGCCCTGTGGTCTCTAAAACATAAAACCGACTCCCCAGCACTGGCGGCCTTTAAGAGTCCCCAAGCACTCTGCCCCTCTCTCCCAACCCCAGGATCAAACCAGAGACTGGCCAGGCGGGGTTGCAGGTCAGTCCTCAGTCCGCTGGCCTGTGGAGGAGGGTGGTGCATTGAGCACATTTCTCTCCCTTGCAGTTCTGCCCACATGGCCCACCCCGGTGCAGCCAATGGTCCTGATTGTGCTGGGGGGCGTCGCGGGCCTCCTGCTTTTCACTGGGCTAGGCATCTTCTTCTGTGTCAGGTGCCGGCACCGAAGGGTGAGTGACCCCACACCTGGTCCCCACAGGGCCCTCAAACCCCTGAGTCCCATACCAGGAGATCCCGTATATGAGACCTGCTTTTGGCTAGCTCCCTCTGCCCACCCCTAAGTTCCCTTGCTGCCCTGACCCAGATGCCACTCAAGGGAGAGACAGAAAGGAGCAGAGGGTTAATTCCAGGATAGATGGCCTGAGCTATGTGACTGCTTCTCCTCTCCCAGCTTCCCCCAATCCCCCCACCAAGGGGCACCTCCCTTCTGGAGGCCTGGGACCTTCGTGACTCCCTTTCTTGTCCCTGGACAGCGTCAAGCAGAGCGGATGTCTCAGATCAAGAGACTCCTCAGTGAGAAGAAGACCTGCCAGTGCCCTCAGTAAGGATCTGGGAGGAGGGGCTGGGAGAGGGGAAAAGGGTGGGGAGAGGGAGTGAGAGAGGAGGGGAAGGAAGGGGGGACAAAGCGGGCAGGAAGGGAGGATGGACGGGAGGAAGGAGTTGAGGAGGGAGAGTTGGGGGGAGTGGAGGCGAGGAGATTGGGGCTAAAGGGGTGTGGTGGAGACGATAGAGGGGTGGGAAAAGATGGCCAGGAGCTAGAAGGAGGCAGAAGTGGGAGGGTGGAGCTGAAGGAGCAGCAGGCCAGGGCATTTCTGGACTAGTTCTGCAGCTGTGGCCCAGAGGCTAGCACTGCACTGGAAAAGCCATGGAGGTGCTAGAACATAAAGGGGTTGCAGCAGGGACAGACCTGCTCCCCTTCTTCTTTGTTCCTGCAGCCGGTTTCAGAAGACATGTAGCCCCATTTGAGGCACGAGGCCAGGGAGATCCCAATTGCAGCCTCCCCAGGTGTCTGCCCCGCGTTTCCCGTTGGGCTCATGGCCTGCGGACCAGATGAATGTAGCAAATCCTAGGCCTCTGGCCTCCTGTTCGCCTCCTCTACGATTTGCCATTGTTTCTCCTGGGTTAGGCCCCAGCCTCATTGGTTGAATGTTGCTCTCTATTTTCCAGAGGCTTAATCACACCATTCTCCCCACCGTATCCTTTTCCTCCAAACCCTAGCCCTTCTCTCATTATTTCTCTCTGAACTTCTCCCCGACTGCTCATTTGGATCCCAGGGGAGTGTTCAGGGCCAGCCCTGGCTGCATGGAGGGTGAGGCTGGGTGTCCGGAAGCATGGAACATGGGACTGTTATTTCACAGGACAGGACCCTGGGACCACAGAGGGCAGGAACTTGCACAAAATCACACAGCCAAGCCAGTCAAGGATAGATGCAGATCCAGAGGTTTCTGGCAGCCAGCACCTCCTGCCCCAAGTTGCCTGCTTCTCACCCTATGTGGGTGGGGCCACAGACTCACGTACTGACCTTGCACAGACAGCCCCACTGGACACAGCCCCATGTACACAGCCACAAGGGATGCTTCACATCCTCTGTCTGTTTGAGACTTACAAAAATCCTACAAGGCTGGCAGTGACAGAACTAAGATGATCATCTCCAGTTTACAGACCAGAATCAGAGCTCAGAAAAGCTAGATGATTGATTACCCAAGGTCATACAGCTAGCAAGTGCTGGAGTCGGGACTAACCCAGGTCCCTTGTCCCAAGTTCCACTGCTGCCTTTTGAATGCAGGGACAAATGCCACACGGCTGTCACCAGTGGCCAGTGGTAGGTACTCAGTGTGTACTTTTGGGTTCGCAGGAGCACAGCACCCATGGGAAGGGCCCATCTTAGAGAATTTGTGAGCAGAGATGAAGGACTCCCTGTCTAAAATCCCTTCTTCATCTCCCGTTGGTGGCAGAATCTGTTACCAGAGGACAAAGCCTTTGGCTCTTCTAATCAGAGTGCAGGCTGGGAGCACAGGCCCTGTGGGAGACAATGCCCAGTGACCAGCCACTCACCCTGTGCAGAACCTCCTGGAGGCGAGCTTTGCTGGGCGAAGGGATAGCTAGCCTGAGAGGGAACCTTCTAAGGGACCTCAAGGGTGATTGTGCCAGGCTCTGCGCCTGCCCCACACCCTCCCTTACCCTCCTCCAGGCCATTCAGGACACAGGGAAATCAGGGTTACAAATCATCTTCTTGATCCATTTCTCTCAGGATTCCCTCTCTTCCTACCCTTCCTCACCACTTCCCTCAGTCCCAACTCCTTTTTCCTCTGTCCTTCTCCTCCTATCTTTAAAGCCTGCCTCTTCCAGGAAGACCACCCTATTGCTGCTGGGGCTCCCCATTTGCTTACTTTGCATTTGTGCCCACTCTCCACCCCTGCTCCCCTGAGCTGAAAGAAAAATACAATAAACTTACTAAAAGAAGATGCTCTTCGTGTGTGTGTGTGAGAGAGAGAGAGACAGAGAAAGAGAGAGAGAGACCGCTTCTCTGGGGACCAGGAATCTTCTGGTCTTTGGGGTTGGACCCAGAGGAGAGGTTGCCTGGTGTGCCCCAGGAAGGAGATGAAGTTTCCCTGGAGAGGGAAAAATTCTGTGGAGGCTGGCTATCCACCTCCACAACCCACAGGGCTCTGTGTGGGCCTGTGTGTGTGTGAGGCTGAGACTCTGTAATTACACGTGTGTGATATACCGTGGGGGAGCGATTCAGGGTTGCGTGAGCTCTCCTGGTGTATGTGTGTGGCAGAGAAAAAGGACTATGAGAAACTGTAACGTGTGTGCAAATTGTATCCCCAACATGTGTGTTTGTGTTCCAGGAGGAGGAAGCAGTGTGTGTGTGTCTGTGTGCATGCATGCACCCACATCCTTTTAGCTTGTGCACACCCACCCTCAACTCCACAAGCAGCCCCAGCTTGCACCACAAGGCCCCTCGCTCCCAAACTCAAGGCCCAGCCCTCACACAGATATACACAGTGACACACGCTTCCTCCTCCCCGAACAGCTAGCTCCTCAGTCCCCAACAACACCAGCTGCCTCTTGGAGCTTGTGTTCATGTTGAAAAACGGGAAGGGGTGGGGGCAGGACATGAACCATTTCACCAATGAAGCCGGTTCCCAGCCATCCTCCTCACCCGCCTCCCTCTCGGCGCCTTCCTTGCCCCTCCTCCCCTAGTCACCACCGTCCAGTTCCCCACCCTACACTCGTTTCCCGCCCCCCACCCCACAGAGCTATCCTGCAGTCCCCCTCGCCTGGGCTCACTGGCAGGATGACCATGGGAGAAGGGGTCCTGGAGAGTGAGGGGGGCAGAGACCGAGTGAGCCGCAGACTGAGCCCGGGAGGCCGGGACTGAGGGGAGGAGGGAGGCCCGGGGAAGGGAGGGAGGGAGAGAGGGAAGGAGGGAGGAGGGCGGGTGAGCTGGAGCCGGCAGGCAGCGGGAGCCTGAGAGAGCCGCGTCGGGAGTGCCGTCTCCATGGCAGTGCTGGGCGCAGCCAGAGGTAAGACGACCCCTGCCCCATCCCCCGTGTTGCCTCCCTTTCCCCCCCAAGCTGCCTCCTCTCCCCTAGGCCACCCCTCCTCCCAGCCACCTGCTGTTTCTGCCCTGGAGAACCTGGAGGGGGACAGGAGGGAGGAGCCGCCTGACCTTACCCCTTCACCCCAAAGGGCGAGGGACCCCGTCGGCCAGGGAACCTCCCAGATCCCCCTTCCCACCTTCCTCTGATCTCTCCCTGTCCTTCAACTCCCTCTCTCTGTCCTTCACATCTTTCCTGCCTCCTTCCCTCTCTGACTTCCTGTCTCTTTCATCCTGAGCCCACCAGCTGGGCCTGGGTAGAGGTGGGTGGGAAGGGGTCCAGGGCTGTAGGAGAGGACACTGGGGGCTGCTTGTGGCCAAGTCCTTCCACCTCCCTCTGGCTGGCCATTGCCATGGCAACTAGGGTGTACTGGGCTCCGGAGGGAAGCCAAGGGTGGGGGTGGACCAGGACCTCTTGGGGAAAGCAAGGGTCTGAGCTGCTTCCATGAGAAACAGACCCTTTCACTGCTGTGCCCCATTTTACCCCACTTACCCTAAAGCCATTATGCGCTTCCTTACAGCCTCACTCTGTTCAGGGTTTCACCCGATTCCCTTACTCCCTTCCCAGGGCTCACTGAAGCTCAGCATCACGCACTAAAACTGGGACCATCCTTCCTCCCATCAGAGGGAAACTGAGGCTCTGGGCCAGGGAGGAAGAGTCAAGGTCTCCCCGCGGGAGTCAGCACCTTATTGAACATTTGGCTTTTCTTCTCAGCCTCCTATTCACTGCTCCCTCCCTCCCTCCCTCCTCCAGTCTCTCCTCCCTCCAAAGCCTCCTCTCCAGGGGGTTTGAGCTTTTCCTGCTATTTTCAGATACTACCACTTTGCCCCCTCTTTCTCTTCTGCTCAAACTCTCCTCCTTCTCCCTAGTTCCCCCTCTTTCCATTTCTGGATGCTTCTGATGTCAGCGGTTTCCCCGCCTTCAGGTTCCCTAGCACCCCCTTCGGTCCCAGACTCCTTTCTCCCATTTTCCCAGATCTGGGGAGCTGGAGGGTGATCATCCAGGTTTGGGGAAGTAGGGGCTAAGCACCAAGACCCCCGCATCCAGGAGACCGGCAGGTAGGGGAGGAAGGCTGTAATGCCATATCCCCGTTCACTGTGAACCCTCAAGAGGAAACCAGTCATGTGTCTCCCATCAGTAGTTCTGAAGAGACATTTAGGGACTTGAAGATAGGGGTGGAGTAGTGCTGAGCAGGGGATGTTCTAAGAAGGAACCCAGGAGTTCCAGCGGGAGGAGAAAGGGCTAAAGGAGATAGGGAGGTGGGAATACCCTCTTCCCTAGAGGTCTGGAAGAGCGGGGCTCTCATCTGTGCGGGGTGTTTAGCTGTCTGATTTAAGGCAAAGGAATGTTCTGAATGACCCTCAGGGCCCTAGTAATCAGTTATCCCTACAGTTTCAAGAAAGGGGGCACAGGAGGCCGGTTACAGACCAGCCTATGCCCTACCTTTGCCCTCTCCCTCCCACATTTCATCTTTCCCTTGCAGCCTGTCCAGGGGGCTGAGCCCCACCCCCAAATCCCTGGGGCATCCAGAAGATTCCTGACTGGTCAAGAACCAGAGGAAAAAGAGACCCGGAAGTCCCAGCATGGGGACCAGAACCCCCCAGCCAGCCTAACAGTTGGGAAAGTAGCCAGCTTGCCTGCCCCATCAATTGCAGGGATGCTTAAGGAAGGCCCCGCCCAGTATGAAAGCTGAGGACTGCCTCTGCTGACCCTCAGTCTCCTCCCCTGCCCTCCACATCTGCCCTCAGCTGGGTCGATCATGCAATGCTGAGCACTGGGGTGAGCCTGGGGGCAGCCTGCCTGCTGACAGGGCGAGGATTGTGGGGATCATGGGCATGTTTGTGAGTGGGGCTCCTGGGTGAGACCTAGCCCCACCCCACGGAGCTCAAGGGGTGGGGGGCTGAGGATAGGATGGCTCGGGGCGGGGCGGGGGCAGAGGAGGCCTCCCTGCGCTCCAATGCATTGTCCTGGCTGGCCTGTGGGCTCCTGGCGCTGCTGGCCAATGCCTGGATCATCCTCAGCATCTCGGCCAAGCAGCAGAAGCACAAGCCACTGGAGCTGCTGCTGTGCTTCCTAGCGGGCACACACATACTCATGGCAGCTGTGCCCCTCACCACCTTTGCTGTGGTACAGTTGCGGCGTCAGGCTTCCTCCGACTATGACTGGAACGAGAGTATCTGCAAGGTTTTCGTGTCCACCTACTACACCCTGGCCCTGGCCACCTGCTTCACGGTCGCCTCGCTCTCCTACCATCGCATGTGGATGGTGCGCTGGCCAGTCAACTACCGCCTCAGCAACGCCAAGAAGCAGGCGCTGCATGCCGTCATGGGCATCTGGATGGTCAGCTTCATCCTCTCCACACTGCCCTCCATTGGCTGGCACAACAACGGCGAGCGCTACTATGCCCGCGGCTGCCAGTTCATAGTCTCCAAGATTGGCCTCGGCTTTGGCGTTTGCTTCAGCCTCTTGCTACTTGGGGGCATTGTCATGGGGCTGGTCTGTGTGGCCATCACCTTCTACCAGACACTGTGGGCCCGGCCCAGGAGGGCTCGGCAGGCCCGGAGAGTGGGGGGCGGTGGGGGGACGAAGGCGGGTGGGCCAGGGGGCTTGGGTACCCGGCCAGCTTTTGAGGTGCCAGCCATTGTGGTGGAGGATGCCCGAGGGAAGCGGCGGTCCTCGCTGGATGGCTCGGAGTCTGCCAAGACATCCCTGCAGGTCACCAGCTTGGTCAGCGCCATCGTCTTTCTCTATGACTCACTCACAGGGGTGCCCATCTTGGTGAGATCGGGGTCCTCCCCGCCTGTTCTCCCCAACATCCAGGCCCCAGCATCATCACCTGACCTCCAACTTCATCAGCCATCCAGCAGCTCCGTCATCTCTCCTCTAGTTCCGCCATCCATCTTCCTCTCCTCTGTCCATCTCCCACTCCATTTGTGGCCCCCATCTTGATCATCTGACTTTTAGTTCCCACTACCCTGTCTACCCCAGCTCTAGCATCTGCTTCAGTTCCCACTCCTCAGCTCCATCACCATCCTTCAGTTCCACTACCCGTCCTCCAGCTCCGTCATCCATCCTGCAGCTCCACAGTTCAGCCGCAGACCTCTCACCCAGCTGCTGGGCTCCACTCTCCATTCCCTCCTTCCCTCTGGATGCCACACGGTCTCTGAGCAGTCTTGGGTGGAAACCCCACAGGGCTCACCCCACCACCCCATCTAGTCACTGTTCCTGGGTTCCTCTCTGTCTCTATGCTTCCTGGTCCACCTCTGTTCCTCTCCCTCCTGACCTCAGGGCTTTGCCTCCAGCACTCTCCCCGACCTTCCTCTGAGTCAGTTCCTTCCCTCTGTTCACTCCATCTCCACCTCCGGCTTCACCTCTGTTGGATCACAGGGATCAGGCATTACTTCTGACGTCTTGCCCACCAGCTGCACTAGGATATGGGGTTCAGGTGGGCTCCTCAGCTCTGGCCCTGACCCAGCCCACTCCCACCCTTCCCCAGGTGGTGAGCTTCTTCTCTCTCAAGTCGGACTCGGCGCCTCCCTGGATGGTGCTGGCTGTGCTGTGGTGCTCCATGGCACAGACGCTGCTGCTGCCCTCCTTCATCTGGTCCTGCGAGCGCTATCGCGCCGACGTGCGCACAGTGTGGGAGCAATGCGTGGCCATCATGTCTGAGGAGGATGGAGATGACGGTCAGAGGAGGCGCTGGGTTTGGCTTTCCTGGACATCTATCTATTCCCTTTCCTGCCGTTCCTTCTCAGTCAGAGGATGGGCTGCCCTGGAGTGCCCCCTACTGGACAGAACCTGCACCATCCTGGGCTCCCCTTTCCCTAAGCAGGCACCCTGCTGTCCACTTACTGCTTCCTGCAGCACTCAGGGCTCCCTTCACCGGGCCTAGGCTCCCCTCCAGAAGTCCACACTACCCAGCTCTGGCACTATGGGGAACCTGAGCTTCCTGAGAGAGGCCCCCAGTTATAGGGATGGCTCTTGGGGGAGGGCATGTAATTGTTTCCATAACTTCATCTATATGTATGAAGCACTCCACTCAGGATTTAGCACTGAACACAGCAAATGCTAGCTACTCTCACTGTCCTCTCGGCACATACAGGCTAATGGGAACTAAAGGGGTCTCTGGGAGCTTATAAAGGCAGTGGGCGGGGGTGGTAGGCATTCCCTGCCTGTAACCGCTCTGCCCATTTTCTCTCCTAGATGGGGGCTGTGATGACTATGCAGAGGGCCGAGTTTGCAAAGTCCGCTTTGATGCTAATGGAGCTACAGGACCAGGGAGCCGGGACCCTGCCCAGGTGAAGCTGCTGCCTGGAAGGCACATGCTCTTCCCTCCTCTTGAGAGAGTCCACTACTTACAGGTATGGAACTGGGGGACACACCTCCTACCCTTGGTGCCCCTCATCACTTTTCTCCAGTGTCTGTTATGCATCCCAATCCCCTCTTCCCTAGCCCTGGCTTTCAGGGCACCATAAAGCTGGGTGAAAGAAAACTGTAGCAAGAGAGGCATCCTTTCAGACCTCGTGGGGCCAGGTTTGCCCACCGGAGCAAATGTTTTGAAGAAGGTTAAGAAGGTGGCACCATCTTCTGGAGTCCCCACTTGGTTCCTGCCTCTGCCTCTGTCCCTGCAGCACCTTCAGGTCTTACCCGCTCCTCTTCCTAGGTCCCCCTATCCCGGCGTCTGTCCCATGATGAGACCAACATCTTCTCTACCCCTCGGGAACCAGGCTCCTTCCTGCACAAGTGGTCATCCTCTGATGACATCCGGGTCCTCCCAGCCCAAAGCCGGGCCCTCGGGGGTCCTCCTGAGTACCTGGGACACAGACACAGGTTGGAGGATGAGGCGGACGAGGAGGAGGCTGAAGGTGGTGGGGGGCTGGCCAGCCTTCGCCAATTCTTGGAGAGTGGGGTTCTGGGGTCAGGTGGGGGACCCCCACGGGGCCCTGGCTTCTTCCGAGAGGAGATCACCACCTTCATCGATGAGACACCTTTGCCTTCTCCGACTGCCTCACCAGGGCACTCTCCTCGTCGGCCCCGGCCACTGGGCCTCTCACCCCGCCGACTCTCCCTTGGGTCCCCTGAGAGCAGAGCCGTTGGACTTCCTTTGGGACTAAGTGCAGGGAGACGCTGCTCCCTGACGGGGTCTGAAGAAAGTGCAAGGGCTTGGGGAGGATCCTGGGGCCCAGGGAACCCTATCTTTCCCCAGCAGACCCTGTGAGCCCAAGCAGGCCTGCTGAACTCAGAGGAGGAAGCCTGAGTGAGTAACACCTCATTCTGGCCCTGAGAGTAGGGCAGCTGCCTCCAGACTCTGGGGAGATGGGCGCTAGATTTGGGGCTCAGAAGGCCCTGCTCTCTCCCATCCAAGTGACCAGATGCCCTACTCACCTTCCATCACCCCCAGCAATATGTATTAAAGTCTGAAATGTTGCCATGGAAACCTCAGTGTCCAGTGTACTGCGATGGAAAGGGGCTTGGAGGGTGAAGAGGCTCACAGAGGACAGGACAGAGCAGGGGCAGCAGACAGAGGCACAGAAGGACACATGGAGAAATGATCACACGTTCCACCAGGCAGCCTGGCACAGGGAAGGCTGGGAGGAGCATATCCTGCTGGGGGCAGGGCTTGAGGACACACATGTCTTTGTTGGTTTGGGGTGTGAAGGATCTCTGTTCAGATTTGTTGAGGTGATTTTAGAGCGTGGCTCCAGTCCCAGTGCCCAACTCTCCTTCTAACCCCAAATCCATCCAGGGGCTCACTTTATGGGCAGGAAAGGGTTTGGGGCTGACGTAGTGTCCCAGGCCTGGACACCTCCTCCCTGCTGCATTTTAAAGCTCTTTCTCCAAAGGAGTGTAGGGGTGGATGACTGTGTGTGGGGAGGGGGGAGGGGAGGAGCGGGGTCGGCGTCCACAGTCCTTTTTCTGGACCCAGAAGCGTGTGTGTGCAGGGAACACTGCCCCAGTAGTTACCTTCAGACCTCAGGGGCTGAAGTCACCGCTGGTCTTCCATGGATGCCCAGGCCTGCTCCAGTTCCCGCCTTTTGCCCTCCTCCTCCCAGTTTCTCCCTCTCGTTCCACACTAGACCAGCTTTCTCCACTCAGCATTCTTCTTTCTCCATCTTTCACCTGGGCCTCTCCCACCATCGGGTCTCAGCCCCATCTCTCTCTCTCGGCCTCCCTCATTCCTTCTCCCTCTCTCCGCCTCTCCACCTCTCCTTCCTTCCCCTCCCTCCCCCTTCCCCCCTTTCCTCTCCCTCCCTCTCGGCTCCCGCATTTCCCCTCGGCGGCCTGCGGCTCCGACATCATGCTCCGGCTCCTCCGGCCGCTGCTGTTACTGCTGCTGCTGCCTCCCCCGGGGTCCCCTGAGCCCCCCGGCCTGGCCCAGCTGTCCCCGGGAGCGCCCCCGCAGGCCCCCGACTTGCTCTACGCGGACGGGCTGCGCGCCTACGCGGCCGGGGCTTGGGCGCCGGCCGTGGCGCTGCTGCGGGAGGCGCTGCGGAGCCAGGCGGCGCTGGGCC
>NW_016810401.1:274470-322690 GCF_001698545.2 Rhinopithecus bieti
CAGGCGGCGCTGGGCCGGGTGCGGCTGGATTGCGGGGCGAGCTGCGCGGCCGAGCCGGGCGCCGCGCTCCCCGCCGTGCTTCTCGGGGCCCCGGAGCCCGACTCCGGGCCGGGACCCACGCAGGGGTCCTGGGAGCGACAGCTCCTCCGTGCAGCGCTCCGCCGCGCAGACTGCCTGACCCAGTGCGCAGCACGGAGGCTGGGCCCCGGGGGCGCGGCGCGGCTTCGCGTGGGGAGCACGATCCGGGACGCCTTCCGCCGTCGGGAGCCCTACAACTACCTGCAGAGGGCCTATTACCAGGTGGGGAGCGGGCCGGGCAGCTCCGAGGGTCCCAGCCCTCACCACGACGCTGTCCTACTTTACGATGCCCAGTAGTAGGCGGAATGCTGTTGCCTGGACCCCGGACGGGGCTGGGGGGCGTACCGCGGGCCTCTGCTTTGGAGCTGGCTAAGCGACCGCGAGGACCTGTTGAGATCGCAGAAGAGCAGCCGAGGGGGAAGTGCGAGCAGAGTGGGAATGGGGCGGGGAGGTCGTGAGGCGGGACGGGAGCAGATTGAAGATGGAGGGACAGGGCCGCCTCTTCCTAGGAATGAAGCGGAGGCGGTGGGAGCGAAATCGGCTGTCGGACGGGAAGTGTGCGTGGGTGTGTGTGTGTCGGGGGTGGTGGTGAGTGTGAACCTTCGCTTGGGGCAGGAGGTAGCTTCGGAAAGGAAGGAGCAGACGGAGGCAAGGTTGGAGGCCTCCGAGGCCAGACCTCTGCGGGCGGGGAGGGGACAGCAAGCCGCAGCCGCGGGTACCGCAGCAGTTGCCTACGTGGCTGGGGAAGCGGGGCGCCGGTTGCACTCACCTCAGCTCAGGGTCCTAGAGACTGCGGGTTTTGCTGGTCGCTGAGGTCTCCCCCACTTTCCCACCTCACTTAAGCCCATCACTTCCACCTGGTCTCCCAAATTGAGGTCCTGAAGTCCTGAGGCCCATGTCCCACTCAACTCCGACGTCTTTAGACCCCCTTTCCTTCGGTGTCAGCCTTCTGAGAGTCCCAACGTTCTGGCTTCTAGGGGGTCTGCAATTTGGGCGGTGGGCGGTTCTTATTGGCCAGTCTTCCATGAGGCTCTTGGGCACCCAGAGTGTGTGTCTGGGGTAGGGTGGGGAGGCCGACCAGGGAGCAGAGGTGTGACCTCCATCCCAGGGCTCTGATGCCCTCCTCCCTCCGCCTCCTCAGTTGAAGAAGCTGGATCTGGCAGCCGCGGCAGCACACACCTTCTTTGTAGCAAACCCCACGCACCTGCAGATGCGAGAGGACATGGCTAAGTACAGACGAATGTCGGGAGTTCAGCCCCAGAGCTTCCGGGACCTGGAGACGCCCCCACACTGGGTGAGACCCCCAACATCACCCCTGTCTTGCCCCCAGCCTTTTCCTGGCTGGATACACAGTCCTCACTAAACTGCTGCATTGTGCTGCTTGAGCATGCGGAGATGGAGTAATGATCCTCAGTGACCCTGGTGGGGAGTCCTTCTCTAGGACTTCATTTCCCTTCTGGATGATCACTGAAATCTGATGTTCCAACATTATGATTCTGAGGCCCACCCTTATTCTTCTCCATGGTGAAGAAGGACATGGAGTCCTTGCCCCAAATGAGACCAACACCACACTCCTCTCTACCTCCCAGTTTGACAACCCCCTGGATCACAGGTGACTGCTCCCTTCTCCAACAGGCAGCCTATGACACCAGCCTGGAGCTACTGGAGCGCCAGGAGGCAGGACTGGCACTGCCCAGGCTAGAGGAGGCCCTGCAGGGGAGCCTGGCCCAGATGGAGAGCTGCCGTGCTGACTGCCAGGGGCCTGAGGAGCAGGAGGGGGCTGAAGAAGAGGAGGATGGGGCTGGGAGCCAGGGGGGCCTCTATGAGGCCATTGCAAGTAAGGGGCTGGGAGTGTGTGTGGGGGGTGGGTCGGTGCCCAGGGAGGGGCATGAACAAGCTGAATGGCTCATGGGTCTCCTCTGCAGGACACTGGATTCAGGTCCTGCAGTGCCGGCAACGCTGTGTAGGGGAAACAGCCACACGCCCTGGTCGCAGCTTCCCTGTGCCAGACTTCCTTCCCAGCCAGCTGAGGCGGCTATATGAGGCCCATGCTCAGGGTCAGTTTGGGAAGGGTGGAAACGCAGAGTGAAGATTTGCCTCTGCTGCTATCCTGAGCTCCATCTCTCTATCCCTCCCATCTGTCTCTGGATTTGTAGTTTCACTGTCAGGGCTCCATGGGAACCATCACTTCACAAGGACTCTAATTTGCTCTGCTTTGGCGCCTGTGACAAGCTCAGGAGATGGGCTTCCTTCTGCCTTGCTGCTTCTCACCTTCCTTTATTTTCCTCCCTCTTACTCTTCTTTGAAATCTCCAGCTAAGGTATGTGTGCACCAGCGTTTGAAAGAACTGGCAGTTGAACTTGTCTGCCAGTGGGAGGGGGGCTCTTGGCGTTGGCCCGCTGGCCTCTGGAGACCACCTTCTCCAGCACTGCCTCTGCCCCAAGGATCAATGTGCTCTAAGTCTTTATCCCCTGACCCCTGACCTTGTCACTCCCTCTCCAGTGGGCAATCTGTCCCAGGCTATAGAAAATGTCCTGAGTGTCCTGCTCTTCTACCCGGACGATGAGCCTGCCAAGAGGGCTCTGAACCAGTACCAGGCCCAGCTGGGAGAGCCGAGACCTGGCCTTGGACCCAGAGAGGTAACCCCCTCTCCGCACTTACCTGGGAGGTAGCCCCAAATCAAACAAATAGACGTGAGAAGTAACCTAGACCCCCACCCCATGCTGACCTCTTAGCCAAGCATTCTGGTCACCCAGAGGACTCCAAGTCCAGCATCTGACTTCCATTCCCACTCCCTGCTCCCCACGGCAGCCTGGAGTTCCGATTCCAGCCCTCAGTCCTATCTCTCTTGCCTTTACCTCACTCCTGCCTGCCACCAGCCCCCGAGCTCATGCACACACCCCCACACTCACACACACTCCCACCCCCTACACCCATTCCAGTTTGAGCCCAGACGCTCTGAAGCTGCTGAGGGGGAACGTTGAACGGAGGAACCGGGGGGCATGGTGCCAGGTTCAGGGAGCATGGAGCACCCAGGCAGTGCCCTAGAGCCTGGGTTTCCCTGCCCCTCTTCAGCCCCCCTTCACTGCTCATCATCTCACCCTCAGGACATCCAACACTTCATCCTCCGATCCCTGGGGGAGAAGAGGCAGCTCTACTATGCCATGGAGCACCTGGGGACCAGCTTCAAGGATCCTGTGAGTCATTCTGCTTCTGTCCCATCCCACCCCTCCGCACTCCCAGGAGAAATGGCATTTTGGTTTGCAACAGAGCTTTCCACTTTTCCACCATGAGGCTTGGAGAAGAGTCTGCCATCCCAGTTTTACAGGGACAGAGACAGTGTGTCTATAGTTAGGGCAGCTTTAGGATCACACAGGCCTAAGTGTCAGTCCTCCTCTGCCCCAAACATCTCTGAACTTCAACTTGCCTCTGCCTCAACTTCCTTACCTGTAAGTTGGAATAATCACATCTATTTCACAGGGTTGTCACAGGGTTGTTGAAACCACATCATTTAATAACAATATAGAAAGCTCTGTTACTGCTGCTTTTATTTCTCTTCTTGTAGTTATGAGAGGAAACTGCGGGGCAGAGGTTATCTGTGGCTAGGACTGGGGCATAAAGCAGGCGTTCTCAGCCTCCCTGGCACTACTGATATTTTGGATCTGACATTTTGGATAATGCTTTTTTACGGCAGACGGCAGGGCCTGTCCTATGCCTTGGAGGGTATTCAGCAGCTTCCCTGGTCTCTACCCAGTAGAGATCAATAGCACATTGACAGCCCCTGAGTCATGACAATCAATGGTGTTTCCAGACTTTGCTTAATTGACCCCTGGGGGGCAGAAGTATCCTGCTTGAGAACCACTGGTTAAAAGGCGGAGCTTGCAGTGACCTGAGATCCGGCCACTGCACTCCAGCCTGGGCGACAGAGCGAGACTCCGCCTGAAAAAAAAAAAAAAAAAAAAAAACGTGAGAACTCTGAAGCTAGTTTTTTCATTTTAATTTTATTTTTTTTTTTTTTTTTGAGACGGAAGTCTCGCTTGCGCCCGGCTGGAGTGCAGTGGCCGGATCTCAGCCTCACTGCAAGCCCCGCCTCCCCGGGTTCAGCCATTCTCCTGCTCAGCTCCCAAGCAGCTGGACTACAGGTGCCGCACCTCGCCGGCTATTTTTTGATTTTTTAGTAGAGACGGGGTTTCACTGGTTAGCTAGGATCGGTCCGATCTCCTGACTCGTGATCTGCCCGCCTCGGCCTTCCCAAAGTGCTGGGATTACAGGCTTGAGCCACCGCGCCCGGCCTTAATTTTAATTTTAATTTTTGGAGACAGAGTCTCGCTCTGTCACCCAGGCTGGAGGGCAATGGTGCGATCTTGGCTCACTGCAAGCTCCACCTCCCAGGTTCAAGTGATTCTTCTGCCTCAGCCTCCCGAGTAGCTGGGATTACAGGTGCCCACCACCTTCCCTGGCTAATTTTTGTATTTTTAGTAGAGACGGGGTTTCACCATGTTGGCCAGGCTAGTCTTGAATTCCTGACTTCAGGTGATCCACCTGCCTCAGCCCCCCAAAGTACTGGGATTACAGGCGTGAGCCACTGCACCTGGCCTGAGGCTAGTTTAAAACCTGACTCTGCTTTGGGAGGCCTCGGTCAGGAATTCAAGATCAGCCTGGCCAACATAGTGAAACTCTGTCTCTACTGAAAATACAAAAAATTAGCCAGGCGTGGTGGCGGGTGCCTATGATCCCAACTTCTTGGGAGACTGAGGCAGGAGAATCACTTGAACCCGGGAGGCAAGAGGTTGCAGTGAGCTGAGATCGCACCATAGCACTCCAGCCTGGGCGACAGTGTGAGACTGTGTCTCAAAAAAAAAAAAAAAAAAAAACCCAAACAACTAACTCTGTCACTTCTAGCTGTGTGATCTTGAGCATGTTACTTTACTTCTCCATGTTTCAGGGCTCTCAATTACAAAATGAGCACTTTCATATTGTCTGTTTCATGAGACTATTGTGAACTTTAAAGGAGAAATTCAATTTCCATAAGTGAACCTCTTAGAATAGCCCCCAGCCGATAGATAGTAAGTGCTATGCGAGTTATAGTTGTACTTGTTACAGAGTTTGGTCCACTGCCCAGGGCTCCTGACATTGATTCCCAGGCTCTTCCTACCTCCGTCTCCCTCTCAGGAAACAGGAGGATCTTAACGAGATATTTCAGCTCTAATGTAAGGGATTCCAGGGTCTGATCTTGGTGGGTGATGATGCTTTTCTGGACTGTCACAGGACCCCTGGACCCCTGCAGCTCTCATCCCTGAGGCACTTAGAGAACAGCTCAGGTAGGAGATGCCCTGTGGTGGGAGGCGCTCGGCCTGAGCTGGGAGGCTGGGTCTGGACTGTCCTGTGCACCCACTGAGCACATCTCTCACCCCTGAGAGAGGATCAAGAGAAGAGGTCTTGGGACCATGAGCCCCCGAAGCCAAAGCCCTTGACCTACTGGAAGGGTGAGTTCCTGGGAGGGAGGAGACAGGAGCCTGGAGGGTCTGGGAGCTGCCAGCTACTGCTCTGCCTGCCCTTAGGGGTTGCTCAGCCACCTCTGCTCTGTCTTTTCCCTGGCAGATGTCCTTCTCCTGGAGGGTGTGACCTTGACCCAGGATTCCAGGCAGCTGAATGGGTCAGAGCGGGCAGTGTTGGATGGGCTGCTCACCCCAGCCGAGTGTGGGGTGCTGCTGCAGCTGGCTAAGGTAGGAAGACCTGCAAGTTCATCAGCTCGTTCAAGACCCTTGGGTACAACTGCCTGTTCCCTTGCTCTTGGCCTGCCCCTCCTCATTCTGCCTGTCCTGATTATCCAACCGGGACTGTGCTTACCACTGCCTCTCAGCTGCGGATAAGTTCCTTCGTGTCTTAATTTAGCTGACACAGGTGGATGCTCTTTACAAATTTTACAAATTTTGCTAGAAATTGATAGGAAGAACAAAACAAAAACCACAAAGGCATAAAAATGGATGAGTGTGCAGGTAAGGATTGCTTGGTTAGCCAAGAGTTTAGTTATTGGCTCAACTGATGGCTCAGCAGACACCGAGGCCTTTCATTAATCCTTCTAGTTTGGGCTGAATGACTCGTACTCACCAGGTTAAGGCTACCATTTATGAAGCTTCAACCCTTATCTCAGGTTAGTGCTCATCAGTGACATACTCATTGAGTAGCTGCTGTACCCCAGAAACTGCTAGGTTCTAGGGAGAGGAAGATGATTATAGACTCTGCCCTTTGCGAGCTCCGGTGTAGAGGTGGAAACAGACAAGGAAATACATAATAGAAGCAGGTGGTAAGTCTGGTAAAAGACATATGTACTTGGGCTGGGTGCGGTGGCTCATGCCTGTAATCCCAGCACTTTGGGAGGCTGAGGCGGGTGGATCACCTGAGGCCAGGAGTTTAAGACCAGCCTGACCAACACGGAGAAACCCCGTCTCTACTAAAAATACAAAAAAATTAGCCAGGCGTAGTGGCACATGCCTGTAATCCCAGCTACTTGGGAGGCTGAGGCAGGAGAAGCGCTTGAACCTGGGAGGTGGAGGTTGTGGTGAGCTGATATTGTGCCATTGCACTCCAGCCTGGGCAACAAGAGCGAAACTCTGTCTCAAAAGAAAAAAAAAAAAAACGTACTCATCCAAATGGAAGTGCTGGAATGCACAGTTATAGAAGGCTTCCTGGAGAGGTGGTGTTTGAGCTCAGTCTTAAGGATGAGCTAACCAGGTGATGGGGGGTGCAATCAGTCTAAGAGGGATAAGAGCAAGGTGCATTCTGGGAACTGCAGTCAAGCACAGGGGTGAGAGCAGGGCCAGCTCCAATAGTCATTACCTGTGTGATCTTGGGCAATTTATTTTACTATCTCTGAGCCTAGTTTGCTTATCTATAAAATGGGGATAATAATAGTGTTTTTGTCACAGTGTTGTGAGGATTAAATGAGTTAGCACACGGTAAAGCTCTTAGAACATAGAATCATCACTGGCTGGGTGTGGTGGCTCATGCCTGTAATCCCAGCACTTTGGGAGGTCAAGGCAGGTGGATCACTTGAGGTCAGGTGTTCAAGACCAACCTGGCCAGCACGGTGAAACCCGGTCTCTACTAAAAATACAAAAAAATTAGTGGGCATGGTGACAGGTGCCTGTAATCCCAACTACTGGGGAGGCTGAGGCAGGAGAATCGCTTGAACCCAGGAGGCAGGGGTTGCAGTGAGCCGAGATCCCACCATTGCACTCCAGCCTGGTCAACAAGAGCAAAACTCCATCTCGAAAAATAAATTTTTTTAAAAAATTTATTAATTAATGTAAAAAGGGTGTATGTTACCAAGAGGCAGTATGGGGGAAGAGGGAGAGAGCCCAGACATGAAGGCCCAGGGACAGTGAGGGTCTTCTGTGGCCTCCCAAGGAGTCTGGACTTTATCTGTGTATCGTAGACAGCTATTGAAGGATTTTAGGAGTGGTTGACTTTTGCATTCCTGTAGAACCTCCAAGTGCAGAGTCTGGAGTAACCTGTAGAAGTGGTAGATCCCTCTAGTGGCAGTGTGTAGAATGCAGCAGGAGAAAAGACCGGGAAAACGGAGTAATTGACGAGTGCCACTGTTGGTTGGCAAGGTGGCTCACACCTGTAATCCCAGCACTTCAGGAGGCTGAGGCGGGTGGATGGCTTGAGCTCCGGAGTTCCAGACCAGCCTGAGCATTGTGGTAAAACCCCGTCTCTACAAAAAATACAAAAATTAGCTGGGCCTATGCGCCTATATTCTCCCACCTACTTGGGAGGCTGAGGTGGGAGGATCTCTGGAGCCTGGGAGGTGGAGATTGCAGTGAGCTATGATCGCGTCATTGCACCCCAGCCTGGGCGATAGAGCAAGACCCAGTCTCAAAAGCAAAAACCAAAAAACCCAGGTTAGATGGCTTGGGTGACTCGGTGTCTCTCAGAAGTGAGATTTGTATGCAGGGGTAACTAGATAGTGGTGCTTAAACAGATTCAAAAAGCGGACAAAAAAATGGGTGTCAGAAAAGGGAATGATTCCAGTGTAGACATCCAAATATTAGGAGACCTCCAGGTAGTGAGACTGGTCGCATAGGTGGCTGGGTAATTGTGACTCAGTATCAAGGAGTGGGGGAGCCACGGAGTCCACAGTTTCTCCGAGAGAATGTCAGGTGGGAAGAGGTCAGAGAGGGATAGCCCGCTGATGCTGTCTCCCTACCGCCAGTCAGCTTCCTGCCAGGACCTGGCCTAACTGTGGAACTTCCTGTTAGGGTCCTGTTTCCAGAGAGACTCCTCTATTCTTGGCTCATCAGGGATTAATGATCAAGCCCTTCCTGCCTAGTTCCCAGCTCTGCCCCACTTTCCCAGCTGTCCCTACCCTCTCAGAGGCCCCCTTACTGAAAGCTCTCCCGAGTTGTGTCCACAGTCCCCTTGGTAAGCGGGATTCCAGCCTGTACCAGAGAGGGACAGTCAGGCAGCCATGGCGGGGGGCACTCTCTGGGAAGGAGCAGCAGCTCAGGAAGAGGAGCCGCAACAGAACTGTGGGAGCATCTAGCTTCTTCTGGAGAGCGGGAGGGCCGGAGGGAGGGTCTTGCAGCCCTGCAGACAGTGAGGGGCTGGGGGAGTGACACCACAGTAAACTCCTCCCTATTTAGGATGCAGCTGGGGCTGGAGCCAGGTCTGGCTATCGTGGTCGCCGCTCCCCTCACACCCCCCATGAACGCTTCGAGGGGCTCACAGTGCTTAAGGCTGCACAGGTGAGCACAGGAGGCACCCGGGTCCGTCTCATGCCCAGACCTGGAGGAGAGGCTGTGCAGAAAGCCAGGCCCCAGGGCCTGGGCTTTTGTGAAGGAGCTTTCTCGGGACCGAGTCTACCTGATAGGACCCAGCATGGAGTAAAGGGATGTTCTGAGAGCTGGGGGCGGGGTTGTTCTTGGAAAGATAGAAGGAGCAGTTTGGGCTGATGGACAGAGCTGGATGCTGAGAGACTCCAAACCTACGGGTGGAGAGCAGCAGAGATGGGCAGGAGCTAGGGCTGAGACCACCTTCCCATTGCCGTCCTCCGTTTCTGTGCTGCCTTTCGCTGCCTGCAGCTGGCCCGGGCTGGGACAGTGGGCAGTCAGGGTGCTAAGCTGCTTCTGGAGGTGAGCGAGCGGGTGCGGACCTTGACCCAGGCCTACTTCTCCCCGGAACGGCCCCTGCATCTGTCCTTCACCCACCTGGTGTGCCGCAGCGCCATAGAAGGTATGACAGGGACCCCCACTGCTCTTCTCCAAGCTCAGGCCCTGCCCACAGGACACTGCCCCCAAGAGCCCCAGGGTGGATGTGCACAGCATGAGCCCACAGGGTAGCAGATGGGCACAGGGGCACAGAGGTACCCCCAGACCCCTTTGTGTCCTAGGAGAGCAAGAGCAGCGCATGGACCTGAGTCACCCAGTGCATGCAGACAACTGCGTCCTGGACCCCGACACAGGAGAGTGCTGGCGGGAGCCCCCAGCCTACACCTATCGGGACTACAGGTGGGCAGCCCCTCTAGGGGTCAGGCAGGTGGACAAAGGTCATCCCACTGCCGGCCTGGGCCTGGGTTGGGGTCTCACTGCCTCTTGCCTTTTTCCCTCTGCAGTGGACTCCTCTACCTCAACGATGACTTCCAGGGCGGGGACCTATTCTTCACGGAGCCCAACGCCCTCACTGTCACGGTGCGTGGAGTGGGGGGTATGACGGTGTGACAGAGGGCCCAGCTGCGGGGTCAGGATTCAAAACAGAAGGTTCCAGAGGCAAATGCAGGGAAATGGCCAGTGCTTTTAACCCTTTCACTTCCCTGCCTCCCCAGCCCTCCTGCTGCTTCCTCGGTAGCTAGGTCTGCAGGTGGGCCCACCAACCCTGCCATCAGTATTGGTCCCACCTCCTAAAGAAGGGTGAATGAAGCACAGCTTGCAGGTGCCTCCAGGACTCCATGGCCCTATTCTAGGGATTTGGGGAACTTGAAATAGTCCTTCCTCTTTGCAGTGAGATGAGCACAGTGGCTGGTGCACAGATACCAGGGCCACCTCGACTGGGGCTCACATTCTTAGCCTTTGTGAGGTTTAGTTTCCTAAATTGAGGTGATAATAATAGTACCTATTTTTCTTTTCTTTTCTTTTCTTTTTTTTTTTTTGATGGAGTCTCGCTCTGTCACCCAGGCTGGAACGCAGTGGCGCAATCTCGGCTCACTGCAAGCTCTGCCTCCTGGGCTCACGCCGTTCTCCTGTCTCAGCCTCCCAAGTAACTGGGACTACAGGTGTCTGCCACCTTGCCTGGCTAATTTTTTGTATTTTTAGCAGAGATGGGGTTTCACTGTGTTAGCCAGGATGGTTTCGATCTCCTGACCTCGTGATCCACCCGCCTCGGCCTCCCAAAGTGCTGGGATTACAGGCATCAGCCACCGTGCCTGGGCAATAGTACCTATTTTAAAGGGTCATTGTAGGAAGTAATTTAGGTAATGTACCTAAAAGAATGAGGCAGTGCCTGGTAATAATAAGCAATTAATGAATGTTAAGTGGGAAATTTCTAGACGCCAGGGGCTAGGATTGGGTAGGAGGAGAGGGGCAGTGATTTTTCATCTGGGTGTGGGGTGTGAAAATGGCTCCAATATCCATATCCCCTTCTACGTAGAGTCTGGTACTGCATGCCCACCCCCAGATTGCTTCACACCCTGGGTTCAAAGGGCTGAGTGGGAAAAATCAGGGTACCGGGGGGGCAGGAACCAACAAGAGACCCTCCGTGGAGACCCCTTTTTCCTTTGGTTCCCAACTCCTCTTGCCTTAATCTGGCATTTTTGCTCTGCAAGTTGAAGCTGATTTCTCATTTGCCCCAAGCTAGTCCCTGAATTAAGGAGCGGGAAGTGATAGCGAGAGGGCTGACCCTCTCTGTGCCCCTGTCCCCATCCTGCTCTAGGGAGTGAGGGCCAAGTTCTCTGAGAGAGCCGGTCCCTGGAGCTGAACCTGCCCTCATCCCCCCAGGCTCGGGTGCGTCCTCGCTGTGGACGCCTTGTAGCCTTCAGCTCCGGTGGGGAGAATCCCCATGGGGTGTGGGCCGTGACTCGGGGACGGCGCTGTGCCCTGGCGCTGTGGCACACATGGGCACCTGAGCACAGGGAGCAGGTAAGGAGTGGGGTAGGAAGGGATGTGGTTCTCCTGGTGCGTGAAGGGTGGGCAGGCACCACTGAGAAGGCTCACAGTCGGTGAGGGGCAGGGGCTGAGCTGGCCCAGGGAAGGTGGGTGCAGGGAACTGGCCACATTCTCCTCCCCAACCCCAGGAGTGGATAGAAGCCAAAGAACTGCTGCAGGAGTCGGAGGAGGAGGAGGAAGAGGAAGAGGAAGAAATGCTCAGCAAACACACTTCCCCAGAGCCCCCTAGCCGCAGGCATCAGAGGGTCCAAGACAAGGCTGGAAAGGCACCTCGGGTTCGGGAGGAGCTGTGAGTGGCTGAGCCAGCTCCTTGAGGATGGGGCCACCTGACTTGTGCAAGGCCATCTTGATGCCAGGACCCACAGAAAGCCCCTGCGTGACATCAGGAGCAGAACAGCAAGCTCTCTGTCCCTGCACCCCCACCATCTTGGGGACCCACAAGGGCCTGGACTCAGAGGACAATGCACAGGGTAGCCTGGAGCTCACCAGGGCTGGGGAGCCAGGACTGGGCCCAGCTGCTGGACCTGCAGCCCCGGACAGATGGGGAACACTGTGCCTCCCTGAACGGAAATGGCAGGGGAGGAGGCTGATGCTTTAAATGAAGAGGATGGTGGGGTTGGGGGGTATAACCCTGCTGCTCTCTCCCAGTCTGTGCAATAAAGGTCATGAAGATCCCTCAGCCAGGGGCCAGTCGAGTGTATCACAGGTTCTGTGATGGCTGGAGGTGGGGGTGGCTCTGGCTGGCCTGGGAGGAGACAGGTGTCTTTGGGCCTCCCAGAGGCGGGGCCCCTGAAGCCTGTGATTTGTCAGGGAAATCTCAGCCACCTGCTCCCCTCATGCAAATGACCCAAGCCCCTGGCAGCTGCTCCTTAGGCCTCCAAGTCTAAGCCCTGTCTTCCCTCTCTGAGCTTTTGCTGAGACTTAGGGCCGCCTGCTTTCTCTCTGACTCCTGCTTTCACAGCTGCAAGAGGGCAAGGAGGGGGCTAGACCCCAGCCTGGGAGCAGGGTGCGGGGCTTCCCTTGCCCACCCACAACAGGGGCAGACCTGTCCATCATTCTCTGTGGGTCCCCTGTACCTTTCTCCCCCCACAGGATCAGACCCAGAGGCAGCTGGTTGGGGTTTGTCGAGAAGAAGGATTATCCAGATCAGTCCTTTCTAATCTCAGCTCCTGCCTGCACCCTCCCATACTCACCAAACCCTCTTCCCCACCACCCTGAGCTAAGGAGCACAGTTTGAGGTACTGACAACGGGGCCATCTATCACCCTTATATCCCGCCTTCTGGCCTGGTTGCTAAGTGGCCCTGACTGCCGAGATCATCACCACGGATGGGGTCCGGACCGGAGAGGGGACACTGGAGCTATAGTTGCTTCTGCTCCTTTGCACCCCTCCCAAACCCCAACCCTTAATCTACTCACAGCTTTGCTCTAATCCCATGGAGCCTGATGCTCTTATCTCTGCCTGCAGAGACTGACCAGGGAAGCACCCTTCACCCCCTCCCCTCTCAGGGCTTGTGGTGGGGGCTGCTCCTCTCTACAGCCCCACACTCCTGCCCCCACCCCTCCTCCAGGCTGGGCCCAAGTCTCTCTGGAAGCCACACACCTCCCTCCCTCCCTGTCCTCTTCCCCCCACCCCTGCCAGCTGATTTCATTTGCCTGACGTTGTGGTTGGCTCTACCCTTCCCTGTCAGGCCCCCGCAACCCCCCGCCGGTCGGGGCTAGGCCAGGCCAGCTCCTCTGGCAGCAGAGCCTGGGCAGGTGACGGGCAGGCGCAAGCATCGCAGCTGAGGGAGTAAGGAGGCTCCCAGGAACCGGAGCTGGAAACCCGGCCGAGGTCCAGCCAGAGCCCAAGTAAGAGGGAGCTGGCCTGGGCTCTGCTCTCCTGGGCTGGGGTGCAGGCAGGGCTCAGGCAGGCTGGGGCTGGATGCAAAGGACCCCAAACTTGGAGAGCCTGGCTGGGGAGGGGGTGCAGCCACCCAGTCATTGCCCTGTGTCTTAGAGTCTGGTGTGGGCATGAAGGGCAGAAGCACAGCCTGGTGGGGGTTCCTCAACACGGACCCCATGTTCCTGGCAGGAGCCAGAGCTACCCCTCGACCTGTCAGCCATGGGGGAGATGGAGCAACTGCGTCAGGAAGCGGAGCAGCTCAAGAAGCAGATTGCAGTAACTCCAGAGCCCTCCCACTGGGGCCCCAGAAAACAGCTGGGGACATGAGGGAGTGTGGCTCAGGGGGAGGGGACTGGGTTTGCTCCTGAGTGACTAGAAGTGACCAGGGACTTTCTAAACTTGGCTTGCATATTTGAGACCCCCCACGCCCTAGTGCCCCAAGCCCAACCTGCCTTGAAGGCCCATGCACCCGCCACCCCCACCTTGCCCTTGCTCCCCTGATGTCTGCTTTCCCTGCAGGATGCCAGGAAAGCCTGTGCTGACGTTACTCTGGCAGAGGTAAGACCCCCTGTCCCCGCTGAAGGCAGGGCACTGGGGGAGGGGAAGGGAGCTCCCTGAGCCGCAATAGCCCGTTTGCTCCGAGCATTAGTACAGCGTGTCCTTGGAGGGAGGAAACTCATTAATTAATTCATTCAGCCAACATTTAGTGGGACCTGCTCTGAGCCAGGCACCATATTGGATGGGAAAGATGCAGACACGGTTCCTATTCTTGTCCATAGAACAAGAGTCACCACAGCCGCCTCCCAGGGCCTTGAAGATGAAGAGGCGATAGTACTTTGTAAATGATAAAGCCCTTGTAGACTCTAATTGCTGGTTTTCTATACTGTATTTTATCAATTCTAAGATGCACATTTCTTCACATTTTGACATCTCTGAAATCAAGATGCATTCAACAATGGATCATCGTTTCAATTAGAATTGGCAGCATCTTTTCTTCTTAGTGATGCATCTTAGATTGGATTAAATATGTTAACAGTGAAGACTTTTTTTTTTTTTTTGAGACGGAGTCTCGCTCTGTCGCCCAGGCTGGAGTGCAGTGGCCGGATCTCAGCTCACTGCAAGCTCCGCCTCCCGGGTTCCCGCCATTCTCCTGCCTCAGCCTCCCGAGTAGCTGGGACTACAGGCGCCGCCACCTCGCCCGGCTAGTTTTTTTGTATTTTTTAGTAGAGACGGGGTTTCGCCGTGTTCGCCAGGATGGTCTCGATCTCCTGACCTCGTGATCCACCCGTCTCGGCCTCCCAAAGTGCTGGGATTACAGGCTTGAGCCACCGCGCCCGGCCGACAGTGAAGACTTTTTATGAGCCAGATACTGGGTTAAGCTGCATAAATACCTAATTTCATTTAATTTTCATGATGTCTCTGTAAGGTAGGTGCTGTGATAAGCCTCATTTTACACCTTGAGTAAACAGACTCAGGGAGGTGAAGTAACTTGCCCAAGATAACAAAGCAGGCCGGGTGCAGTGGTTCATGCCTGTAATCCCAGCACTTTGGGAGACTGACATGGAAGGATCGCTTACGCTCAGGAGTTTGAGACCAGCCTGGGCAACATAGATCTCATCTTAATATAAAAAATATTGTTTTTAATTTTTCTAAAAAAAGGTAGTAAAGCAAGTGATGGCGAATCAAGTCTGTTCACTGTGGACCCCCAGCCTAAGTCTAAAATCTGGTTAGAGCTCAAGGGGCATAGTACCACAAATTTCAGGAGGTGCAGTTCAGGGTAACGGTGATGCCCCAGGCACCCAGTTAAAAAGCTAGCCCTGCTGCAGTGGTGGGTGAGAGCAGGCTCCTCTCAGCTTGGAAGAGCCAACCGTGTGCATATCTTCCCAAATCTCTTTCCAATGACCTCACATGGGCAGCTTGAAATTGGTCAACGTGCAAGTATTCATATCATGGAAATCACCTTCCCACCTTCCTCACCAACACTGGAGAGGTGCTTGTTAAACACTTAGCAGCACACCCCTGGCCATGCATGCATCTCTTTCCCACATCAGTCTAAGACACTCCAGGGCAGAGGCTTATTTCTCTAAGGCTGGGGGCCTGACCTGGAGCCTGGCACAGAGCAGGAACTCATATAGATCAGTGACAGACATCCGGGCATGTAACCTGCTCACCCCGATATTCAATGCCCCTCTCTCTGCAGCTGGTGTCTGGCCTAGAGGTAGCGGGACGAGTCCAGATGCGGACGCGGCGGACGTTAAGGGGGCACCTGGCCAAGATCTATGCCATGCACTGGGCCACTGACTCCAAGTGAGGCTTTGGGGGGAACGCAGAATGGGAGGGCGAGAGTGGGAGTGAGGAAGGCGGGAAGGAGAGGCTTGCGTGATACGGGATGCCCTCTCCCCAGGCTGCTGGTAAGTGCCTCGCAAGATGGGAAGCTGATCGTGTGGGACAGCTACACCACCAACAAGGTACCAGCCCTGCCTCCCCGAGCCTCCACCACCGCATCCTTCCTGGGGCGCTATGCCTAACCTCCTCTGCCCAGCTGGGAGCTTGGCTCTGGTGCCATCTCTGCTCAAACCACCATCCCTGCAGGTGCACGCCATCCCACTGCGCTCCTCCTGGGTGATGACCTGTGCCTATGCCCCATCAGGGAACTTTGTGGCATGTGGGGGGCTGGACAACATGTGTTCCATCTACAACCTCAAATCCCGTGAGGGCAATGTCAAGGTCAGCCGGGAGCTTTCTGCTCACACAGGTGAGGGAGAGACCTTCTTCTCCGCTCCTGAGGGGTTCAGGAAATCCTGGGTTTCCCGTGGGCTGTGGCTGTGCAGCCAGGGCACTGTTCTTCTAACCACCTCCAGGTTATCTCTCCTGCTGCCGCTTCCTGGATGACAACAATATTGTGACCAGCTCGGGGGACACCACGTGGTGAGGCTGAACGTTGTTGGTGCTGGGGCTTGGGAGTGGGCCTGGCCTGGCCTTTCTCTAACAGTCTCCCTCCCTTTTGGCAGTGCCTTGTGGGACATTGAGACTGGGCAGCAGAAGACTGTATTTGTGGGACACACGGGTGACTGCATGAGCCTGGCTGTGTCTCCTGACTTCAATCTCTTCATTTCGGGGGCCTGTGATGCCAGCGCCAAGCTCTGGGATGTGCGAGAGGGGACCTGCCGTCAGACTTTCACTGGCCACGAGTCGGACATCAACGCCATCTGTGTGAGTGCACCCCCCGCCCCCGCTTGACTCCAACTCCTTCCCCTACACTCCCCACAACACATACAACACACATCCTCTGCCCCTCCCGTAGCTTCCCTAGCCCTTTCTTTCTTTCTTTTTTTTTTTTTGAGACAGAGTCTCACTCTGTCGCCCAGGCTGGAGTGCAGTGGCGCAATCTCGACTCACTGCAACCTCTGCCTCCTGGATTGGAGCCATTGTGCTGCCTCAGCCTCCTGAGTAGCTGGGATTATACGTGTGCGCCACCATGCCTGGCTAATTTTTGTATTTTTAGTAGAGATGGGGTTTTGCCATGTTGGCCAGGCTGGTCTTGAACTCTTGACCTGAGGCGATCTTCCCACCTCAGCTTCCCAGAGTGCAGTGCTGGGATTACAGGTGTGAGCCACCGTGCCCAGCCTTCCCTAGCCCTTTCTTTCTTTCTTTTTTTGGGGACAGAGTCTCACACTGTTGCCCAGTCTGGATGCAGTGGTGCGATCATGGCTCAATGCAGCCTCAACCTCCAAGGTTCAAGCAATCCTCCCACCACAGCCTCCTGAGTAGCTGGGACTACAGGTGCATGCGACCACGCTTGGCTAATGTTTTGATTTTTTTGTAGAGATGGGTTCCCACTGTTGCCCAGGCTGAGCTGGAACTTTTGAGCTCAAGCGATCCTCCTTCCTCGGTCTCCCAAAATATTGGGATTACAGGCATGAGCCACCACGCCCAGTCCATTTTGTCACGTTTGCTTTATCATTTTCTCTCTGTAGAGAAATAGCCATAGATACACACACACATATACACTTAGATGTAGATACACATTTTCTTTCTGGGTCTTTTGAAAGTAGTTTGCAGACATCATGTTTCTTTACCCCTTAAGTACTTCCTAAAACAAAGCTCTTCTGTAACATAATCACAGAGTGATTCTTAAAATCAGGAAATTTAACATTGACACAATACTATAGTCTACAGTCTATATTCAAATTTCACCAGCTGCCTCAAAAATGTCCATAATAGCTATAGTTTTTTTCTGTCCAGGATCCAATCCGGAAACATGCATTACATTTCCTTGCCGTATCTTTTTCGTCACCACCTTTAAACTGGAACTGTTTTCCCACCTTTAATTGTCTTTTACGTCATTGACATTTTTGAAGAATACAAACCAGTTTTCTATAGACTCTCCCTCCGTTTGAGTTTATCTGACATTTCCTTGCAATGAGATTCAGGCCTTGCATTTGTACTTGACCCTGTTCTTGCATACCCTGATCCAGCCCACTTGTGTAGTCTGAGTTTGGGACAACTTCCGGCTGCCCTTCTAGCCAGGTCACTGCAGGCAAGCCTGGGTGCTCTTGCCTGCGACATGGAAATGATGCCTGCCTGCAGCGCTGTATAGTGCAGAGCGGGCGAGGGGCATAGGGAAGTCACTGGCACGTGGTACGTGTTGGCAGGGCTGCTTCTCATCCCAAACCAAGGAAGGGACAGGCAAGGAGGCTGAGAGCAGCGGCTTGCCCTGGAACTGTCAGGTGGGAGCCGGAGGGCGGGAGAGGCTGTGGGCTGCCCAGGTCTGATCCCTGACCCACTTGCCACCCATGCCCTCAGTTCTTCCCCAATGGAGAGGCCATCTGTACGGGCTCGGATGATGCTTCCTGCCGCTTGTTTGACCTGCGGGCAGACCAGGAGCTGATCTGCTTCTCCCATGAGAGCATCATCTGCGGCATCACGTCCGTGGCCTTCTCCCTCAGTGGCCGCCTGCTATTCGCTGGCTACGACGACTTCAACTGCAATGTCTGGGACTCCATGAAGTCCGAGCGTGTGGGTAAGGGCCAGCCCTGGCTGCGGCTTCCTCAGCTGGAAGGACCCTCTCCAGCCCGCCCTCCTCATTCTGTACCCCCCATAGGCTCCCATTTCGGACTCTCTTACTGCTATCCTGGGTGACTCCACTCCTGGAATCCAGTACCCCTTGACTCCCAACTAGGACTGTCTTCCCTCAGTGTTGCTCTAAGCAACCTCTCTCCACTGCCCAATGCCATGGCTGCTCCCTGCCCTAGGAGATCTGTGGGCCATGACTGTCCAGTCAGTTCTGGGTTCCTGGCATTTCAGGGGCACCCACTGAGAGGCAAGACAGCCTCAGGGAAATACGGAATCAAGGCAGAATCAAGGAGATCTGGAGTGGCCCGAGGGCCCGGACTCCTGCCTAGGGCTCGTCTAAGACTAGCCTGAAGTTGGTCAGACAGGATGGCTTCTTCTCTATCAAGAGGCCAGGTGCTGATGAAAATAACACTGGCCAGGGGCAGAATCCAAATCCTAATTCTGTTGCTCACTCTGAGTGACCTTGCACAAGTCACTCCTCCGTGGGCCTCAGTTTCTTCATCTGGAAACAAAGAAATCAGATGAACGGTTGCCTTCTGCTTTCCAGCACCTGTCACGGTGCCTCGGGTTTTTTCATAGTACACAGATGCTTCCAGCTTTTCTCTGTCTGATCCCAGCCCTCCCCCAACCAAAGCTCTTGAGAAAGAACCCCCGCCCTACGGCTAATCCTCTTTCAGTCTCTCAGCCTTCTTCAGGGGTTGAGCCTAGCCTACCCAGTCTAGGTTCCCTGCATGCATGTGCTCAGGGATGCATGCACAAACACACGTACACACACCCACACGTGCACACACGCACGCATGCACACATACCCCCCCACACACACACATGCACACACTTGCACACATGCACACACTGCTTTCCAAATCAGCTTGGAGACAGGCTGACTCCTTTCCCTCTTGCTCAGGCATCCTCTCTGGCCACGACAACAGGGTCAGCTGCCTGGGAGTCACAGCTGATGGGATGGCTGTGGCCACAGGTTCCTGGGACAGCTTCCTCAAAATCTGGAACTGAGGAGGCTAGAGAAAGGGAAGCGGAAGGCAATGAAGACACTCAGCGGCCCCTCCCCGACCCCATCTCATTCAGGTGTTCTCTTCTATATTCCAGGTGCCATTCCCACTAAGCTTTCTCCTTTGAGGGCAGTGGGGAGCATGGGGACTCTGCCTTTGGGAGGAAGCATCAGGGACACAGGGGCAAAGAACTGCCCCATCTCCTCCCATGGCCTTCCCTCCCCACGGTCCTCACAGCCTCTCCCTTAATGAGCAAGGACAACCAGCCCCTCCCCAGCCCTTTGCAGGCCCAGCAGACTTCAGTCTGAGGCCCCAGTCCCTAGGATTCCTCCCCCGGAGCCACGACCTTTGTCCAGACCTGGGTGGTATAGGCGTTTGGCCCTGTGACTATGGCTCTGGCACCACTAGAGTCCTGGTCCTCTTCTTATTTATGCTTTCTCCTTTTTCTACCTTTTTTTCTCTCCTAAGACAACTGCAATAAAGTGTAGCACCCTGGTACATCTGTGATGTTTGCCTTCCACTCCCTTCTGTTCCAAAAAGACCCAGGTCCCATTTAAGGGCAGTAATGTGTTACAGGTGCTATGATAAAGGCTAGGTACTGGACAGCTTGTGGGCTCATGGGAGGAGGCCTGAGATGGGTCGGGGGAGAAGGTATTCAGCAGGTGGCTGGGGGACTGTGTGTGCAGCACTTTGCTATGGCCTGCCTGTGGTGCCCATGTGTTTGTACGGGAGGGTTAAATTGAGAAGGAATCAGATTATAAAAGGTCTTGAATGCCAAGCCAGAGAGTCCAGACGTTTTCCTAAGGGCAATGGGAAGCCATTCAGGA
The DNA here is from genome assembly GCF_001698545.2 of Rhinopithecus bieti. Lineage (NCBI taxonomy): Eukaryota > Metazoa > Chordata > Mammalia > Primates > Cercopithecidae > Rhinopithecus > Rhinopithecus bieti. Next base: position 294,504 of record NW_016810401.1, read on the forward strand.
GTTCTGAGCAGAGTAGTAACACGGTCAGTTATGCTTCTCAGAAAGATTGCTCCAGATCTTTCGGAAAGAAGCAGTGTAAAGAGGAAAGACTGGCACTAGGGAAACAAGATAGGAGGCAGGTGGCAAGAAATGCAAGAGCGACAGGACAGAGGGGTTAGGGAGAGGGATTAGGAAGAGATTAAAGACGTGGAATCAGCTGGAACAGTGGCTCATGCCTTTAATCCCAGAGCCTTGGAAGGCTGGCAGGAGGATCTCCTGAGGCCTGGAATTTGAGACCAGCCTGAGCACCATAGTGTGACCCTGTATCTACAAAAAAAATAAAAATTACCTGGGCAGGCTGGGCATGGTGGCTCATGCCTGTCATCCCAGCACTTCAGGAGGCTGAGGCAGGCAGATCACTTGAGCCTAGGAGCTTGAAACCAGCCTGGGCAATACGGCAAGACCTCATCTCTATAAAAAAATACAAAAATTAGCCAGGCCTGGTGGCTCATGTCTGTTATCCCAGCTACTCGAGAGACTGAGACAGGAGGATCGCTTGAGCTCAGGAGGTTGAGGCTGCAGTGAGCTGTGATTGTGCCACTGCACTCCAGCCTGGGTGACAGAGCAAGACCCTGCCTCTAAAAAAACAAGCAAACAAACAAAATGTGGAATCACCAGGATTTAGTGACCACATGCTAGGATATAGGATATTGGGAGGGAAGGATTTGAGATAATGGCCAAGGTTTGAGTTTGGTGGCTGGGTAGGTAATGCTGTCATTCACAAGGATAGGGAAGAGGGAATGAGGACTAGCTTTTGGGGGAAGATCATGAATTCAGTTTTAGACAAACTGACTTTGAAGTACTTATAGGGCAGCTGGATAAAGGTCAGGGTTAGAGAGAGAGAGGCCTGGAAGTTACCAGAATATAGGGAAGTGATAGCTAAAGCCCTAGGAGTAAACACCTAGGAAGAGCAGGAGGAAAGGGCCAAGGACGGAGCCGTGGGGACACCATGGTTTAAGGGAGATGTGCAAAGGGAGCTCAGAGCATCAGTAGGCTCAGGCCAGGGAACACAAGGTCTCTAGGCTGCCATTCTACACACAGAAAACTCGGTGCCAGGGTTACATATACCTTTTTAAAGTAACATTTAAAATCACTTCCTTTAATATAAAAGAAACACACAAGACACAAAGAAAGCCCAATAAAGCTCTGAGTGCCAGTTTGGTAGTTGAGGAGGAGTCTTAAGAAAACAAGCCTTTCCTCAGTATCCCTGGGAAAGAAGGGGTGAGAGGACACAGATGCCACCAGGCCCTGGGTGACTGCATTGCTGGGGCCATGCAAGGCCTAGCCCTCCACCAAGAGAAAGTGCTGATTTTCCTTGTCATGGTCCTGGCCTTGCTCCCATGTTCGTCCTCCAGTTTTCAGAGGTCGTCCAGTTCCAAGAATGGCTCCTTCCTTTAGTTCACTAACATTTTCACTTAAGGGTGAAGGCCGCTTACCCTGAAAACGGCAGTATATGAGTTGGGGGGTTGCTGTTCAGGAGAGGGAAGATCTGGGTAAAAGGGTCTCCCACCCTCTACGTTGGATATCCTAGTAACAGCTTTCACCTTCTCTTCCTTTACCTGTCGTAGTGTCAGGGTGCCAGGGGAGTTGTCATCCTGCAGGATGGTGAGGGGGGATCTCCCTAGTACCTTGCTGCTGTTTGGTTTCCATCTATTGCGCATAGAACCTGGGGTGGGTAAGGAGTTAAAGCAAGGACCTAAAACTAGGACTCACAGTTTATTCCTCCCACACTCACCCAGGGACCTTATCCCCAAACATTATCCTAGCTTATCTTCCCTACATCTTGCCTTTAAATTCTGTACCTGAAGATCTGGGAGTCTCGGGGTCCCTTGAGGGCTTGTCGGAGCTCTGGCTGGCCACAGGGCTTTCTGTGGGCTGTCTTGCTTCCTCCTTGGAAAACACCTGTTTGGAGGGGAACTCAGTCTGGTTCCAAGGTGGCATCTGTTCCTCAGCAGATAACGGGGTACCCAGAGGCAAGTCCAATTCAGAAGATAAAGGTGCCTCCGGGGGCAGAACAGGCTCTGGGGGAAGATTTGATTTAGAGTCTTCAGTTTCAAATACTTCACTCAGCTGTTTCACCAGTGGGCTTGGGGGGTCTAGAGGAAGAAAGTGAAGTGAACAGTGACCTTCTGATACGCAACATTCAGCAAGGAGCAAAAGATACAGGAACCTTAGGACTCATGCCCAGGTGGGTGAGCAAGTGGGAAGAGAGAAATCAAGGAAATCAAGGTGAAAGGGAGCAATTTTTCTTTTCTCTTTTCTTTTCTTTTGAGATGGGGCTTGCTCTGTCCCCCAGGCTGGAGTGCAGCGGCATGATCACAGTTCACTGCAGCCTTGACCTCGTGGGCTCAAGAAATCCTTCCACCTCAGCCTCCTGAGTAGCTGGGATCACAGGCCCATGCCACCTTGCTTGTGTGTGTGTGTGTGTGTGTGTGTGTGTGGGTGGGTGTGGGTGTGTGCGCGCGCGCGCGTATTTTTTGTAGAGATGGGGTTTTGCCATGTTGCCTAGGCTGGTCTTGAACTCCTGGGCTCAAGCGATCTGACCACCCTGGCCTTCCAAAGTGCTGGGATTACAGGCATAAGCCACCGCACCCAGGCTGGAACAAAACATTGAGATAAGAGTGAGATGGGTCCGAAGCAGGAGGATGGAGGACCCTTTAAAGATCCCTGAGAGAATGGCTTCATGGACCCTACCCAAGAATAATAGATGACAGTTTCATCAGCATTCCCTGGGCCCAACACTTACCTCCACTGCTGGTCTTCATAGGTGTCCGAGCAATACCAAGAGTAGGAGAGCGGGGATCTGAGTCCTGGGCATGTTTAAGACCCTCCAGTTGCTCCCCTGCTGGTAGGCCTGGCTGTGGAGAGCTCTCCACCTGTCAAGACCATAGGCTAGAACAAGTCTGGGCCCTGACTCTTCTCTCCTCTCCTCCCCATATTTCAGGAAGGAATTACCAAGACCCTCAGATATCCAGTCTACCCCACACAGATTGAGAATGCAGAAAATAAGGCCAGGATAAGGGTGGGCACATGAGGGCTCTCTCAAAATCAGGTTAGGAAGAGGCCCAAGAATTCATACATTCTCTGCCTTTCCCACTCTGGCCCAGAGTACCTGGATGGGAGTGCGCAGGATGCCAGCACTAGGTGAACGGGGGTCCGCCACTCGAGCCAGATGCTTGTTGTGCGGCGGAGGCCGCGCTGGTGTGACCGGGACGCTCTTGGCTGAGCCCATCTCAACCAGGAGTTGCAGGGTGGGGGCAAGGGCCAGCCCGGGAAGAGGAAGGAATGCCTGTGAGAAGTGACTGAGGTCTCAGCCCTTATCCCGTCCACGTCGGACCCTCAACCCTAAACCACCCTATCTTCCCAGTTTCCAGTGAAGAAACTTCCTGGAGGGGGACCAGAGGCCTCTGCGGAGTTAATGACTGCTGCAGCTGACAAAATGGCTCATTCTGGGCCTGCCGAGCCCGCTAACTTGTTTATTAAATTATTCAAATCACTTACCGGGCTCCAATTCCCCCTCTGGGTGCACAACAGCTCGTGGCTCAACTCCCGAAGTTACCAGTTTCAAACTTCCCGCCACGCCCCCTGCCCTGACCCTATTGGCTGAGCCGGCGTAGATCCATAGGCCCTCCACGTAAGACCCGCCTCGAGCCAAAGGAAGCTGTTGGTCTGGGAGAACGTCTATCATGGTGACTGTAGGGGGTCAATGGACTGATGCTAGGCTTGCCCAGAGGTGACGCCTCCTTGATAAGGGTACTTCTGTTCAGTATCGGCCTGCGAGCCGTCCGTGGTAGACTGAGGAGTGCCAGTCTTCGCTTTCGAGACGTCTAGTCTCAAGAACGAATTATTTTATTAAACAAAATAGAATTATGAGTGATTACACTATTATGCGCACATCCAGCTGGAGTCGTGGTTTTCCTGAGGCGAGCGATAGTAGCCTTATTGGTTGACAGCTTTATCAATCACTCGACACCACCCCCTCAAGCTCCGCCTCACTGGATACCCCCTTTTCAAATACCAAGACAACTGCCCCTCGACTTTCGGACGGGACAGGTCCCCAGGAAACTTTCTGGAAGTGAGAGACTTAAAACAACCGTCAGTTCCTGCTCTTCAGTAGAAGGCACGCAAAGCGACCCTAAACGTCCCGGAGCCGGAGCAGCTGCAACTTCGGAGCCCACCCAGCTGCTCTACGTGCGCTCCCGCCCTGGAGGAGTGGGATTGGTTCTTTCAACCATCAATTGCCTTAGGAGCGCCTCTCATTGGCGTCGGTCAAGCGCGGGGCAAGGGCGGAGCACCGGCAGGCAGGCTGTGTCCAACTGCCATTCTCGCGCGTCGTCCCCGCGGCGCATGCCCCTAACGAGTGGCGCTCATTGGACGGCAGGGACAGGGGAGGAGACTAGGAACGGTGGGAGCGGCGGTGTGTGGAGAAGCTGCTGCCGGTGTCATGGCGGAGCTGAGTGAGGAGGCGCTGCTGTCAGTATTACCGACGATCCGGGTCCCTAAGGCTGGAGACCGGGTCCACAAAGACGAGTGCGCCTTCTCTTTCGACACGCCGGTAAGCCCATTCCCCACGCCCGCAACGAGCACGACTGCCTTCCATCGCCCTGGTCATTCCGCTGGGGCCTGCAAGGCTTGGGCTACCGCCTCCCTGCGATGCACCATGGGACTTGTAGTCTCCGACGCTCCACTCTGCCGTTGCCTTTCATTAACTGCGGCTGTCTTGTGACTACCGCCCCCGGAAGCCGCCGCGCTCACCTCGGCAGCTCCCCGCCTCGTGGAGCACTGTGGGCATTGTAGTCGCTCACTGCCCTTGTTGCCGTTCTAAGCTAGGGGCGCAGCCAGACCGTCGGACTACATCCCCCAGGTGGACCCCTGAGAAAACCTGGCAGTCGGCCTTGTCTGCCGCGCACGGCTCTCCGGGTTTTGTAGTCTCGTGTGGGAGTGATGGGGACGACTCCCCACTGTTCTCGGCCGGGGTTGGAGTTGTGGGGTGGGGACCGCAGTTCCTAGGCGGTTAATAGTCGGGGAATGGGCTCTCAAGAAGTCCCGTTCTGAGAAAGGAAGAGCTAGAGAGCCTTCACCCTGTGGTTAAAACGGACAGGGGGCGGGGAGGGGAGGAAAGAGGAGAGGAAAGCTCTAGTCGTTTCTCCTTTGAAGTGAGCAATGGCCGCAGCCCCCACCCTTCCCCCGCCCCCCAGCCTATCACAGACAGCTGAGATAACCCCTTTTAAAGTATTCCTAGAGTGGTGGTTTCTTTCTTAGAGGATGCTAAGGCCTCTTTCCCATCCCGCTCCCACTCTTGGCTAGTTACACAAAGCCACCTCCCACACCATGCTTCACGTTTTGCAGGCTCCACCTGGTACCTCCCTTCCTGCAGTTCTGCCTTCCTGTGTCACCCTCAAGCGGAGGCCCTTTGGGGCCTGAACTGAGAAGGCAGCAGCTTGGTTGGGATCCGCCCCCCTCACCACCCCTCCCCTCAAGCTGCTGGGCCCTGCCCAGGGTATTCTGCCAGACCAGCTCATGGCCTGAAAACTGCAAGTCAGAGTGGAAAGCCTTCATTACTGCATCACCAGTACTGAGTAGAATGGCATGATGTGAGGCCCAGTTCAGGATCATCACTGTGATTTGTGGTTTGCTTGGTTTACTAGGCTTTGATCTGGGCCTCAGACAATGTGCTGCTTCTCTAAAGTCTGGCTTTGGCAGAGGTAAAAGAGGACTGCGCAGAGCAGAGCTCCAGGGTTCCCAATCCTTGGTGAAATCAGCATCTTTAATTTCCAACAGAGGAGTTTAATCACTTCAGAGCGCCCACAGTCTTCCCAGGAGGGAAAGGTTTTTTTAAATTACCAGCAGATGGTAGAAGTCAGTGGGCCCCTCTTTACACTTACATTCACTCCTGTCTCTCTCCTTAGTAATGGCTTTGAATAATCCAAAAAGGGTTTTTGTAATCTTCTGACACTTTCCCTCTTTCACCCCAAGTCAAGAGATTTTCAATGTGCCCTAGTTCTTTGCTAACCAACTTCCAACATATTTGGTTACCTTCAATTTGGGTTCATAGTAGAAAGCTTAGTTGACCTCCCTGGTGAGAAATGCTCTATTTGTTCATGAACTTGCAGTACACACTGTTCTAGGAGGTGGTACAGAGCAATCTATGGGACCGAGAACTACCTTAGTGCACTATTTTTCATATCACAGCAGAGAAATGTTCAAGGCCACCGAGACTTTTATTCCTGGAAGAGGATGCCTGTTGTTGCTCAAAGCCTTGGATCTGAGGGAAGACCCTTATTTTCCCCAATTTCCTTCTCCACTTTCTCCATCACTCTTTACAAAGGCACCGGAAAACTTGGCCAGCTTTGGGGGAAGCCCATCCCCTTCTCAGCTGTGTTTCTGGGTGGACACCCATTTGTCCCTGTTTTCATGGTTATGTGCGTTCTAGCTATCTCAGCAAGTGTTGTGAGATTGTTGTCACAAGGGGATGGCTTTGAGATTGGTGATAGTTGGGACTTCAGCAGGGATCTTATTGGTCAGAGGGGAGGCAGAGGAGAGAGGGTGGTGGCTATAGAATGCTGGACTTCATGACCCTGCCAGATGGGGTGCAGGTTTAGCTGTGAGTCCCTAACAAGTCATTGTTTCCCTGGAGCCACACTTCAGCAGGAGAGGAGGGAAAAGACTCACAGTGTGGACCAGGGTTTGACTACCTGGTAGAGTGTGGTAAAGGAAAGGTGTTTTTGGCTGGATGTTTAGTCTCACTGTTGTAATCCCAGCACTCTGGGAAGCCAGGGTGGAAGAATTGTTCAAGGCCACAAGTTAAAGACCAGCCTAAGCAACATAGTGAGACTCCATCTCTAAAAAAAGAAAAAAATCTAGGCATGGTGATGTGTGCCTGTAGTCACAGCTTCTTTGGAGACTGAAGCAGAAGGATCACTTGAGCCTGGGAGGTTGAGGCTGCAGGGGCCTATGATTGTGCCACTGCACTCCAGCCTGGGTGACAGAGTGAGACCCCATCTCTAAAATCAAATTTTTTTTTTTTAAAGGAAAGGTATTTTTGCTTGCTAGCACACTCGGATCAGATATACTGTTCAGGTGCTGGAATCTCGGCTCCTCCGGTCTGGAAGGTTTTCGGAATCATGGAGATCAGATAGGGTTTGTCTTAGGTGTCCCTGGTTTGGGTTCAGTGTCTGACATGAAAGTCTTTCCTCTCCCACGGAGGGACCCTTTTCCCCTTGAATGTCATCTCCAGCACTGGAAGCCCACAATATTTGATCCCCATTGACTTTCTGGATCTGTTAGCCCCAAGAAGGAGGTGAAGGAAGCCCTCTGTGATTGATGAAAGAGCTCCAAAGCCCAAGAAGGAGCAGGTGGAAAGATAAATGGAGACGGGGGTTGAATGGCGAAGATGAGCTGGTGTTCCTCAGCCCCCTGATGCCCTTGCTGGTTGTTATCAAAGCCATGGGAGGAAATGGGGAGAATCTTAGCTATGTCCCAGGTCCTAAAAGGCTAAATAACTTGCCAGGGGCCACACAGTGTTAGAGGACGGAACATGTCTTCTGGAACCCAGCGGTTTCTGACTCCAGGTTTTGGTTTCCTCACCTGACCAGGCTTCATCACCTCCTCGTGTTTTCACCCTTACCTCTTGTCCTGCAGGAGTCTGAGGGGGGCCTCTACATCTGTATGAACACATTTCTGGGCTTCGGGAAACAGTATGTGGAGAGACATTTCAATAAGACCGGCCAGCGAGTCTACTTGCACCTCCGGCGGACCCGGCGTCTGGTAGGGACAGGGCTGGGGCAAGGCCTGGGTACATTCTGTTCCATTCTGACCTACTATTGGACTCAGTTTCTTTTTTTACCTACTTTTGTGTCATTAAAGCTTGGCACAGATGTTTTTTAGCTTTATTCTGAGATGAACCACTACCTCCTCCCGTCCCTCCTCCCCACTTGTTCCTTCGCTCATGCTCATTGCTGATCCAGCCCTTCCTGCTTCTTTGCAGAAAGAGGAGGACCCTACTGCAGGCACTGGAGACCCACCCCGGAAGAAGCCCACGCGGCTGGCTATTGGTGAGCACCACTGCAGTTCTATTCTTCTGCCTGAGCTGGTCTTTCTGGCTCTCAGCAGCACCAGGAAAGCCCCAAAGAGTGGGCCTGATTGATGGCCCTAGAACTCTGGATGGGGCAAGTGAGGTACTGGATCAGAGGAGGGACGCTGACCTGTAGTCATTGCTCTACTCTCCCTCTCTTTCCCTGTCCTTCCAGGTGTTGAAGGCGGGTTTGACCTTAGCGAGGAGAAGTTTGAATTAGACGAGGATGTGAAGATTGTCATTTTGCCAGATTACCTGGAGATTGCCCGGGATGGATTGGGGGGACTGCCTGACATTGTCAGAGATCGGGTATGACTCCCTCCCACGCTACCCAAGATTCTAGAGCAAGATGGGCCAGGGTAGTGATGTCTGAGGCAAGCACTGACAAAGCTGAAGGCCAAGGGGTAGAGGGGCATGTGGGGCAGGGGGTTGGGTACTGCCTCTGACCCTCTGCTTCCCCCAGGTGACCAGTGCAGTGGAGGCCCTACTGTCAGCTGACTCAGCCTCCCGCAAGCAGGAGGTGCAGGCATGGGATGGGGAAGTACGGCAGGTGTCTAAGCATGCCTTCAGCCTCAAGCAGTTGGACAACCCTGCTCGAATCCCTCCCTGGTGAGGCCTGGCCCCTCTGCCTCGGGCATCACTCCCAGAGCAAGGACATGGAGACCACTTTTCTGGGGGATCTGGTGGGAGAGAGGGTAGGAAGCAGGACAGGAAGGGAAACTTGGAAATGAACAAGACATGGGGATGGCCAGAGGAGAGGAGAGGGGAGAGAGAGAGCTTGGATTGGCAGGGGGCCTGCAGAGCCCCCTCTCTCTGCCACTCCCACAAATCCCCGACCCACATTTCCACTGATTCTCTTCTCCCTGGGTTAGTGGCTGGAAGTGCTCTAAGTGTGACATGAGAGAGAACCTGTGGCTCAACCTGACGGATGGCTCCATCCTCTGTGGGCGACGCTACTTCGACGGCAGTGGGGGCAACAACCACGCTGTGGAGCACTACCGGGAGACAGGCTACCCATTAGCTGTCAAGCTGGGCACCATCACCCCTGATGGAGCTGGTACAGCCTCCCCTCCTCCAGCCACTCTCATGCTTAAATGTATTTCATTTGTTAGTAATTTCGTGTGACATGTATAATACATGAATGCATTATCTTGATAAGAAAGGAAAATAGGTGCAGTGGCTCATGTTTGCAATCCCAACACTTAGGGAGGCCAAGGCAGGAGGATCACTTGAACCCAGGAGTTCGAGACCAGCCTGGGTAACATAGGGAGACCTCATCTCTACACACACAAAAAAAGAAAAATTGGCTGGATGTGGTAGCTCCTGCCTGTACTCTCAGCTACCCAGGGGGCTGAGGCAGGAGGATTGCTTGAGCACCCAGGAGGTTGAGGCTGCAGTGAGCTGTGATTGCACCACTGGACTCCAGCCTGGGCTACAGAGACCCTGTCTCAAAAAAGGAAAATACTGCAGATGAGACTAAATTTTTGATTACTCCCCACTCATATCCTCATCCCTTTCCTATCAAGCTTGTCTTACCTTATCCTACACGGGTAGAAACAGAATCACAGTTAATTCCAATCCTCACCCTGTTTCGTCTATCTTCCCTGACAGTCAGTCCCAGAAGGGCCATGACCTCACTCACATTCAAGGGAACCAAGAGGGTGGACCTTACTGGCTGTCCTCCTGTCCCCTCAAGTCCCTTCTGGGCAAGGGATGGGATGGTGGCCAGGCTAGTCCTGAGCCACTTCCCATGATTCTCTTCCTGCCTCCTGCTCTAGACGTGTACTCATACGATGAGGATGATATGGTCCTGGACCCCAGCCTGGCTGAGCACCTGTCCCACTTCGGCATTGACATGCTGAAGATGCAGAAGGTGAGACCTCCTTCAACTTCAGACTCTTCTACTTCCTGCCCCGTGAGGGCCCCTCCTCTTCGCCTAAGGCTGAAGTAGGGTTTCGGAGAAATCTTCCAGTTAACCCCATCACCAAGATACACGGGCTTCTTTTAAATATCTAAACTCATGTATTCAGTGAATAGTACTGAGTACCTACTATGTGCTGGATGCTGTGTGAATAAGACGTATGTGATTTTTGCTTACAAGCATTCTACTCTAGAAGAAAAGGCAGACATTAGTCACATTCCCAGATAAATAAGTGAACAGTTGCAAACTGTGGTGGGTACTATGAAAGAGAGACGGAGGGTACTACAGTAATTAACAGCAGGGTGACCTGGCCTAGTTTAGGGATCAGGGACATTTCCCTGAGGAAACGATGCTTAAGTGACAATGCGAAGGAGGTTAGGGGTAACTTAAGGATGGGAAAAACATTTCAGGTAAAAGGAATTTTTATTCCTCATTCAAGCAGAGGCCCTGATGACTAAAGAGCCTCTGGGACAATTATGTATGACCTTCCAGAACTTGAACCGGATGATACTCAACATGCCTCCCATGTTTGAGCCTGTAATCCCACAAATTCTAGGCCACAGTCGGGTGTCATCCTAGATTCAGTGAGAGATCAAGGTAAAAACTACACGGTTGAGTTTCTCACTCAGTCTGAAGTGCCCCTTCTCACACAGACAGACAAGACGATGACTGAGTTGGAGATAGACATGAACCAGCGGATTGGTGAATGGGAGCTGATCCAGGAGTCGGGTGTGCCACTCAAGCCCCTATTTGGGCCTGGCTACACAGGCATCCAGAACCTGGGTAACAGCTGCTACCTCAACTCCGTGGTCCAGGTGCTCTTCAGCATCCCTGACTTCCAGAGGAAGTGAGTAGTGCCCTCTCCTTCCCCAGGCCCCTCCTGGTCAGCACCCTCTGGGCATACTCCTCCTTCAGCTGCCCTCGGCACCTCTGTGTTTGATTCTCATCTTAGAGTAGTTCCTATCGCCTAGGTGTGTTGGCCCATACCTGTAATCCCAGGACTTTGGGAGGCCAAGATGGGACAATTGCTTGAACCCAGGAGGTTGAGACCAGCCTGGGCAACATAGTGAGACCCTGTCTTCTCTTTAAAAAAAAAAAAAAAAAAAAAAGAATAATTCCTGTCACACTCTGGCTGACATGCTGTAAGGGGAGCAAGTAGTTAGGGAGCTGCACCACCAGCACCCCAACACACAAACCCCACTGATAGTGCAGAGTGCCAGGTCCCAGGGCTCTGTGGCCTTCTGACAGACTCAAGGGTTAGCAGATGGTCTTTATTTTAGGCCGGTGACCTCAGGTGAACACCTAACATGGACATGTATCACTTGGGGAGGAAGGGGGCTTGGTACACTAAGAAGAAAGGCAGGTTCTCAGCAGAAATGAGTTTACTTTTGAATTTGGGGAACAATTAGAATGTGAATGCTCAGAACGTCAACAAGTTCTGTCTAATAGAACGTGAACTGCACTTGTCCTAATCCAAGGCTGCCTTCCCCCTCCCTGGCTCCTATGCCGCCCAGCGTGCTTGCACATTGGACATAGTTGAGAAGGGGAGAACAGGCAGGTTGCTGGAGAGAAGCGACTCCAAGGTTCACCCACAGCAACTCCCCACTCCTGAGGGGAGCCCATTCACAGAATTAGTAAATGTTTGTTCCCTTCCCTTTCCTCAGAGCTCAGGCCAGAGCCCCTCCAACCGTCCTTTCCTTGACTTTTAGGTATGTGGATAAGCTGGAGAAGATCTTCCAGAATGCCCCGACGGACCCTACCCAGGACTTCAGCACCCAGGTGTATGTAACCAGGTCCTATATAGGAAAGCTGTCGAGAGTCATGGCCGTATACCTTCCTCCTCCATGACCGCCTGGGGGGCACAGCACTTTAACCCCTGGCCTTTGTTTGTTTGTTTGTTTGTTTTTTTGAGACGGAGTCTTGCTTTGTTGCCAGTCTGGAGTGCAGTGGCTCGATCTCAGCTCACTACAACCTCGGCCTCCTGGGTTCAAGTGATTCTCCTGCCTCAGCCTCCCAAGTAGCTGGGACTACAGGTGCCCGCCACCACACCCAGCTAATTTTTTAAATATTTTTAATAGAGATGGGGTTTCATCATGTTGGCCAGGATGGTCTCGATCTCCTGACCTCGTGGTCTGCCCAACTCGGCCTCCCAAATTGCTGGGATTACAGGCGTGAGCCACCATGCATGGCCACCCCTGGCCTATTAGGAGTATTCGGGTGACTGTCCTCTGGGCGTGTTGTCTGTCTTGAGCTGGGTTCCTATGGAATCTAAGGTTTTTCACATTGTCAAGAGTTAGCTAGGGAGAGCCACGAGCAGGGGGTTGAGTTGGGGACATACAGGGTCGTTAGTTGACTGAAGTGAAATGTTTTCTTGGATATTAACGCAGGGCCAAGCTGGGCCATGGCCTTCTCTCCGGGGAGTATTCCAAGCCAGTACCAGAGTCGGGCGATGGGGAGCGGGTGCCAGAACAGAAGGTGCGTCTAGGACTCTGTCCCTTTCAGGCCCTGGGATTGTGGGGAAGCTGAGGTCTGGGAGATGTCTAAAGAAGGCCCCTGGATGACCACTGAGCCCCAGCTGAGTCCCTGCCCTGACTCTTGCCAGGAAGTTCAAGACGGCATTGCCCCTCGGATGTTCAAGGCCCTCATCGGCAAGGGCCACCCTGAATTCTCCACCAACCGGCAGCAGGATGCCCAGGAGTTCTTCCTTCACCTTATCAACATGGTGGAGGTAAGGGCTGGGAAGATGGCACACCCTCATTTTCCTGCAGTTTACTCGCTCTCCTTCCTGCCCATTTCTCCCTCTGTCAGCCCCAACCCAGTCCCATCCCTGAATCCCTACGGTCTATGTCCCTGTGAGCAGTATTTGCACCTAAGGAGGATAGTGAAGGTGATGATCCTTACCCTTGATGGGCTCGGAGCTCAATTCAGATTGCGCTCAAAGACAATGACGTGAGAATACTTACTGCTCATAAAGAAAAATACAGACATTCCAGCACAGTACCTCAGTGCAGGGATGGGGCCAGAAATGGGGAGGGGTTGGTGAATTAGGGAAGGTTTCTGCTCTGCTCTTGTGTCCCTGAGTTCTGAGTGGTAGTCTGCCTTCTCTCCCTGACTCTCCCATGAACCTTTCAGGCCCCATTCTGTTCCCTGGCTGCCCAGACCTCCCTACCCTGCCTCTTTCCCATAGAGGAATTGCCGGAGCTCTGAAAACCCGAATGAAGTGTTCCGCTTCTTGGTGGAGGAAAAGATTAAGTGCCTGGCCACAGAGAAGGTGAAGTACACCCAGCGAGTTGACTACATCATGCAGCTGCCTGTGCCCATGGATGCAGCCCTTAACAAAGGTAGGCTGCTCCGTCAGCAAGGCCTTGGCACAGTGGGAGGCTAAGGTCCAGGAGGAATGCTTGGGCACCTGATGGGAGCAGGGTCCATGGAATGCCCTGCTCCACCACCAAGGTTCCAGTCTGGGCCACCAGGAGTAGGTAGGGTTAACCTCGCCCAGTGGACTCTCAGCTTGTTAGCAGAGCTGTGTGGAAACAGAGGCGAGACATACTGGACATGTGTCAGGGGTGCCTTGGAAGGGTAGAGGAACTGAAATACGGACACAGAGCCAGTAGAGAGAGGCTAAGAAGGGAAAGAAGCAGCATACTCTGAAGGATCCACCAACCCATTCTGTCACCAGAGGAGCTTCTGGAGTACGAGGAGAAGAAGCGGCAAGCCGAAGAGGAGAAGATGCCACTGCCAGAACTGGTTCGGGCCCAGGTGCCCTTCAGCTCTTGCCTGGAGGCCTACGGGGCCCCTGAGCAGGTGGATGACTTCTGGAGCACGGCCCTGCAGGCCAAGTCAGTAGCGGTCAAGTAAGTCCTCTGGTTGGGGCCTGAGGCTGTGGGTCTATGGCAGAGCCATCCCAGAGGATATTTCTGCCTCTTCCCTGTTCTTTCATCCCTTTGTGGTTGGAATCTCAGGGCTGAATCAGTTGGGCTGGTAATCTGGCCCTCATGGAACCAAGGGGCCCTGGTAGGGGGAGACACAGGTGCTGACTGCATCTGTCACCTTGTCCTGCCCTAACCACTCCCTCTTCTCCTGCGACACAGGGTCTCTTTGTAGCGTAGCCTCTCTTCACTCCCCCTCAGTCATGGCGGAGCACGGGCACTTAGGATCAGCTGTGGGCAGAATTTGGATTTCCAGCAAATAGCCCCACTTTGTGCCTACCTATTGGCACCTGGTACGGGCGTGAGACCTGAGAAAGGGCTTTGGTCTTGGGGAGTCAGCTACTCAGCCTTTTGCTGCTCCTGCCAGTGAAACAGCTCTTCCTCTGTGTGTGGCTTTTTCTTTTTTTTCTTTAAATAGAGACAGGGTCTCACTGTGTTGCCCAGGTTGGTCTCTAACTCCTGGGCTCAAGCAGTCATCCTGCCCTGGCCTCCCAAAGTGCTGGAATTGCAGGCATGAGCCACCACACCTGGGCGTTTTTCTTGTTTTGTTTTGTTTTGTTTTGTTTTTGCTCACAGCCTTCCTTCTGGCCTCTACTGCTCCTTGTTGGCTGAGGACAGGCATTAGACACCTGCCCAGGGGAAGAGAAGAATATGGAGCATCTTCTGGGTTATTGGGACTTCTATCCATGAGAGGCTGAACCCCAGGTGGGAGTTTCAGGAGAGGAAAACCCTGGGCATTCTCTGGGTACCAGCACATTCTCTCTTCCCTAGGACCACGCGATTTGCCTCATTCCCTGACTACCTGGTCATCCAGATCAAGAAGTTCACCTTCGGCTTAGACTGGGTGCCCAAGAAACTGGGTATGGCTGCTGGAATGAGGGAGGTTACGCAGAAAATGCTAGAAAAAGAAGGGGCTTTAACACATATAAACTAGTGTTTCTGTTTCCTCTCAAAGGGGAAAAAAAGTCACCTCCAATGTTTCAAAATGTATCTAGTTTGAAAGCACTAACTAAAAATATTAAAAGACTTCTTTGATTATTATAGGCATGATTTACAACCAAAAGTGATTTTTGTAGTTTTTTTTAATAATTGGTAAGATGTTTTCATTTTGCTAATCTTGAAACAATTAATTCTCGTGAGTCTTACAGGTCCCTGACTGTCATTTGAAAACTCATGATGTACCTTCATTTTCTAGATAAGGAAGTTGAGACTCACAGGAGTATAAAATCATTCTGTCTCACAAGTTCTAGGCCCCCTGTCCTGTTCATAGCTTATTTGTGGTAGATCTAGGACCAGCATCCTGGCCTCCTGACTCCCAGGCTTAGTATTATTTGTCTTATACTGGGACCCCTAAGATGGGTGCCGTGCTTTTAGCAGCTCCTCTTTACAGAGCAGTTCTGACACAGGGGGCAGGGGATTGAGGTTCCCGAATCACTTTCCAGGTAGGCCTCCGGGAGCTGCTGAGGTGACCCTTTTCCCACAGATGTGTCCATCGAGATGCCAGAGGAGCTCGACATCTCCCAGTTGAGGGGCACAGGGCTGCAGCCTGGAGAGGAGGAGCTGCCAGACATTGCCCCACCCCTGGTCACTCCGGATGAGCCCAAAGGTAGCCTTGGTTTCTATGGCAACGAAGACGAAGACTCCTTCTGCTCCCCTCACTTCTCCTCTCCGACATGTTAGTGACTCTTCTTCCTGCCTGTCTCTCTCCCGTGCTGATGGGGGCCTCTCTGCCTTGCATCCCCTGCCCCTGTCCTTTGTGTTTCTCCTGTCCTCCCTTTCAAATTTCCTCTGCCCTCTTTGATTGACATGGGGCCTCACCAGAGCACTCCCAGCCACCTTCTGGGTGTGGATGGCAACAGTACCAGCTAATGACCTCTCTGCCCTTGTTACCTCCCTGGTTTGGGTAGGGTGGGGGTATCATGCTCCAGAAACAGAGCCCATTCTGTGAGAGTGGGCAGGGACCCACATTACAATTGTGTGGTCATTTTAGTTTTGGGATAAAGGTGCCAATCCATGGGAGAAAAATGCATGGAATGGGTGATTGGAAGAGGGCTGGGTCCTGGCCTGTGGGAGGGAGGAGGAGCAAACAGTGGCCCCGTCAGTCGGTCCCTATACCCACAATTCCCATTGCAGCACCCATGCTGGATGAATCAGTCATCATCCAGTTGGTGGAGATGGGCTTCCCTATGGATGCCTGCCGCAAAGCTGTCTACTACACGGGCAACAGCGGGGCCGAGGCCGCCATGAACTGGGTCATGTCACACATGGATGATCCAGGTAGCCTGGGGTGGGGAGCAGGGTGGGGCAGGGCCTCCATCCTCCCCCAAACAAATCAACCCCTTCACATCCACAGATTTTGCGAACCCCCTCATCCTGCCTGGGTCTAGCGGGCCGGGCTCCACAAGTGCAGCAGCCGACCCCCCTCCCGAGGACTGTGTGACCACCATTGTCTCCATGGGCTTCTCCCGGGACCAGGCCCTGAAAGCGCTGCGGGCCACGGTATGGGCTGCCCCAGCTAAGGACATGGGGCCAGTGGGGAAGAAGTGGGGGGCAGTGAGGGGCCATTCTTCTTGAGCAAGACCAAAGACAACAGGTGTGGTCTGGCCAAGGCTGGGCACCACTCTTTTGTGACTGTGATGAAGGAGCTGAGGCCTGCATTTACTGCTGGCTTTTTTGCCCCAGAACTTGTTAGAAAAAGTAATGCTTCTCTGTGGCCAGGCACGGTGGCTCACGCCTGTAATCCCAGCACTTTGGGAGGCCGAGGCAGGCGGATCACGAGGTCAGGAGATCGAGACCATCCTGGCTAACACGGTGAAACCCCATCTCTACTAAAAAATACAGAAAATTGGCCGGACATGATGGCTTATGCCTGTAATCCCAGCACTTTGGGAGGCCGAGGCGGGTGGATCACCTGAGGTCAGGAGTTTGGGGCCAGCCTGACCAACATGGAGAAACTCCATCTCTACTAAAAACACAAAATTAGCTGGGCATGGTGGCGCATACCTGTAATCCCAGCTACTTGAGAAGGCTGAGGCAGGCAAATCACTTGAACCTGGGAAGTGGAGGTTGTGGTGAGCCAAGATCGTGCTACTGTACTCCAGCCTGGGCAACAAGAGCAAAACTCCATCTCAAAAAAAACCAAAAAATTAGCCAGGCGTGGTGGCGAGCACCTGTAGTCCCAGCTAATTGGGAGGCTAAGGCAGGAGAATGGCGTGAACCTGGGAGGCAGAGCTTGCAGTGAGAGGAGCTGAGATTGCCCCACTGCATTCCAGTCTGGGCAACAGAGCGAGACTGTCTCAAAAAAAAAAAAAGTAATGCTTCCTTCCTCTCCAAGAACAATAGTTTAGAACGGGCTGTGGACTGGATCTTCAGTCATATTGATGACCTGGATGCTGAAGCTGCCATGGACATCTCAGAGGGCCGCTCAGCTGCCGACTCCATCTCCGAGTCTGTGCCAGTGGGACCTAAAGTCCGGGATGGTCCTGGAAGTGAGTGTCCCCGGGAAGCAGGACAGGCCTGGTGGAATCTGGTCAGTCTGCTACACCAGATCCCTCATTCAGGCAGCTCTGCCCTTCTCAGGGGTCAGGGGCTTCTCTCCACCTCAACGTGGCATCTGAGGGTGGGGTTCTCTGACATGGAGACAGGCTCTGGCCCAGTACCTGCCTCACATTCCCTGAAACTTTTGTCCTAAGTCTGAGCTATTGTCTGTATCTTTGGACTATCACTCAAGCATTCCTCTTCTGTTTCCTTCTCTGACCCCCTCTCTCCTCTAGAGTATCAGCTCTTTGCCTTCATTAGTCACATGGGCACCTCGACCATGTGTGGTCACTACGTCTGCCACATCAAGAAGGAAGGCAGGTGAGTGCTGGCCATGTGTGTTTTGAATGGAGAATGGTGGTGGGAATGAGGAGGGCCATCTGGAAGTCCTTGGGATAGCTATGGGAGAAGGTGAAGGGACTGCCTGGTGGGGACATAAAGTACCAGAGAGTGACAGAAGGTCTTGCAGCAGTGATTGGCCCAAGGGCTAGATCTGGCCACCAGCTTTTTTTTAAAATAGAGATGGGATCTCACTATGTTGCCCAGGCCGGTCTTGAACTCCTGAGCTCAAGTGATTCTTCTGCCTCGGCCTCCCAAAGTGCTAGGATTACAGGCATGAGCCACCACGCCTGGCCAGGAGCCCTGCCTTTGTAAATAAAGTTTCACTGGAACTGGAACACACTTGTTTGTGCCTGTTTTCACGCTGCGGCAGGAAAGTTGAGTCGTTGTCAGAGACCAGAGAGGGCCTGCGGAACCTCAAATACTATCTGGCCCTTTTCAGAAAAAGCTTACCAACCCCTGCCTCCCTGGAATGGGTTGGGGGTGGTTGCAGAGGTACTGGAGGATCTGAAGACATAATAGGGGCCGCGACCCTTTAGGTTGTCAAGCTCCCTTACGGCAGGTGGTGGCTGGGCTGTGGATTTGGGGTACGGGCAGAGAATGTGGAGAGCACTTCCAGGGGCCATGGCTGAGAGACTACATGTGACACTTGGAATGCCCAGTTTGTTCATCGTTTTCTGTTTTCCCCACTTCCCCAGATGGGTGATCTACAATGACCAGAAAGTGTGTGCCTCTGAGAAGCCGCCCAAGGACCTGGGCTACATCTACTTCTACCAGAGAGTGGCCAGCTAAGAGCCTGCCTCACCCCTTACCAATGGGGGCAGGGGAAGACCACCTGGCATGAGGGAGAGGGGCTGAGGGATGGACTTGAGCCCCTCTGCTCTGTACCCTTTTTCCTTTTGTCCCCGGCAGCAGGGAAGAAGCTGGAGGCTGTGGGAGAATGGCCAGGCAGAGCAGAGGGGCAGCGATAGACTCTGGGGATGGAGCAGGATGGGGATGGGAGGGGCCGGCCACCTGTCTGTAAGGAGACTTTGTTGCTTCCCCTGCCCCCGGAATCCACAGTGCTCTGCTTCTCTGTCGCCCTGCCCAGCCCCCTGGTGTGGAGGGAGGGGTCTCATTTGTGCGCGTGGGTGTAGCTTTGTGTATCCTCTCCCAGGCGAGTGAGCACCTGTGCCTCCCCTCCCCCTTTGTTTGCCCCTGTGTGGTTGGTCAAGGAGGGATGTGAGGGAAATAGGGACCCCCCCCCTTGCCCTCCTGCCTCAGTCTTTCCCCCACCCTGTCTCTTCCTTGTCCTTCTCTGGAAAATGCCAAAACACGATGTGAATAAAAGTACAACTGCTAAATTGTGTCCTGTTTGATACCTTGGGAGAGGCTTACCTTCCCGGGGTTAGCAGGAGGACGTTTCAGAAAGCTCCTAACTCTGGCCCCCTCCCCCGCAAAGGCAACTCTCCACCTTTCACTCGTTCTAGAGCTCTAGGAAAATTGGGGTTGGGTGGGGAGGTGTAGAGTGACTAAGTGCCGACACAAAGCCAAGGAAAGATGGAGTGAAGAGCCCTTCTCTAGTCACAGAGGAGTCCAAGTATTTCCCAAATATCCCTGGTGGCTAGCTGGCTTCAGTCTGGGACTCAGTCCCTACAGTTCCTGCCAGGCCTTGCCAGCCGGGGCGAGGGTTGGGATACTCCTGGTGGCCTATGCCCCTCTGGGCCGCCCCTCCCGCTGTGAACCCTGCATTTGTCCCGCAAGTTTTGACTCAGGTAGACTCCCTGGGTACGGGGTGCCTGCTCAGTAGTCGGGCAGGAGCTGCTCCGATGGGGGAAGGAGGTTGTCTATCCCATAGTTGGAGAGGGGCCCTCTCTGCCGCAGTAGGCGATTTGGGTTACGGCCAAGTTGCCACCAGCTAGCTCCGCTGAACCACTTCTGGCCCCGTGGGGGACTCAAGTCGCCAAGCGAGGGTTCCCCTGAGCGCCGGAGCTCACAGGTCTCGCCTTGTCCCGAAAGCCCCTCAATCGAAGTGGAGGCGACCGAGCCCCCGACGCGCCTAGAACGTTGCTACAAGAAGGGGGAACGTCGGAACAGTGCAACACGGGGCGGCGGCCGGGGCGGCTGCAGGAGGGCGGGCGGTGGGCAGGGCTCTGGGGGACCGGGCGGGCTATGGCGGAGGACGGCGAGGAGGCGGAGTTCCACTTCGCGGCGCTCTATATAAGCGGGCAGTGGCCGCGGCTGCGCGCAGACACTGACCTTCAGCGTTTCGGCTCCATCGCCATGGCGCCTTCCAGGAAGTTCTTCGTTGGGGGGAACTGGAAGATGAACGGGCGGAAGCAGAATCTGGGGGAGCTCATCGGCACTCTGAACGCGGCCAAGGTGCCGGCCGATACCGGTAAGCCCTCGCCGAGGAGGGGCCGGGGCCGGGGCGGGAGTGGCAGCGTCCTCTCCCGAGGCCTCGAGGCCGGTGTCCGTGCGGACCTGATGATGCAGGGCTGTGGGACGAGGGCCGCTGGGGTCCGGGCAGGGGCCTCGCAGCCGCAGCCCTGTCGGTGCGTCGAGGGGGCAGGGCGGAGCACATGATGCCCCTTCGACCGTGGGGCAGGTAAGGACGTTTTGGGTCTTCTGGAGGAAGGTGGCCCTGGGGCGCGCACTGGGGCTGTGTCCGCCAGGCGACGGGTTAGGAGCGGAACCCGAGGCTCTGCGGGAGGCCAGGGGAGGCTGGCCGCAGCCCCCGGGGTGGGGGAGGAGGCTGGGCCGCGTGGGCTTCCCGCTACCTGCCCCTTGGCCTCCCGCGCCGTGCGCCTCAGCACGTAGCCCCAGACTCCTCCCCCTCCTTGCTGGCGGCCGGGTCCCCGCGCCGAGCTGCTCGGGGTCCCTGAGCCTCCAGATCTGACCCCTTCCCTTCGGCAACCTGTGCGACTCCCGCCTTCCACTGAAGGGACCGAGCCGGTGCCAAACAGCCTGAGCGATTTGGGAGTGAGGAGCCATCCTACCGCCTTCCCCAACCTGGAAACGGCAAAGCGCAAGGCCTCTGAGTCAGTTAGCTCTCTACCACCCACGGGCAAAGGATGCTCTCCTCCATCCTCCTTCCTCCCTCCACCGAAATCGGAGAGCCACGGGCCTGATCCAAAGAGGCATCCCCTTCTCGTTCATTCCCCAGAGGCCCCAATACAAATCCCAGGAGTTGGCCCCTCTCCTTTTGCTACAGATCCTTGCCTTGCAAAGGGGAGGTGAGGATGGGCTATTTTAGAAGGGAAGCAGAGTTGGCCCCTAGAGAATGCTGAGTCTGTGAGGTGCCTATGCCCAGAATAGCTCGAGGAAATTGGAGCCACAGCTGTTAAAAGAGCAGAGGGCAGGGCGAGGGCCGTGGCCTCTCAGGGGTATCTGGAAGGCTCTTCGAGTTGAGTGCAGACCCAGCCTGGGCTGGAAAGTGGACAGAGGTCATCTTGCTGGGGTGAAAAGGGGAGGAGAGCAGAACCAAGAAGAAGAGGGTGAGGGCTGGGGGGCTCCAGGGCACCGGTTAGGAATTGTGGAGAATGAAGGCTTTCTTTAGTCTCATCCCCCTGTGGTACCATCTTGCCCTCAGAAGTGGTTTGTGCTCCCCCCACTGCCTATATCGACTTCGCCCGGCAGAAGCTAGATCCCAAGATTGCTGTGGCTGCACAGAACTGCTACAAAGTGACTAATG
The DNA here is from genome assembly GCF_001698545.2 of Rhinopithecus bieti. Classification (NCBI taxonomy): domain Eukaryota; kingdom Metazoa; phylum Chordata; class Mammalia; order Primates; family Cercopithecidae; genus Rhinopithecus; species Rhinopithecus bieti. The sequence continues at coordinate 316,016 of NW_016810401.1, forward strand.
GGGCCTTTACTGGGGAAATCAGGTGAGATCGAGGTGGAGAGGGGTGTGTGGGACCCTTCCCTCACACTTCCCCTGTGGCTTTGAGGGGAAAGCCACAGGATGGGCTCCCTGCTGAACCTTGGCTTCATCTCTTCCTTTAGCCCTGGCATGATCAAAGACTGCGGAGCCACGTGGGTGGTCCTGGGGCACTCAGAGAGAAGGCATGTCTTTGGGGAGTCAGATGAGGTTAGTAGCCAAGAGAGAAGATAAGGGATGTCTTTTTCCAAGAAGGATGTCTCACCAAGTCTGTTTCTCAACAGCTGATTGGGCAGAAAGTGGCCCATGCTCTCGCTGAGGGACTCGGAGTAATCGCCTGTATTGGGGAGAAGCTAGATGAAAGGGAAGCTGGCATCACTGAGAAGGTTGTTTTCGAGCAGACAAAGGTCATCGCAGGTATCTCTGGAAAAAGGGACCTTTGAGCCTATCCAGGGCCACAGAGACTCAGAGGGTAGGGTCAGGCCCTGGAGCCTGTCTTGGTCCCCATGCTGATCCAGAAAAGGAAAAGGGGAGGGGAGTGAGAATCCTTGCTTGGGGCCTATCACTTCTCCAGCCCCAAGGTAGATGCCACCTGGAAATCCCCAGTGTCCACCAGGGGCAGTAGGCCACCGTTCTTCATACTCCTGGAGAACCTGGCTAGAGAGCTCTTTCTTGTTCACCCTTCCCTCCATCTGTGATCTGTGCCCTGCAGATAATGTGAAAGACTGGAGCAAGGTTGTCCTGGCCTATGAGCCTGTGTGGGCCATTGGTACTGGCAAGACTGCAACGCCCCAACAGGTAACCGAGCCCAGGAGCCCTGCCCTCATCCCAGCCTGCCTCAGTAGGTTTGGACAGACACAGACCATCTTGGGCAACCCCTTATTTCAAAAAGACGGAGACCTTGGGCCCAGAGACAGTGACTTGTCCAAGGGCATCCAGTCCAGGGCCTGGCTTGGATCGGAGCCCTGGTACTCTGACTCAGTCAGAAACCACACTAAGTGTCCACTGGTGCCAGTGATTTTTCCTCTTAGACAGAAAAGGTCTTACTTAGTCCAGCTTCTTGTTCTAGGCCCAGGAAGTACACGAGAAGCTCCGAGGATGGCTTAAGTCCAACGTCTCTGAAGCAGTGGCTCAGAGCACCCGTATCATTTATGGAGGTGAGTGGCTTTGGTTCCCGGCTGAGGGGGAGTGGGCTGAGGACTAGACTGAGCCCTCGGACATGGAGGTGGGGATGGGGTATACTCATCTCATTCTTGACCAAGCCCTTGTTCTGCTCCCTTCCCAGGCTCTGTGACTGGGGCAACCTGCAAGGAGCTGGCCAGCCAGCCTGACGTGGATGGTTTCCTTGTGGGTGGTGCTTCCCTCAAGCCCGAATTCGTGGACATCATCAATGCCAAACAATGAGCCCCATCCATCTTCCCTACCCTTCCTGCCAAGCCAGGGACTAAGCAGCCCAGAAGCCCAGTAACTGCCCCTCCCCTGCACATGCTTCTGATGGTGTCACCTGCTCCTTCCTGTGGCCTCATCCAAATTGTACCTTCCTTTACTGTCTTCACCCTGTAATGGTTGGGACCAGCCCAATCCCTTCTCCACTTACTATAATGCTTGGAACTAAATGTCACCAAGGTGGCTTCTCCTCGGCTGAGAGGTGGAAGGGGTGGGATTTGCTCCTGGGTTCCCTAGGCCCTAGTGAGGGCAGGAGAGAAACCATCCTCTCCCTTCTTACACAATGAGGCCAAGATCCTCCCCTCAGAAGGCAGGAGTGCTGCCCTCTCCCATGGTGCCCATGCCTGTGTGCTGTGTACGTGAACCACCCACATGTGAGGGAATAAACACCTGGCACTAGGTCTTGTGGTCTGTCCGCCTTCACTGCACTTGCCCAGATAATCTTCCTTTTTGAGGCAGCTATATAAATGATCCTTTGTGCAAAAAAAAACAAAACCAAAAACAGGTTTCTGTAATAGTACCTCTTAATATTTTTACTAGAAAAAAACGTTTTGCGTAGCAAACTGTCATAGGCTTGAATGCCGGCTCCCTCTCTTCCTCTGAGCGGCTCTGGGGCTGTTGATTTCCTCAGAGCTTGGGTTGGGGTAGGGGCCCAGCCTCACCAGCTTTCAATAGCTGGTCTAGGCTAGCAGTGCCTCCCCACCTCTCCAAGGGGAGGGGTGGTGGCAAGGCCTCAGCACAGTCTGTGGTATCACAGGGCTCACTGGTAGAGCAGGTAGAGCACTTCACTGGTAGAGCACTTCATGGCAGGGGGCAAGGGCAGGGCAGATACCTGGCCGAGCCGGGTATCCCCCAGGATGTAGCGCACACAGGCGGCTCAGGTGCAGAAGAGAGTGTGGCTCCGCTGGGAGAGAGAAGGAGGGGAATGCGAGTATGGGTGCAGCCACCAGTCAGACGTCCTCTAACGACAGGGTCCTGCCCAGATGCCTTTCTGCTTTCCTGCTTTGAGTGTGCCCACCTTGGCTGAAAGGGGAATCTGAGATACCCTGAAGTTCTGCCTCCCAGTTAAGATTTCACACATCCCTAGTCAGAGCTGGGGTGAAACGCTGGCTAAGGCCCTCTAAGTGACAGGCCAAGGTGGCTCTGACTGTGGTGGAGCTGGCCCAGGCTTTGATTCCAGAGGCTTGGGAGCTGGGGCTGAGGTGAGGAAGGATGGCTGTCCACTCTACAGCTCACACAACTGCAGAGAGCAGCTCCAAGCCCTGGCCCCAGTCAGTTCCTGGGAAGGCTCCTCCCCTGCTGCCCCACCCTAAGGCCCTGCCTCCTCCACTGCTCTCCTCCCTGGTGCCCAGGGCCCCAGTGTCTCCATTCTGAGGTTTGGCTGAGGAAGGAAGTGGGTATGTGGCACAGAGACAGGTCAGAGCCCAGAGAATCCGATATACACCCTGGGTACCTGGCTCTGCCTGTCCTCCTCCTTGTGGACCTGTACATCAAACCCAGTACCCAACCCTTTGCGCCTCTTGCTCAGGGGTTGGTATCTCCTGAATTCTCTTATCCCTGGAGTGCCTCCCTCCATTCTGAAGGTTCACCAATTATTGACCAAGAAAACTTGAGAAAGTTGCTTTCTCAAGCCTGTTTCACCTCTATTGCTGTTGGATTAAATAACAGCTGTAAAGACCCCTAGCCGTTCCCAGCACTGAACAGAGGTAAGAGGCAGGCTGGATGAAGGTCCATCCCCTCTGCTCTTGTCAGAAGAGTTTCCATCCCAAACCGCTGCCACCAGGGACAGAAAGTTCTCCCCACATCTGCCCCAGGCTTCACCTCTCCTTTCGCCCAGGTAGCGGATACGGACCTGGCACTGGCCCCAGACAGCGCTTACTGCCGGATAGAGGGTCCTGCCCTTCAGTCCCCAGAAGGCTGTCCCCAGGTAGGTGCTCCCAATAGCGTAGCCCAGAGTTCCCTCCTCCATGTCCAGAACCACCAGCAGCCTCTCTGGCACCTCCAGCTGCTCACCCTGAGTTACCGCTGGATACTGGGGCGCTCCGGGCCCCTTGCTCTGATGGTACAGCTTCCCCCGCCCGATGTCCCAGCCCCACGACTCGCTGTTGCTGCCCAGCAGCGCCGCGTGGTGCTTAGTCTGCAGCGGGGCGCGGGCCGTGGCCACGCCCACCACGGCATACGGGCCCCTCTGCTCTAGGGGCCAGCTGATCTCCCAGGCGTGCAGGCCTCTTGAATAGCCCCTCTTACCCCGGACACCATCAGTGCTCTGGGCCAGGGGCCGCCGCTCAAAGTACAACCCTCCTTCCTTGACCCCGCTGTTCTCTGAACAGTCTATGGGGTTCCAACCGTGGTGTCGTTGGGCCCCCCGGTCAGGAGGGGGTGCAGACAGCAGCTCTTCCAAGCCCTCGGGACAGGAGACGTCAGGGTACAGGGCCTGTGGGGTGGGGGTGCTGCTGCTGCCCCCCGCCAGGGCTGTCTCGCCCATGGAGGTGAGGAGCTATAGGACTCCCCGAAAGAGGCTTGCTGGGGCGTCTCTCTTCTAAAAGTTGAGCTCCAGTTTGAGATTGGCCTGGAAGGGAGTTGGGAGAAAAGGGGTGTGAGGAGCAGAATCCTGGCGGGGGGTCGTCACCCAGGCACCCCATCCTTTCACCCAAGTTTGCCAACTGGCCCGCTCATCCTTCCTCGCTGCCCCAAAGCTCCCGGACCCCTCATCTGCCCTCGCCCCATCTGACCCAGGTCGCCCGAGACTCTCGCGAGTTCGCCCCCTTTGGGCCTCAGCAGGGACCATCCGCCTTACTCGCCCCGAGCCCTCGCTGCTGCCCCCGAACCTCGGTTGGCTTCCCAGCCCAGGAAGTCGCCGGGCCTCTGGAAGAGCCGGGCGGAAAAAAGCCGAGGCGCGCAGGGCGCAAACTGCCTGCCGCTTCCGCCCCCAGCACCTCCCTCGGGCCGCGCTCGCCCCGCGGCCCCGCCCCGCCAGGGCCCTCCGGGGCGTTAACCCTCTCATCGCCGCCCCGGGTTGTGCAGCCCGAGGCCGCGCCCCTGTATGGCCCCGCCCCTTCAGGGGCAGTTACCTCTCTACCCGCCGCAGCCGCGGGGAGCATGCCCCGCCCCCTGGAGCCCACCCCGGGCGGGTAACCTCGGGTCTCCGCACCGGGCTGTGACCCTCCCCGAAGCCCCGCCCCCACGGCGAAGGCCCGGGGCGATTAACCCTTCTCTCCCTGGGGCAGAGTCCGCACCCGGGCAGGCCCAGCTCAGAATTAACGCTTTGATGGCATCACCGCCTCGGGAATCCCTGGGGATGGTGTTCACCGTCAAGACCTTTGAACCGCCTGAGCAACTAACTCCTGCGACCCTGAGGATAAGGAGCATGCGGTCAAGGAGGGGCTTCATTGTGCTGACTCCCATTTCTATTTCCCTGTGATTCTGGGTCACTGTTTCTGGGTTGGTCCCTGTCTGCCTCTGGTTTTGAGTCAGCCTGTGCCACCTCTGAGGCTGTGAAATCTGCTTCAGGCTCTGGGCTGTAGACATCATAGTTTTCCCTGCTGGTCCAGTCTTCATACTGGATGCCAATCCATTACTGAGCCGTTGATCTCATTTGGTAGAGTGTCCTGGCTGAGACTTGCAGTTTGAGTGAAGCTATGCCACTAGTTAACTGTGTGATCTCGGGGAAGTTGCCAGATTTCTCCTTTTTTTTTTTTTGAGACAGGGTCTTGCTGTCACCCAGGCTGCAGTGCAGTGGCGCCATCACAGCCCACTGCAGCCTTGACCTCCTGGGCTCAAGTGATCTTCCTACCTCAGCCTCCCAAGTAGCTGGGACTACAAGCATGTGCTCCCACGCCCAGCTAATTTTTTAAAACTTATTTTTATTTTTATTTTTTTGAGATGGAGTCTTGCTTTTATTGCCCAGGCTGGAGGGCAGTGGCACGATCTCGGCTCACTGCAACCTCCGTCTCCCAAGTTCAAGCGATTCTCCTGCCTCAGCCTCCTGAGTAGCTGGGATTGCAGGCGCCCACCACTATGCCTGGCTATTTTTTGTATTTTTAGTAGAGACAGGGTTTTGCCATGTTGGCCAGGCTGGTCTCGAACTCCTGACTTTGTGATCTGCCCGCCTCGGCCTCCCAAAGTGCTGAGATTACAGGGGTGAGCCACCACTTCCAGCCAAAAAAAAATTTTTTAAGAGACAGGGTCTCCCAAAGTGCTGGGATTTCAGGCATGAGCCACTACGCCCAGCCCCAGATTTCTATAGTTTTCTGTTATGTAAAATGGGAGCAATGATGGTAGTTACCTCACAGGGTTGTTGTGCAGTTGAAATAATCCAGGTAAAACATGTAGCACAGAGCTGGGTACATGGTATGCACTCAACGAGCGTAGATGTCAATGTGCTTACAGTGTCGACACTATAAGGAGGCAATATAATATAACGGCAAACATGGTAACTGTGGAACCAGACTCCCCATTCATGAATACCTGAAGGCCACTGTGTGTATGATCTTCGGCAAATTACTGAACCTCCTTGTGCCTGTTTCTTCCTCTGTAAGACAGAGATCACATTAGTATCTATTGCATGGGGTTGGTGGTGAGGATCCAAGGAGGTTATAGATGTAACACATTTGGAACAGTTTCTGGTTCGCATTTAATGATTTGTGCTAAGCACTGGAGATTAAGCAGTGAATCCTTAAGGAGGTTACAAAGACTTTTATAAAACAATGTATCATGTATTAATAGTAAATAAAATTATGGAGATATAAAGAAAGTACTATAGAAGTAAAAAGAATAGGACTTCTATCTGGGGTTCAAGCAGTTAGGAAAGGAGCATGTCCTAGAAGAGGATCACAACTGGGATGAATCTTTTCATGTCCTAGAAAGGGTTCACACCTTCACACTGGGCTGAATCCTTTTTTCTTTCTTTATTGAGATGGAGTCTTGCTCTGATGCCCAGGCTGGAGTTCAGTGGCATGATCTCGGCTCACTTCCGCCTCCTGGTTCAAGTGATTCTCCTGCCTCAGCCTCCGAAGTAGCTGGGACTACAGGTGCATGCCACCATGCCCGGCTAATTTTTATATTTTTAGTAGAGATGGGGTTTCGCTATGTTGGCCAGGCTGGTCTCGAACTCCTGACCTCGTGAGCTGCCTGCCTCGGCCTCCCAAAGTGCTGGGATTACAGGCGTGAGCCACCGCGCCTGGCCTGGGCTGAATCTTTTTTTTTTTTTTTTTT
>NW_016810401.1:324149-326972 GCF_001698545.2 Rhinopithecus bieti
TATTATTTTTTAATTTTTAAAATAGAGACAGAGTTTCATTCTGTTGCCCAGGCTGGTCTCGAACTCCTGGGTCAAGTGATCCTCCTGCTTCAGCATCCCAAAGTACTGGGATTATAGGCGTGAGCCACTGTGCCTGGCCAGATCTGCATTTTAGAAAAACCACCCTGGCAGCAATGTAGAGGAGGCTTCAAAGGAAACAGGACTGGAAGTTGGCTGGGCGCGGTGGCTCACGCCTGTAATCCCAGCACTTTGGGAGGCCAAGACAGGCGAATCACCTGAGGTTGGGAGTTCAAGACCAGCTTGGCCAACATGGAGAAACTCCAACTCTACTAAAAATACAAAATTAGCCAGGCGTGGTGGAACATGCCTGTAATCCCAGCTACTCAGGAGGCTGAGGCAGGAGAATTGCTTGAACCTGGGAGGCGTAGGTTGCGGTGAGCCGAGATCGCGCCATTGCACTCCAGCCTGGGCAACAAGAGTGAAACTCTATCTAAAAAATTTAAAAAAAAAAAAAAAAAATAGGACCGGAAGCAAAGACACCATTTCCAGCAGACCAGGTGACAAGTGTCAAGAGCCTGAAATAGGACAGTAGAAATAAGGATGAAAATAATTCAAGAAACACTGATAAAATGGCAAGATTTGGTGACTGATTAGATGTGAAGTTGAGACTGGACACAGTGGCTCACGCCTGTAATCCCAGCACTTTGGGAGGCCGAGGCAGGCGGATCACCTGAGGTTGGGAGTTCAAGACCAGCCTGGCCAACATGGTGAAACCTTGTCTCTACTAAAAATACAAAAACTAGCTGTGTGGGGTGGTGGGCACCTGTAATCCCAGCTACTGCGGAGGGTGAAGCAGGAGAATTGCTTGAACCAGGGAGGTGGAGGCTGCAGTGAGCCGAGATGACGCTACTGCACTTCAACTGGGGCAACAGAGCGAGACTCCACCTCAAAAAAAAAGAGAGAGAGAGAGAAAGGGAAGTTTCTAGCCTGGAAAAATTGATTGGAAGGTGTTGCCACCAATCCAGGTGGAGATGACAGAAAGAGGAGTAATTGAGGGCAGGGGCAGGAGGGTGAGAGAGGGAGATGGTGAGTTCAGTTTAGGATATGTTTTTGAGATGTCTGAGCCACAAGCAAGTGAAACCATCCAGAACACACAAGATAATGGCAGGTCTGGAGGCAGAATGAGAGGCCTGGGCTGGAGACAGGGATTTGGGAGGTGTGTCAGCCTTTAGTCAGGAGTTGAACTATGAGAATGAGTGAGTGAAATATGGGCGAGGGGACAAAGAAAGAGAGTGCAGAGCAAGAGAAGGGTCAAGGAGAACAGAACCAGGTAGAAAATTCAGTTTTGATTACTTACAAGATTGTTTTGGTCAGAGGTCACTGGCAACCTTGGTGAGAGACAGCACATGTGGGGACTGGGAGGTGGGACTTCAGACTGAAGGGGCTGGACTGTCACAAGCTTTACATTTTAAAGGAATAGAAAATGAGAAGTAAATTACAATTATGTCACATAGTTAAAGTTACCCTTGAAAATACCTTAGTAGGCTGGGTACAGTGGCTCATTCCTGCAATCCCACCACTTTCAGAGGCTGAAGCAGGAGCTTGAGCCCAGGAGTTTGAGACCAGCCTGGACAACACAGTGAGACCCCATCTCTACCAAATAATAATAATAATGAAATAGGCTGGACGCGGTGGCTCATGCCTGTAATCCCAGCACTTTGGGAGGCCGAAGTCAGTAGTTCAAGACCAGCCTGGCCAACATGGTGAAATCTTGTCTCTACTAAATACACGAAAAAAATTAGCCAGGCATGATGGCTTGCACCTGTAATCCCTCAGCAGGAGAACTGTTTGAACCCAGGAGGCAGAGGTTGTAGTGAGCCAAGATGGCACCACTGCACTCCAACCTGGGCGACAGAGTGATATTGATACTCCATCTCAAAAAACAAAACAAAAATAAAATAAAATAGGCCGGGCGTGGTGGCTCACGCCTGTAATCTCAGCACTTTGGGAGGCCAAGGCGGGCAGATCATGAGGTCAGGAGATCGAGACCATCCTGGCCAACATGGTGAAACCCCATCTCTACTAAAATACAAAATTAGCTGGGCGTGGTGGTGTGTGCCTGTAATCCCAGCTACTCAGGAGAGTGAGGCAGGAGAACCCCCGAGTAGGAGGTTGCAGTGAGCCGAGATCCCGCCACTACACTCCAGCCTGGCGACAGAGCAAGACTCTGTCTCAAAAAAATAAAGTAAAATAAAATAAAATAAAATAAAAAAATTGAGGACCATGAGAACTAGGGGAAAAAAGAAAAAAGAAAGGCCGAGGCAGGCGGATCACCTGAGGTCGGGAGTTTGAGACCAGACTGACAGCAGACTGAGAAACCTCGTCTCTACTAAAAATACAAAAATTAGCCGGGTGTGGTGGCACACGCCTGTAATCCCAGCTACTCGGGAGGCTGAGGAGGAGAATCACTTGAACCTGGGAGGCGGAGGTTGCAGTGAGCTGAGATTGCACCAGTGCACTCCAGCCTGGACAAACAAAAGCGAAACTCCATCTCAAAAAAAAAAAAAAGGGCCGGGCGCGGTGGCTCAAGCCTGTAATACCAGCACTTTGGGAGGCCGAGACGGACGGATCACGAGGTCAGGAGATCGAGACCATCCTGGCTAACACGGTGAAACCCTGTCTCTACTAAAAGATACAAAAAACTAGCTGGGCGAGGTGGCGGGCGCCTGTAGTCCCAGCTACTCCGGAGGCTGAGGCAGGAGAATGGCGTGAACCCGGGAGGCGGAGCTTGCAGTGAGCTGAGATCTGGCCACTGCACTCCAG
>NW_016810401.1:327080-338620 GCF_001698545.2 Rhinopithecus bieti
AAAAAAAAAAAAAAAAAAGAAAAAGAAAAAGAAAAAGAAAATCCCTTAGTTACTGCATCTATTAGGTACAGCATATATTTGTTTGTGTAAAAATCACTATGTGGCAGTATATATATATAATAATGTACAAAATAATATTTTATAATGTTTTGAAGAGGAAGAAGGAAGCATACTAAGAAGTAACTCAGGAATGGAAAACCAAACATCAAATGTTCTCATAAGTGGGAGCTGAGCCATGAGAATGCAGAGGCATAAGAATGACACAATGGACTTTGGGGACTCAGGGGGAAAGGGTGGGAAGAGGTGGAGGTATAAAAGACTATAAATAGGGTTCAGTGTATACTGCTTGGGTGATGGGTGCACCCAAATCTCACAAATCACCACTAAATAACTTACTCATGTAACCAAACACCACCTGTTCCCCAATAACCTATGAAAATAAAATAATAATAAAAAGAAGAAGAAAGCATACTAAAATAAAGATATGAACCTGAAACTTGTCATCCACCTGGATATGCTTGCCAGTATGTGACATCAGTAATAACATCATGACTGTAAGACCAGGCACAGTGGCTCACACCTGTAATCACAGCACTTTGGGAGGCCAAGGTGGGCCGACTGATTTGAGATCAGAGGTTGAAGACCAGCCTGGGCAGCATGATAAAACCCCGCCTCTACAAAAAATACAAAAAATTAGCCAGGCTTTGGTGGCTGGCGCCTGCCATCCCAGCTAGTCAAGAGGCTGAGGCACGAGAATCCCTTGAGTCCAGGAAGTGGAGGTTACGGTGAGCCAAGATCATGCCACCGCACTCCAGGCTGGGTGACAGAGCGAGACCCTGTCTCAAAAAACAAATGACTTCATGACTGTGGATGGCAGCCTATGATGAATATTAGTGAAGTAACTGTGTGATAACCAAGGCCTGGGGACAGAGAGCGGTGCCTGCTCCATGACTAGCTCTAGCTCAGCTTGAGAATTTAATCACGCCTGTGCTGCTGCTGCCGCTGGTTGTTTAAAACATAATTGTTGGCGGGGCACAGTGGCTCACGCCTGGAATCCCAGCAGTTTGGGAGGCTGAGGCAGGCAGATCATCTGAGATAAGGAGTTCGAGGCCAGCCTGGCCAACATGGTGAAACCCCGTCTCTACTAAAAAAATACAAAAAAATTAGCCAGGCCTAGTGGCGCGTGCCTGTAGTCCCAGCTTCTCAGGAAGCTGAGGCAGGAGAACCGCTTGAATCAGGAGGCGGAGCTTGCAGTGAGCCGAGATTGGGCCACTGCACTCCAGCCTGGGCGACAGAGCAAGACTTTGTCTCAAAAAAAAAAAAAAACGGTTGTTTAAAACAATTCATCAGTTGATGCCACTGAATCTTGAGCTAGTCAAACATTAGTTGCTAAAAGGTAAAAACTTTCATAATGCTACAAATGATTTAAAATTTTTACTTAAAAATTAAAAAATAAAAATTGGCCGGGCATGGTGGCTCACGCCTGTAATCCCAGCACTTTGGGAGGCCCAGGTGGGCGGATCATGAGGTCAGGTGATCGAGACAATCCTGGCTAACATGGTGAAACCCCGTCTCTACTAAAAATACAAAAAATCAGCCAGGTCTGGTGACGGGCGCCTGTAGTCCCAGCTACTCAGGAGGCTGAGGCAGGAGAATGGTGGGAACCTGGGAGGCGGAGCTTGCAGTGAGTCAAGATTGTGCCACTGCACTCCAGCCTGGGTGACAGAGCGAGACTCCCTTTCAAAAAAAAAAAAAAAATTATAGATGAGGTCTTGCTATTTTGCCCAGGCTAAACTCAAATTCCTGGGTTCAAGTAATCACTCCACCTCAGCCTCCCAAGTAGCTAAGACTACAGGCATGTCCCACAATGTCTTTTTACTTATTTTATTCTTCTGTCGAGACAGGGTCTCACTGTACTCCAGGCTGGACTGCAGTGGCACGATCATGACTTACTGCAACCTCACCCCAGGCTCAGATGATCCTCCCACCCTAGCCTCCCAAGTAGCTAGGACTATAGGCACGTGCCACCAGGCTTGGCTAATATTTAATTTTTTGTAGAGACGGCGGAGGGGGTCTCTCTTTGTTGCCCAGGTTGTACTCCTGTACTCAAGCAATTCTCCTGCCTCATCCTCCCACAGGGCTGGGATTACAGGCATGAGCCACCATGTCTAGCTGTTTTTACTTTTTAAAATTATATATATATATTTTGAGACAAGGTCTGGCTCTGTTGCTCAGGCTGGAGTGCAGTGGCACAATCTCGGCTCACTGCAACCTCTGCCTTCTGGGTTCAAGCAATTCTCCCGCCTCAGCCTCTGGAGTAGCTGGGACAACAGGCGCCTGCCACCATGCCTGGATAATTTTTTTTGAATGTTTTTGTAAAGACAGGGTTTCACCGTGTTGCCCAGGTTGGTCTCGAACTCCTGGGCTCAAGCAATCCACCCACCTTGGCCTCACAAAGTATCGTGATTACAGGCGTGAGCCACTGCGATCAGTCCTTTAAAAAATAAAATGTGGGCCGGGCGCGGTGGCTCAAGCCTGTAATACCAGCACTTTGGGAGGCTGAGACGGGCGGATCATGAGGTCAGGAGATCGAGACCATCCTGGCTAACACGGTGAAACTCTGTCTCTACTAAAAAATACAAAAAACTAGCCGGGCGAGGTGGCGGGCGCCTGTAGTCCCAGCTACACGGGAGGCTGAGGCAGGAGAATGGCGTAAACCTGGGAGGTGGAGCTTGTAGTGAGCTGAGATCCGGCCACTGCACTCCAGCCCGGGCGACAGAGCAAGACTCCGTCTCAAAAAATAAAAAAATAAAATAAAATAAAATAAAATGTGCCCCCCTCCCACTGCCGTTTTTACTTTTTTATTGAGATGTAACATATATAAAGTACACTAATCTTAAATTGCCCAGTGAACTTTTCCATACATATACACTTGGGTGACAACCCAAAAAGATCAAGATAAAGAATCCAGCTGGTTGGGAGCGGTGGCTCACACCTGTAATCCCAGTACTTTTGGAGGCTAAGGCAGAGGATCACTTGAGCTCAGGAGTTCGGAGATGAGCCTAGGCAACATAGGGAGACCTCGTCTCTACTAAAAATTCAAAAAAGTTAGCTGGGTGTGATGGTGCACGCCTCTAGTCCCAGTTACGTTGGGGGGCTGAAGTCGGAGAAGTGCTTGAGGCTGCAGTGAGTCCTGACCATGTCACTGCACTCCAGGCTGAGTGGCAGAGCTGGATGCTGTCTTAAAAAAAACGAAAACAAAAACATGAAAAAAGAATTCAGCATCTGTCTTGCTCTTTCCCTGATGATACATCCCCAAGGGTAGCTCCTATTAGACCCCTATCAGTATAGATTAGCGTTGTCTGTTCTTCAATTTCATATAAATGAAATCATAATGTCAAATGCAGTGGCACTTGCCTCTAGTCACAGCTATTTGGAAGGCTGAGATGTGAAGACTGCTTGAGCTCAGGAGTTCCACTGCACTCCAGCCTGGGTTACAGAGGGAGACCTTGTCTCCAAAAAAAAAGGAAAAAAGAAAGAAAGAAAAAGAAAACATATGGTATGTACTCTTTTGTGTCTTTCCAACATCGTATCTGTAAGTCATCCATGTTCTTGCATGAAATAGCTCATAATTTTCATTGTCATATAGTATTCTGTCATCTAAATATACCACAATTTATCTATTCTACTGTTGATGGATTTTTTTTTTTTTTTTTTGACAATCTTGCTCTGTCACCCAGACTGGAGTGCAGTGGGGCGATCTCGGCTCACTGTAACCTCCACCTCCCAGGTTCAAGCGATTCTCGTGCTTCAACCTCCTAAGTAGCTGGGACTTCAGGCGTGTACTACCACGCCTGGATTTTTGTATTTTTAGTAGAGATGGCGTTTTCACCATGTTAGCCAGGCTGGTCTCAAACTCCTGACCTCAAGTGATCCGCCCACTTCAGTCTCCCAAAGTGCTGGGGTTACAGGTGTGAGCCACTGCACTGGGCCTGTTAATGGATATTTAAATTGTTTCCAGTTTTCCACTATTATAGAGTTGCCATGTACATTACTGTACAAGTCTGTTAACAAAAGACCCTGAGGCCTGCAGAAGAAAAACAAAGAAGAGCTGTATTTTTTGGGAAAAAAAAAAAATGCAAATTGGGGAACGCTGCTGGTTTACACACTGTTCACTGGAATAAAATCTCTTTCCTCCGAATTCCTTTACAGCCTGTGATCCCAGTACTTCGGGAGGCTGAAATGGGAGGATCACTTGAGGCCAGGAGTTGGAGACTAGCCTAGGTAGTATATTGAGACCTCCTTGGCAAATAATTTTTTTTTTTCTGTTGCCCAGGCTGGAGTGCAATGGCACGATCTTGGCTTGCTGCAACCTCTGCCTCCCTGGTTCAAGCGATTCGCCTGCCTCTGCCTCCTGAGTAGCTGGGATTACAGGCATACGCCACCATGCCTAGCTAATTTTGTATTTTTAGTACAGACAGGATTTCTCCATGTTGGTCAGACTGGTCTCAAACTCCCAACCTCAGGTGATTCGCCTGCCTTGGCCTCCCAAAGTGCTGGGATTACAGGCGTAAGCCACCTGGCCCAACCAATAAAAAATATTTTTAATTAGTTGGGTGTGATGGTGCACACCTGTAGTCCTAGCTACTCAGGATGCCAAGGTGGGAGGATTGCTTGAGCCCAGAAGTTCAAGGCTGCAGAGGCTGCAAATGTGCCACTGCACTCCAGACTGGGTAACAGAGTAAGACCCTGTCTTTTAAAACAAATAAACTAATATAACAAAATTCCTTTTCAGAGAACTTTTTTCACAATTCTTTGGTGGACCTAGGCATGCATTTTTCTTGGGTGCAAAATTATGTGCAGAATTGCTGGGTAATAAGGGATTATAACATACAGATTTAATCACATGCAATTTTCTGATTTCTTTCCATAGGAACATTTTATTCAGAAATTAAATAATTCAGAGTTCCAGCACTGTCTGGGGCTATCGGGCTCTGTCCACCTCCATAGGCCTAGCACTGTCACCAACAGAGCCGTGGAGGGACCTTGGCCCAAGCTGGGGCATCTTCGCCCAGCTCGAAGAAGGCCTCTGGCCAGACCAGGCTCAGTGGGCGCGACCAGGCTGGAGGACTAGGGCGGTGGCAGTGGTCACGTGAGTGCACATGGCTGTGGGTGGTCCCTCACTTGCTCCCCTCCTCTCTTTTGCTACCCGTGGGCCATAGGCAAGCAGGGCACCCAGCCAGAATGGCACGATCCTGAAGCCCAACTTTCACAAGGACTGGCAGTGGCGCAGCTAGCCCACGGGGCAGATCTGCAAAAGCAAGGCGGCCAGCAAAAGCAGGCTGCATGGCCCGCTCATATGGGCCCATCCTCCCATGGTAAGGTGCCCCACGCTGAGGCATCACTACAAAGCACGAGCTGGCAGGGGCCTCAGCTTGGAGGAGTTAAGGGTGCCTGGCATTCACAAGAAGGTGGCCCAGACCATTGGCATCTCTGAGGACACAAGAAGGAGGAACAAGTCCACCGAGGCCCTGCAGGCCAATGTGCAGAAGCTGAAGGAGTACTGCTCCTCGCTCATCATCTTCCCCAGGAAGCCCTTGGCCCCCAGGAAGGGAGACAATTCTGCTGCAGAACTCAAACTGGATACTCAGCTGACAGGACCAGAAATATCCATCGGCAATGTCTACAAGAAGGAGAAAGCCAGAGTCATCACTGACTAGGAGGAAAACTTCAAGGCCTTGTTAGTCTCTGTATGGCCCATGCAAATGCCCAGCTCTTCCGCATACAGGCACAAAGAGCCAAGGAAGCTGTAGAACAGGATGTTAAAAAAAAAAAAAAAATAGGAGGGCCGTGTGCGGTGGCTTACGCCTGTAATCCCAGCACTTTGTGAGGCCGAGGCGGGCGGATCACGAGGTCAGGAGATCGAGACCATCCTGGCTAACACAGTGAAACCGCGTCTCTACTAAAACTACAAAAAAAATACCAAAAAAAAAAAAAAATTAGCCGTGTGTGGTGGCACGCACCTGTAGTACCAGCTGCTCAGGAGGCTAAGGCAGGAGAATGGCATGAACCCGGGAGGCAAAGCTTGCAATGAGCCGAGATTGCGCCACTGCACTCCAGCCTGAGCAACAAGACTCCATCTCAATAAATAAATAAATAAATAAATAAATAAAAATAGGAGGAGGCTCAAGCTGCTGTGTCAGCTCCACGCTGGGTCTCTCGGTCCCTCAGCCATGAGAAGGATGCTCCCCAGACTTGCTCCCTCCCCTGCGTCCCTGCGACCATGACCTGTGGTCAGGAAGATGAACTGTTGTGCATCAGATGCCTTTGAGACATACAACCGGAGATGTGAGGTAAGAAATTGAATGTAAAGACTGGAATGTCTTTACATTTATGTCACAAAAAATGTGACATAAGACTTTGTAAATGCTCAACACCAGAAGAAATCAAGAAAAGAAAGAAGACTGTCATTTTTTTGTCCCAGTGCAGACAAAAAATGCATCATTGTAGAAGGCAAAGAGATCTTGGTTGGAGATGTTGGTGTAACCATAACTGAGCCTTTCAAGCATTTTGTTGGAATGCTTCCTGAAAAAGATTGTCCCTATGCTTTGTACGATGCAAGCTTTGAAACAAAATAATCCAGAAGAATTGATGTTTTTTTGTGGGCACCAGAACTAGCACCTCTGAAAAGTAAAATGATCTATGCAAGCTCCAAGGATGCAATTAAAAAGAAATTTCAAGGCATAAAACATGAATGTCAAGCAAATGGACCAGAAGATCTCAGTCGGGCTTGTATTGCTGAAAAGTTGGGTGGATCCTTTTTTTTTTTTGACGGAGCCTTGATCTGTTGCCCAGGCTGAAGTGCAATGACAGGATCTCGGCTCACGGCAACCTCTGCCTCTTGGGTTCAAGTGATTCTCCTGCCTGAGCCTCCTGAGTAGCTGGGATTATAGGCGTGTGCCACCATGCCCGGCTAATTTTTGTATTCTTAGTAGAGACAGGGTTTCACCTTGTTGATCAGCCTGGTCTCGAACTCCTGACCTCGTGATTTGCCCTCCTTGGCCTCCCAAAGTGCTGGGATTACAGGTGTGAGCCACCATATCTGGCCGGTGGATCCTTAATTGTAGCCTTTGAAGGATGCCCTGTGTAGATCATCATTCAGTGCCACAAATTGAAAGCTTCCACGTTTAATGTTATCCTCTTGCTATATAAATAAAGCAAATACATTTAGGCTGGGGTCTCACTGAGGGGGAGCTGTCTTGTCATCTTTTAGAGTAAACTAAATATTCTATAAACATATGCAAACAGCCCTAAATAAATCTAAAGTCTAAAGTTAAAAAAAAAAAGAAAAGAAAAAAAGGAAAGAAAAAAAATAGCCGGGTGCGGTGGCTCACGCCTGTAATTCTAGCACTTTGGGAGGCGGAGGTGGGTGGATTGCCTGAGCTCAGGAGTTCGAAACCAGCCTGGGCATCATGGTGAAACCCTATCTCTATTTTAAAGGTACAAAAAATTAGCCAGGCATGGCAGCATGTGCCTGTAGTCCTGGCTACAAGGGAGGCTGAGGCAGGAGAATTGCTTGACCCTGGGAGGCAGAGGTTGCAGTGAGCCAAGATTGTGCCACTGCACTCCAGCCTGGGCAACAGAGCAAGACTCCATCTCCAAAATAAATGCATAAATAAATAAAGTCCTGTTGAGGACTTGTAATATATCAGCAGTAATGCAAAAAAAAAAAAAAAAAAAAAAAGAAAATTCAGATTTGCAGCATGAAAAGACTTCGCTAAATTTATGAAGCTTTAGATGGTCTTTCCTTTTTTTTTGTTCTTCTTAGCGGTGATTTTATCAGTTGCCTCAAGATTTTATTATTAGTGTTTTTCTGCTGTGGCTCTCAAAAACTTCTTTATTTTATGCATTAGTTTCCTTATTTTTTTTAGATACTGGGTCTTACTCTGTTCACACAGGCTGGAGATCAGTGGGCGAAATAGCTCATGTCACCTTGAGCTTTGGATCAAGGGATCCTTGGTTTAGCCCCTCAGAGTGCTGGGATTACTGGGCATGAGCCACCATACCTGGCCAGGCCAAGGAAGTTATTTACTTTCTTCCTCAATGATGTATAAACAAAGCCATCATGATCCACTTCAGAACTGCACAATGAGTTTCATTTCTTTGTCAATAGAAAACCCTTTGCTGGGTGCGGCTGCGCTCACGCCTGTAATCCCAGCCTTTGGGAGGCCGAGAGAGGGGTGGATCAGTTGAGGTCAGGAGTTCAAGACCAGCCTGGCCACATGGTGAACCCTGTCTCTCACTAATATACAAAAATTAGCCAGGCAAGGTGGCACACACCTGTAATCCCAAGGCTACGTGGAAGCTGAGGCAGAATTTGCTTGAACCTGGAGGCGAGGTTGCAGTGAGCTGGAGATCATACCACTGCACTCAGTCTGAGGTGACAGAGCAAGACTCGTCTCAAAAACAAACAAAATAAAAAAAGAACACCTTAAAATCCTGAACCACCATTCTTCCCCATGCATTGACTGTCAGAGCTTCATTCTTCCATTGCCTGTCTGTTTGTTTGTTTGTTTGCTTATTTATTATTGAGACAGGGTCTTGCTGTTCACCTAGGCTGGAGTGTAATGCGTGATCATGGCTCACTGCGCCTCAAACTTCCCAGGCACAGGTGATCCTTTTGGCCTCCACCTCCTGAGTAGCTGGGACTACCAGGTGCGACCACCATGTTTCAGCTAACGTTTTGTAGAGATGAGGTTTTGCCATGTTCCCAGGCTTGGGCCTTGAACTCTTGGCTCAAGGGGGTGTGATCCGAAGCCTCCCAAAATGGCTGGGGATTACAAGCACGAGCCACCACGCCTGGCCTCCCATTGCCTGTTTAAATAGAAATGATGCAACTAGCAATATTGAAGGACTTCCAGATCTGTTACGTATATTAAGATTAGGTCAGCATCAGGACTCTGGAGACAAGAGAGAATCTCAGATCTAATGTATGTGGCTTTGAAGAGCAAATTCATGCTTAGATCAGCAGAGTGGAAGGAGAGTAATGTTGGACAGGAAAATTTATTCAATGCCTTTGATGAGCACATTCCATAAAGTGTGTGGTACATCAGGGTTGGTATTGTTGGTCCTGCAGCACAAAGGCCAAATTTTTTCTCTGAGGTCCTGCTTACTTCTAGAATGAAGATATTTGAAACGGAATCAGGGAAAGTACTACAGTTACCCAGACTTTGCATTTGGTTGCTAGAGCACAGGCATGCCGTTTTTTTTTGTGCGTGTTCGTTTGGTTTGTTTTTTTTGAGAGTCTCGCTCAGGGCTGGAGTAAAGCGGCCCGCGATCTCTCTTCACTGAAAACTCTCCCTCCCAGGTTCAAGCAATTCTGTTCTCAGCCTCCAAGTAGCTGGGATACAGGGATGTGCCACTATACCTGGCTAATTTTTGTCTTTTTAATAGAGATGGAGGCTTTCACTGTGTGGCCACAGCTGGTTTGAACCCTGACTCAAGTGGTTCTGCCACCTCAGCCTCTCAAAGGCTAGGATTACAGAGTGTAAGCCCACTGTACCGCCTTTTTTTTTTTTTTGTTTTTAAAGGGCACCAGGGATTTGTAGAATACAGCCCTGTAGAACTACACTGTCACTGCACTTGGGGGCAGGGCAAAGGGAATTGAGGAATGGCATTTCAGAGATCATTAGTTGCTTTTCAAACCAGGACCTTTGTTTCTAGTTGGAATATTAAATCCAGTTGGGCATCTTCCCCAGAAGATACCAACCACCAACCTGCATGGTATTCCGGAACAATAATTTTTTTTTTTTTTTTTGAGACATTAGTCTTGCCTCTGTTGCCCAGGCTGGAGTACAGTGGCGCCAATCTTGACTCACTGCAGCCTTTGCCTCCTTGGTTCAAGCAATTCTCCTGTCTCAGCCTCCGAGTAGCTGGGATTATAGGTGCCCGCCACCATGCAGGGCTAATTTTTCGTACATATTACTAGAGATGGGTTCACCATGTTGGCCAGCTGGTCTCCGAACTCCTGGACCTCATGATCCGCCCCACCTTGGTCTCCCAAAGTGCTGGGGAATTACAGGGCGTGAGCCAGCATCCCGGCTACGCCAATAAACCTTTCTAATAGCTCTGAGTGGGTTGTGCTGTCTGTTCCTCTATAGTTTCACCAATAGTTGTGTGTTTTTTGAGTGTTAAATGGCTTCTAAAATCATTATGTATCTTGACTGGTTTTGAAATATTTCCATCAAAGGCTGACTTCTCTAGTAGGAGGTTGAACTATGACTTGATATGAAGAGCTTTTTCTTCCTTTTTTTTTTTTTTTTTTTTTTTTTTTGCCACATCTTGTGCATTGTAAGGCACATATTTCTTTTGGTTTTCTTTCTTTTAATATATAGAGGCAGGGTCTTGCTCTATTGGAGTGCAGTGTTGCAATCATATCTCACTGCAGCCTACAACTCCTGGCCTCAAGAGGATTAGCTTCTGGTCCTGCCCTCCCAAAGGGCCGGGATTACAGGCGTTAGCCACCGCACCTGGCCCGCACCTGGCCCGGACACATATTTCTGGGAAGCAATAAGCTTAGTGACCTTTTCCATTTTCTTTTTCTTTTTTTTTTTTTGAGATGGAGTTTCGCTCTTGTTGCCCAAGCTGGAGTGCAATGGCACAATCTCGGCTCACTGCAACCTCTGCCTCCCGGGTTCAAGTGATTCTCCTGCCTCAGCCTCCTGAGTAGCTGGGATTACAGGCGTGTGTCACCACGCCCAGCTAATTTTTGCAATTTTAGTAGACGGGTTTTCACCCTGTTAGCCAGGATGGTCTCGAACTCCTGACCTCAGGTGATCCACCCACCTCGGCCTCCCAAAGTGCTGGGATTCCAGGCATGAGCCACCGCACCCGGCCTGCCATTTTCATTAATCACATATCTTCGTTGTCACTTTAGCAGTTGTAGGAGCATCTGTTGACCTCGCTTCACAAATTTTTTGAATCTTGATTGCATGTACAGATTGAGGCCATATTTTTTTTTTCCACTTTGGAGATAGAGTTGTATGCTACCATGGAAGGGAATTATTTCTTCGGTTGAGTGCCTAACGAAGTGCTTGATAGCCTTTCAGATAGATCAAGTTATACAGAAAGGAAGTATCTTAAAACACTACAACCTAGTTTAAGACACAAAACAGTAGAATCGCTGTCAGTTTCACAAGATACACACTGAAGGGCCCAGAACTGGAACCAAGAGAACATAGTCTCCCATCTCACACTCGCACGAGTGGGGCCTGGCCCCATTCTGCTCTGTTTAATCTGAGCATTGTTAAATGAGTCTGCGATGAAACTCCACATTTCCTTTAATCCTCACAACAAAGATAACCCAATTTTTAGATTAGTAAACTGAGGCTTAGAGAAGTTAAACGCCTTGTCCGAGACTACAGAACTGGAAAATGGCAAAGTCAAGAGCCAACTCCAAAGAGCCTCCGCCGGCCCACTAGTGCAGAGGAAATGGCAAATGACACAGCAAAAAAAAATTTTTTTTTTTTTTTTTGAGACGG